>NC_140965.1:71540474-71587974 GCF_056783735.1 Eptatretus burgeri
TTTGTGGTGTGATGCAGAGTTTTAAATTATCCGTGTGTGTGTGTGTGTGTATGCACATGTTGTTGGTTGCCATCTCTATATGCAGGTTTCAGGAGGTGGAAAGAAGTCCTCCCAGTGAAGTATCCAACTCCGTCTGAGTAATGGGTCATGAGTCATGGATTAAGCTGTGAAGTTTCGTTCGGAGGGCTCTTTTTCAGGATCGTCTCTGAGCCCCAGATAGCTTCCAACTGCAGTGTGTTTGTATTAATATTCCCAGGGATGGTTTTTAAGATCACTATAAGATTCTTCTTAATCATTCCCATTGCTCCAATAATGCTTTGCTGCAATGCTTTGTTTTCTACACGACCAGTCAAAAAGTTTAGAACACCCCCATTTTTCCAGTTTTTACTGAAATTTAAGCAGTTCAAGTCCAGTGAATAACCTGAAATGGTACAAAGCTAAGCGGTAAACTGCAAGAGGTTAAAAAAAAGTTTAGGTTACCAAAAACTGAAAAATAATGTATTTTTAAGAGTTGTTTAAAAAAGGCCCTTTTCAGGGAACAAGTAATGGGTAAGAAACTGCAGTTGTTCTGCAGCAATGGAAGTAAATTAAGCCTTGAAAGTTGATGCAAACAATTCCTATAGGTGTCCCAACTCTTGTTGATTAGTTACAAACCCTCTGTCTGTATAAAAGCAGTGTTGGAACAGACTGTTGCTACACCCTCTGAAGCATTATTTGGACAATATTGCACTGCAGGAAGTGGTATATTGCTATCATAATGGTGATAAAAAGAAAATTAACAAAGGAAGACAGACAGACCATTATAACCCTTAAAAAAGTGGAGGTCTTTCCTTTAGAGAAATTGCAAAGAAGCCAAGGTGTCAGTGAGTACAGTTTTCTACACCATCAAAAGGCACTTGGAAACTGGAGGAAACTCTGACAGGAAGAGGTCTGGCAGACCCAAAGCCAAAATACAATCAGAAGACAAGTTTCTGAGAGTCAACGGCTTGCGTGATAGGCTGCTCACAGGCCAGTAGCTTCAAGCACAACTTAACACTGGTCGAAGTAAGGAAGTCTCAGTTTCAACTGTGAAGAGAAGACTTTGAGCTGCAGGTTTGACAGGTTGAGTGGCAGTAAGACAGCCATTGCTAAGATGGCAAAATAAGAAAAAGAGGCTTGCCTGGGCCATGAAGCACCGCCGGTGGACTACTGAAAACTGGAAGGTCTTATGTACCAATGAATCAAAATTTGAAATCTTCGGTTCATCGCGCAGGGTTTTTGTACGCCGTCGAGTAGGCAAAAGGATGGTTCCTCAGTGTGTGACACTAACTGTTAAACATGGAGGAGGAAGCGTGATGATCTGGGGCTCTTTTGCTGGATCCAGAGTCGGTGACATGCACAGAGTGACTGGCACCCTGAACCAAAAGGGCTACCACAGCATTTTGCAACGCCATGTAATAACCTCTGGTCTATGTCTGGTTGGTCAGGGGTTCATCCTACAGCAAGATAACAACCCAAAACATACCTCCAGGCTATGTCAGAACTTCCTTAGAAGAAAAGAACAGGACGGGGTGGGCTTCAAATCATGGAATGGCCAGCAGAGTCTCCAGACTTAAACCCCATCGAGCTGGTTTGGGATGAACTGGACAGAAGGGTGAAAGCAAAGCAACCTACAAGTGCAACACATTTGTGGCAACTCCTGCAACAGTGTTGGGAAGAACTTTCCGAACAATATTTGATTTCCATTGCAGAAAGAATGCCACGAGTATGTTCGGCTGTTATATCTGCAAAAGGTGGATACATTGATCAGCCAAAAGTTTAGATTAAATTTTGTTCAACAAAATGATTCCATGATTTCTATTTTATCTGCAATTGTTTATTTGCTATATGCTTTAATTTCAGAGTACATTGAAACATTAAACTGCTTAAATTTCTGTAAAAAACTGGAAAAATGGGGGTGTTCTAAAACTCTGTATTGGTCGTGTATGTTCACGCTCAATGGGATCATCAGGTCGTATGTGAGCATTACTTTATTGTTCTCAGTTATCGGTTTTGGTTCATGTTTCCATAAGTTTTCTGGGACTGGGATATTTAAGTTTTTGCAGATGTGCCAGTGGATAACTCTACATACTTTGTTGTGCCTTTGTGTGTACAGCTGTTTTGACATGACTTTTTTACATCCCGATAGGTCCGACAATTACATAAACAAACTGTAGAAAATATTAATAATTTGAATTTCGAATTATCCACTGAAACTTGGGAAGATATATTATCTTATAATGAGGTAAATTATGCTTACAACCTTTTTCCAAAAAAATTATCATTGTCTGGATCTTAATATTCTAAAAGTGTGACAAAAGAAAGACGTTAAGGGAGCAAGGAAACCTTGGATTACAATTCGAAAATGTGAAATCAATTCAGAAAAGAAATAAACTTCACAAAGTCAGTTTACATATTCCCACAATATTGTGAATTCTGAGAGATATAAACGATATATAAATAGGCGGACAATAATTAAAACCAGAGATTCCAGAAAAATGTATTTTTCAAATTAACTAGAAAATGCCAGAGGCAATATGTCTACAACTTGGAAAATGGTGTTCAAATGATACACTTGGCAAATCAAAAAAACCCAATTCGAACAAAAAGACACTCACAATGATACTACTGTTCATGATAATCCCAATGACATTGCGAATGGTTTTAATAATTATATTTTTATAAATATTGGATGTGAACAAGCTTCTAAAATACCAAAGAATACAAAAGTAGTGGTTTGTCTTTATTGGCAGAAAAGTAAAACTGGCATATTGGCAAAAGTAGAGGCAGAAACTCACACGGCTGACATAGTGAACTGTTCCTGTAAACCTTTATCTGCTGTTTAGTCTGACCTCATTGATCTGTCACAGAATGGGTCACGACCCTCTGTAGTTACCAAGCCATGTGAGATAGTTGTAAATGAAATGGTTCTGGAGGATTCTAAACTGCTTAAGAAGGGTGATAGTAATGCTGTTGGTGTGAATCAATGAGTCGAATGTGTTCAGCCGAAGGAGAGTGTTACTGAAATTGCTGTAGCATTCAAAGTTGGATCGACTCAGAAAAGCGAGTCTGATGTGAATGATGATGCTGACTCTGCTCAAGCGGATAAGATTGCTGCTGAAGAGGTGGCCATTGCAACTGGTTCTGAAAAGGATTTAAATCAGAATGTTGCTGTTTTACAAGAGGGTGAGCTTGATCCTGCTGATGATCATGACAATGATGATGATGATAATAATGTTGGGGGTGGATACTCTGGTTATTATTTCCCACTCATGCCGGTCACTTCTACATATGCTACTGTTCCTCAAGGCAATATGGATGGTTCTGCAAAGTACATTGGTTCAAGCACACCAACAAGCTCGCTGACAAGAAACTAAGCTTTGCGAGGTGGGCACAACACTGATTGTTTAGTAGTACGTAGAAAAAAGTTGACTTGAGGACAAGCCAAGAATACTGTTCAAATGAAAACAGCTCATGATCCGAGACTCATTTCGCACACAAAAACATCGTGAGACTCACTTCGCACAAGCACCTGGAAGCGCCTCTCGGCCTCGCCTGCCTCGCTGCTCGCCTGGCAAATGTAGAAACCATCGTGGTGCTTGTTGGCTGCTCGGATCTCCAGTGAGTTTCCCAGCTTGTCCACGTTTACTCCTAGAGTTGCATTCTGCCCAAGTTTCTGCCAAACCACACTTGGTAGTGGAACTCCACGTACATTGCATTCCATCAGCACTCGCAAGCCCTCCAAAGGCCTCAATACAGTTGTTCCATTTGCTCCTTGGATGAATGGAGGTTCTGAAGTACCAAGAGGAAAAATGGCACTTTTAGACGTTTGAGGATGGTTCCATAATTAAGACATATTAAAAAGTATCAACAATGACAACGATGTTGAGGAATGCATTGTTGGAAACCACTATCACATGTACCATAGACATTCAGCTTGAAATCTTTGCTTTTGCGTCCAGCCGCGTTTCCCGCAAGGCACTGGTAGTGACCCCGGTCAACAGCACGAGCTGCCAGCAGTCGAAGACGCTGACTGTCATTTGCCACTTCCACCAAAGAGTCAGTTGAGGTTATAGGACTGCAGAGTGACAGCACAATCCACAGTTAAAAGGTACACAGCACAAAATACATATAACAGAATAGGTGACCAGGTGGTGCAGCTGACCCCACTAATATAATCACATTAACATGGAGTTCATTTCCTTCACTTTCCTTACTTTAATGCAGGTGAGACTTAGCCTGCTCACACTTCAATGTCTGTGGACAAATTAAACAATCATTACGAGCTTGCTGCTTCTAAATGATAATAAAATGAAGAATGCAGAGTACGAAAGGTAGGGCAAACATCCAGGTTTACTCCTATCATCATTTCAAAGCTTGATCAACTGGTGTTTACGTCAATAGAATCATTACAAAACCATATTCGCAACTTTGATCAGGAAAGGAAAATACATTTACTTATTGACTAGTCATCCATACATGCAAGCTTATGTATGACCCCATACCTTCCATCCTTGTACCACTGAATGGTAGGAGATGGTATGCCATCAGCAAAACACTCCAGGCTGGTGTCATGGTTAATTAACACATTGAGTTTCACCACATTTTGAGAGTCTCGAATCATTGGAGGAACTGCTTGTGGACAGGAAACAGAAGAGGTAAAATGGTGCACTGGTGCTTACAATCCCACACGCCTTCTTCATAATGAGCTGACCTTAGGCTAGTTTACACAACGTCTTCGAGGCCACTTGGGATACTGGCCTTCAAATTCACTTGGAAAACCCACAGGGCCACATGAAGTTGTGCTCACAACCAATCCCATCAAGCATGGGTGATTCAACAACAACCCGTGCATGACAAATCATATTGGTTGGGAACACAACTTCATGCAACCTGCCCAGTTGGTCCAAAGTGGTCTCCAAGACGTGGTGTAGTAAATGAGCCTGATGAGGCAGTTGCTCAGGCAACGCATTTGAAGATTTAAAATGCAAATAAGATTGATTAGATGTTCAAGTTGTTACAATTTTTCATCAATGGCATTCAAGTGATGTTCTATTTCTGCTCGACTGTGCCCTTCAAATGAGGAACACTGCATCACCATATTGTGAACAAGAGCAGCTGCGAGTGAAATACACAATCTATAATGTTTTCCCTCTTTAATTATTCCGACAAGATGGCCTTGCATGATATGGACTGCCTTTCCTCAATAAGAAAAGCTATTGCAGCAACTTTAACCACAATTCTTCCTTTTACTCACTAATGAAGCACACCTAAAGAGCCTCTCAGCCGTCAGCTAAAGGTGAAGAATAGTAATAAATGGGTCGTATTGTCAAATAAATGATACAAGGACAGATATTTCACTCTTTCATGCTCATTAATTTGAGGCTGGGTATCTACATATATAAACGCCATTGTCTGTCTGTCTGTCTGTTTGTCTGTTTGTCTGTTTGTTTGTCTCTCTTCCTCATGCACGGCCACATATTTTAAGTTACAAACTCCAAACTGGGAGTACAAAGACAACTTTGTGTGTGGAGAAACATAGGCTATGTGGACATGGCTTCACACGAGGGTGGAGGGGGGGGGGTGTAAATTATCTATGTAAATGTGTAGCATATGTAGCACGACCTGGTTCAATGTAGCACCACCTGGTGATGGTGGCAGAGGGTATTACAATTTCCTTATTTACCTGAGCAACGCTGAGGTTAAAGCACTCTGTGCATGGGTAAATTTGTCATTCTCTTCTCACCCCCAGGGCCTGTCAAAGCTTGTCAATGTCAAAGCGGGAAGGGACATCAGGACGAATGGGGGGCAGAGGGGAAGGGATGTGAGGACGGGGACGGTGAGGAGGGGGGGTGAGAGGGGGAGGGGTTAAAGGACTCTATGCACAGGTAAATTTGCGGGTGAGAAAGTCATACTGCCAGTGAGCGAGGCCGTACTGAGCAAGGCTGAACTTGTCGAGGTGTGTGAGCTGGCATTGCAAAAGGTCGCACAGGGACCCGGAATGTACAAGGGCGACCCCTATGCAGGTTGACTCGGCACTCGTGGTCATCGACCCACCGCACATGGCGTGTGTGCTGATGGCTGTGGGGCAGGGGTTAAAAGGAAGTTTGAGCACAGTTAGAAAGGGACAAACCCATGAGACGATGTCGGCTGGACACCTAATTGGTTTTGAAATGTGTTCTTCCTTCCTTAATCTCCATATTTATTTTGTAAATAAACATCTATCTATAATTCCAGCAATCTCTGTGTGTCTGTCTGTCTGTCTGTCTGTCTGTCTGCGACCGCTGTTTCTCGACGACCGCCGGTCCGATCTCATTGAAACTTGCCAGGAATATTGCCGGGGACACGCGGATGTGCCTTTTCGAGGTTTGATATCGATTGGACGAGCGGTTCCCAAGTTACGGCCATTTTACTGCTTTTTCAGTGTTGAAAAGGTGTATATATGGCAGCTGAAGGTGTCGTTCCACCTTCTCACCTTATGATGCCAATTTTTTCCCAAATTATTAATAACCGGACGACCACCGGTCCGATCTGATTGAAACTTGCCAGGAATATTGCCGGGGACCCGCGGATGTGCCTTTTCGAGGTTTGATATCGATCGGACAAGAGGTTCCCAAGTTATGGCTACTTATCTGTCGACCAATGACAGGACACGTTGCTATGACATCACGAATGACGTCACAATTCATGTTTATTTATGTATTTTTTTTTTTTTGCACGATTGATGGTCCGATCTGATTGAAACTTGCCAGGAATATTGCTGGGGACCCGCAGGTGTGCCTTTTCGAGGTTTGATATTAATCAGACAAGCGGTTTCCAAGTTACGGCCATTTATCTGTCGACCAATATCTGCGAGAGAGGGGGGACGGGAGGGGGGGGGGATGAGAGTGGGACGAGAGAGAGGGGCGAGA
The DNA here is from genome assembly GCF_056783735.1 of Eptatretus burgeri. Classification (NCBI taxonomy): domain Eukaryota; kingdom Metazoa; phylum Chordata; class Myxini; order Myxiniformes; family Myxinidae; genus Eptatretus; species Eptatretus burgeri. The sequence continues at coordinate 71,547,404 of NC_140965.1, forward strand.
GAGGAGGGGAGAGAGGAAGGGCGAGACTAGGGGGAGAGAGGGGGGAGAGAGAGGGGGTGGGAGTGGGGACGAGAGAGAGAGCGAGAGAGGGGGACAGGAGAGGGGTGTGAGAGGGGGTGTGAGAGAGGGGGTGGGAGTGGGGGCGAGAGAGAGGGGGGAGGGAGAAGGGCGAGAGAGAGGGGCGAGAGAGGAGGGGGAGATAGGAGGGGGAGAGAGGAGGGGCGAGACTCGGGGTGAGAGAGGGGGAGAGAGAGAGGAGGAATAGAGGAGGGGTGAGACTAGGGGTGAGAGAGGGGAGAGAGGGGGAGAGAGAGGGGGGAAAGAGAGGGGGACGAGAGAGGGGAGGGAGAGAGGGGGGAAAAGAGGGGGTGAGAGAGAGGGGCGTTACAATTAAAGAGAGGGCAGAGAGGAGGGGCGAGAGAGGGGGTGAGAGTGGGGTGAGAGTGGGCGAGAGAGAGGGGTGAGAGAGGAGGGCGGAGAGAGGAGGGGGGAGAGAGGAGAGGGGAGAGGAAGGGCGAGACTAGGGGGGGAGCGAGGGGGGGCGAGAGAGAGGGGCGTCACAATTCTTCTTCATTTTATATGCCGTCACAATTGACGCTGGAGACCTGAATATGTTTCCCAGGTGTTTCCCAAGTTATGGCCATTTATGATACGGTTGGTCCGATCTAATTGAAATAATGCCCCAATCCAGTCATCGTTTACGCACCTACGGGCCCGCCCCTACGGGCCCGTACTAGTACTTGTAAATAGAAGAAGCATTTTCAGCATGATTCACCACCAAATTCAGCTCTATTTGAGCAATCCTTGGTGGATGGTAGAATCATCATTGGAAGATATGAAAAACGTATGATGAATCTCAAGCCTGGTGTTTAGCTTTGTAGTTAAGGTGGCTGGAGAGGAACCTTCGAGTTCTGAGTTCAAGCCCGTGTTACCCATTGAATTAACACCAGGTGGATTGACTCAGCCTGTCATCCTTCCAAGATTGTTAAAATGTGTACCAGCATACTGGGGTAATAACCATTTGGAGGTGCTGGAGTGGTGACCTGTCCAGGACTGTACTCCTTGCCAATGAAACTGCCTCAACAGCCCTATGTGCCTTTACGGCATAAAAGGAATGGTATTATTATTATTATTATTATTATTATTATTAATATGAATCTCACATAGTTTCAGCGAGATGAGGGCATTTAATCTGGCTCAGTCGGACCGTGTGAACAGACTGTCTGAGGTGACAATATCAACGTATGTGTGGATGAATAACGAGGACATGAAGAGATATCAATATAACAATTGACAAAATTTCTTAGATATGATATGACAATAAATAAATGAGCAAATTATTATATAATGGGGTAAATCTTGGCGATTTCAACCAGGGTGAATTATCCCATCCCAAAGGACGGGTTCTTCGCAAGTGGGGTAAATCCAAGGGATTTTAATGTGGGCTTTTTTTGTATACAAAGTCTAGGCTCATGGAGGAACCAGAGCAGAGAATGTGTTCAGGACATAACAGAACAAAAGGAACAGTATAAAGAGAAAAGTTGGGGGGGGGGAGGACGACGTACCATTAGCAGGGTTGGGCAACAAAATAAAGGGAGACTTGGAGAAATAAGGGATGTCGGGAAGAATGAGTGCTTGAGGAGGACACACGGGTGGACAAGATGGACACAGAATCAAACTTTCAGGAAGGAAAAACTGGAAACTTGGAAAGAGGTGGGCTTGGGGAGGGTTGATGGGGGTAGAAAGGATCACTGGATTCCAACATCACGAGGCGAAGAGCGGAGAAAGAACCTTAACAAACAGATTAACCCTTTCTCTCTTATTGCAGAATTGTACAGCAGGTGCATTGATTTTAGAAATTAAATCAATAGATTTTATCCACTGGGTCTTCCTGAACTCACCGAATACAAAGAGACCAAACACTTTGCGACTGTGGCCAGCCACATTTGTGGCATGGCACGAGTATGTGCCGGTGTGCTCCTGCTGTGCGGAAAGCAAGCTCAGGGTCTTTCTTCCACGCTTCATCTGCATTGTATCATCAGGAACTATCTGTCACAAGTTCACACAGAACATTGATGATGCCAATACCAAATCGATTAATAGTTACAGGTTCAATGGCAGTTCAAAACGTGGTACATGAACATACTAACTGGTTGTTTGGTGACAAAACCTTAGTTGTTCATAAGTCAATCGGTCTTCCTTCGAACACTCGTATTCTTCGTGGAGCAAATTATCAAATCAACTATTCTACCACCATAACAATGTGAAACATTCAACCACTTTATAATCATGATAACCTTATTTGTTTGGTGAATACTATTCTATTATTACTGATGTTGGCGTCATGACCATTTATCCTGACAGTACAATTGCTATTGTTGTTGTTACGATGACATTTCTAGTTAAGGTATCACAGACACAGGCCTCACTGCAGTGCCATTGTGGAACCAGACAATGAATGGCACCGGGTGTCCAGACACTTCACATTCCAGCTCCACATGGTGTCCCTCAACTACAGTGATGTTCTGCACTGTATCACCATCCTCAATCTTAGCGGGCCCTGCGTACACACAACACAGACAATTCTGATCAACCCATTCTGAGCAAACACTGTTTTTCATTTCCATTTGAAAACTAAACTGAAGCACGTTCCTCATTGAAGAGAAGAGATAAAAGTTGGGCACTTACAGTGTTCTATCTGAAGGAACTCTATTACATGGACATAAACTTGGTGGGATACCCACCCTTCCTGGTATTTTGTCAGTGACAGTAACAGGAGTGCTGTAATAAACATGGCTGTAAGACATTTCTCCTTTTAAGAAAGGCTGCTCATAGTCTGCAAGATTGTCCACATCATAAAAGCTGGACAACTTGTTTATTGGCATGTTCCGATCCCAGGTATTCATACTCACATCTATGTTCCTCTAAATGTGAACCTCGATGATTAGACAATATGAATATCGATGATCAAAGTAAGGTTATACTTCCCTTGTGCATTATATTACCCATTGGATAATAATGTTTATTTATCAGCACCAGTGAGCGGAGCTTGTGTAAAAACTAAGGCTGCTGCTAATCCCAGGCTGTTTGCTTATGTGATATAAACATGTTATTAGCAAACATTCACAGGGATATTTTCCGATTTAAATTCATCTGGACTTGTTGTGCACCTGTGTTGTTGAACTTTTATTGGTAAACGTGAAATCATTTGTATGCAGTATCCTAAAAAGTCTCACCAAGTGAAAGGAACTTCACAGAGAACCCCTCAAACCACCCCCTTCCCCCTCTCCCAACAATCCCAACACTGTGAACAACTTTTGTCCCTCAGTCACAAACCAATGTTTTTCTTTGTATCCATGTCCATGTATCTCTGCAGCAGTTTAAAGGTACATCAGAGCTGTGCAGTACAAGCCGATTTTGTCTCACTGATGACAACTGAAGGTAGAAACACGTGTCCAAGCTTGATGCTTCACATACAGGCTTACACACTTCCTCTCTGGGGTTAAGTCTTTGGTAATTTATTCAGTGGCCACCATGTATCTGCATTCGGAAGTTGTGGTTTAAAGACAAACAAAACCAAAATGGTGTGATCGATACGCAGCGTATCCGATGATGAAACTCACAGCCCAACTTGCTCACCGTGAACCTTGAGGATAAACTTGTGGTTTGCGGTTCCTGCTTCGTTACTTGCCACACAAGAGTATTCTGCAGCGTCGTAGAGAGAAAGAGATGGAATTATAAGTTGCAGTTCATCTGCTGTGATTTTCAGTCCTGGTTCGATTCCTGACAGCTCCTTCCAATTGCGGAACCAGCGTATCGCTGGTTTCGGGGTCCCTGGTGAAGATGAGAATATGGAATGAAAGGAGTTACACTGCAGGTTCTCTTTATTTTTCAGCCTGAACATGTTGCACTTGACAGGAGGTTAGAATATGTTGAGGTTTAAATATTTGGAATGTTACAAGTTTGGCTGAATTCACCCTCCTGACTTCACATTCGTCTACAAATCCCCCAATCCATGTTCTTACACCACCACAAGCACCACATTCTGTGCCTATACCACTGGAAATACAACTTCAGGTTTATACGTCACAAAAAACGCCATTTTGTCAATACATAACCAAAAACAAACCATTTGTTAAAAGAAGAAAACAGAGTCAATATGTTATATACACATATATGTATTTAGGTGATCAATGCATAGACGTGACCCATACATGTGTATAACTGGTATATGATGGATGACAAACTCATGTGTTTACCTGTGAGAGGACAAGGAAATGTGATTTCCTGATTTACAATCCGCTCTTGGAGAGGTTTATCAAAGGGCGGTTTAGCTTCCACCAGTTTGGGGGAATCTGAACCAGCAAGAGAACAAAAGGATTTTGTGAAACCTCAAAGAATGTAAACATCAAAGGAACATAGCTTATTAAAATATACATATACTGTATATATATATATATATATATATATATATATATATATATATATATATATATATATATATATATATATATATATATATATCACAAGACAAGGCTATTCATATACAGTAATAAATTTACTGCAAAGTCACCTGGAACCATGTTGAGTATATTAGTTTAAATTATCACAAATAGATAATATGCTCTCTTGTCAGACCTCTCATCACCCAAAGTTGAAGAGGTGAATTGAAATAAAACGAGCACGACATCATTTTCAATCGATCAGGTTTACCGAGTACGAGGAGAGTACTACGTAACCATAGAGTACAAGAAGAGGATGAGGGCCAGGTATGAAGAACTCAGCGAAGAAGCCGATGGATTGTAGGAGTAAAAGAAGAATAGAGACGTTGAGGGGAATTGCTGAAGTTTTGTGTGGAAGGACATCAGGAAAGGGTGCATAATCAAGGGATAGAAAGTAGGTATGGTGGACAGAGGAAGTAGAAAAGTAGTTGATTAAAAGCAGGAGGTTTGGAAGAGGATAGACAAGATCAAGGATGGGGGAGGCAGCCAGATGCATGAATGCTGCACATGTTTGGGAAAAAGATGAAAGCAGCAAAAAGAGCTGTGGATAAGGTGAGGAATGATATGGAAGAGGACGTGTATAACAAGTTGGAAAAGGATGGTGGGAAGAAGACGATCTATAAATTTGGTCAGGACAGGGATGAGGATGGTAAGGAGATGAAGGGGAGGGGTGGGGTTATTAAGGAGGGCGGCAGGAGGCTAGTGAAAGGGAGGGGGGCAGTATTGAAGATGTGGAAAGGATATTTCAAAGAGCAGTTGAACCGAGGAAGAAGCAACAGTGAGCTGGAACTTCTGTGTTATGTAGAGGGACAAGTGGAGTTAGTGGAGATCACAGAGGAGAAGGTGTGGACAGCAGCAAAGAGGATGAATAAGGGAAGAGCGCCAGGTATTAATGAAGTGTGTACAGAGATGCTAATTGCAGTGGGAGAAGTAGGAGTCAGTTGGACCAAGAGGCTCTTGAATGAGAGAGAGGGTTCGTTTCTGGAATATTGGAGGGTAGGGCGAATTGTACCAATATGGAAGAGCAAAGGCGATGTTCAACATTCAGGGAAGTACAGGGGCATTTGCTCCTCAGTCATGTCATGAAGGTACTGGAGAGGATTCTGGACAGAAGTATATAAGGAAGAGTGTGGAGATGGAGATCGGAGAAGAGCAGCAAGGATTTACAAAGGGTAGGGGGACGATGGATGGGATGTTCACCCAGAGACAGCTGGTGGAGAAGAGGTTGGAAGTGCAAGGTGAAATGGCATTGGGATTTGTGAACTGGAGTAGGCTTTTGACAATGTACCAAGAGAGATGGTGATGGTGACTGATATGGATGGGAGTGCCATAAGCAAAGGTTATGCTGGTGGAAGTTATGTACGGAAGAGTTTTGATTGGTCCAAGGATAATGGAGGAATTCAGTGTGAACATCGGTTTGAAGCAGGGAAGCTTTCTCAGCTCACTCATGTTTATCATGGGAAGGAAGGTAAACATGAGGGGTATTCTGGGGAGGATGTGATTTGGGGAGGATCTGGCTGTCGTGGTAAAGAGTGGGCGGGAGATGCAAGAGGTACTGTGGGAGTGGAAGAAGGCATTCGGGAAACATGGACTGAAGATGAGTATGGAGAAGACTGAGCTGATGTGGGTCAGGTAGCGGAGAAAATAAATGAATATCATGTTAGAGGAGAAGGAGATCAGACAAGGAAATAGGATTGAGTATCTGGGGGGAACAGCGACCGGGGATTATAAGTCGGAGGCAGAATTGTGGAGGAGGATTGAGGTGGGTGCAAATGTGTGGATGATGGTGGACAGATTGATGGCAGACAGAAAAATATCTGGACATGTACACTGGGGTGACGGTTGGATGTGCACATTGGGATGACAGTTGAACGTTCATGTCAAGACTATAGCAGGATGCGTACATCGGAGCAATCCATCCATCCATTCATTGGGACCATACTTTGTACGGAGTGTCGGTGCTGCCGAAGCAGTCTTCTGGGCTATTGGGCACAATCCTGGATGGGCCACCACTCCAACACAGGATACTCAAATGGCTCAATCATCCCAGCAAGCTAGTACTCATTTTGCCAACCTCGGAAGGATGGCAGGCTGAGTCAACCCCACCTGGTATTAATTCAATGGAAGCGGGATTTCAACTCAGGACCCGAGGATCCCAAGCCCACCACCATCGATCCATTCCATAGATTGGGACCATACTCTGTGCAGAGCATTGGTGCTGCCTACGCAGTCTCCTTGGCTATTGGGCACAATCCTGAACAGGTCGCCATTCAGACACGGATATCAGCAAGCGGACACTCATTTTGCTGACTCCGGAAGGATGACAGGCAGAGTAAACCCCACCTGGTATTAATTCAACAGCTAAGGGGGATTTGAACTCAGGATCCTAGGATCCCAAGCCCACCACCCTAACCATTAAGCCAACACTAGGCATATCAGAGCAATGGCTGGACGTGCACTTTGAGGCGGCAGTTTGACACACACATCAGAGCGACAGCAGGAAACACACACCAGAACCATGGCTGGATACGCATGTCTAAACAATGGTTGTTACTGTCAACACATGCCTGTTGAAGAACAATGACTGGACGTGCACATCAAAGCAATTGCTGGATGCATGCGGTGTATGTACGCTTACACACATATCACATGCAGGACAAAGACATTAAAAAAACCTCAGTGTACATTTACATGAATTATAAAGACAATAGCAGATTAGATTCACACACGTAAAGCGCATACCTCTACCAGACTGAACAGTTTACGTTTTGTATCCTGCCAATAGGCCGGATCTGCATCGAGACCTGAACCGAATTTAAACGGCTTGTTCTTGTTACCTCCCCAAATCATCCACCAAGTTTTGTCATAATCCGTCCACAACTTTTTGAAATATCATGCAAAATATCGCTTTTGGCCCCATCTCTCAATGGTGAAGAATCACTTCAAAATTTTAGTGTCCGAATCCACATCCGGATCCGGATCGTCACCAAAATCAATAAATTCATCCTTGTCACAAACTCAACCTGTCCACCAAATTTCATCTGAATCCATCCATAACATTTTTAGATATCCTGCTCACAGACAGACAGACAGACAGACAGACAGACAGACAGACAGACAGACAGGCAGACAGGCAGGCAGACAGGCAGGCAGACAGACCGACAGGCAGGCAGACAACAAGACAAACAGACAGGGGTGAAAAAATAACCTCCATCCACCTTGGGTGGCAGAGGTTTCAAAAAAATGGCCAAAATTTCAACATACTATATGGGATCAATCCTGAAGCCGCTGTCACACCTTGACGATTTAGCCAGCGTATGCCGATTTCTGAAAAAAATTGTCAAAAACGCTGGCACACGTCGAATACGTTATGGGTACGTTTTGTATACGTTAAGAGCACGCTGAAAAACACTGCCATACGTCATAGTGTGCTGGCTTTAAACGTTGTACTTTTGGGTTGTCCTCAAATTTTGCATGCTTGAAATTTTATGATGCATGTCGGCGTATGACTCACACGTTCCGCTATGCTGGCCATAAGTTGTAGGCACGTTATGTGATCGTTGACACACGTTACTTGTAAGTTAATGATAAGTCGAAACACGTCGAGGTAATGTTTAGCGTACCCGAAACTTATTTCTAACCTATGAGTAACGTTTTGTAAGCACGCTACACGAACGTTGTTCACACTTCGCAACACGTTACTTGAAAGTTCCTCATACGTCGAAACACGTCAAAGTAATGTTTAGGGTACCCGTGACTTATTTATAACCTATGAGTAAGGTGCTTGGGAGTTATTTGTAAAGCATGTCCTACGCACAAATACGTATGTAGATGTATTTGACGTCTTCAGAACGACCACAGAACTTACTGAACGCGTTTCTAACTTACAGATACCGTATAATGGCGCATTGGCAGTGATTTGGGGAATTGGTATATAAAAATGGGGTTCACAGGAGGAACCCGTCAGTGCTCCAGACTCCATGGTGAGCAGATGTCCATGTCATTCGAGAGATGGAGGATCCGGCAAGGCTGAGATGAGAATACCTACTAGCTGTCCTCCAACATCAACATGACCTCATCGAGTTGACACTGCACCAGTTGCATGCCAATAGAGCTGGGAGAAGAAGACGTGAACGGAGGAGAAGGAACTGGGTCAGACCATGGATCGGGAGGCGACGCCATTACGGCATATATGACCAGCTCGTGGTGGAACTTTGGAACGAGGACCATGCATCCTTCATCAACTTCTTGCGAATGCCCCTAGCGATGTTCGACGTGCTGCGAGTTAGAGTGGGTCCAAGGATAACCAAGCAGTACACCTTCTACAGGGATCCGCTTGAGCCTGGCATGAGGCTGGCACTGAGCCTGCTGCTGTTGGTGCCGTGACTGCAGTGCTGTGGAAGCGATTTAACTCGTTCAATGAAAACGATTTCAATTGCCGAGCACCAGCGTCCAAAAACAATCGGCGAGTGACAGCCATTTATTAAAAGTGAAGTTGCAGCCTATGAATAGAAAACCTCACGCAATCGTCGACGATACGCTGCCACACTATGCATACGTTAGAATATCGTTGAGCATAGGTTGTGGACGCCAAAAACACGTTAATCAATCGTTGGTATAACTTATCTATAAGTTATCGAAGTGTTCAGTGTTCATTACTAGTACATTATGCATTTGTCCAAGTCGTTTTGAATACTTTAAAAACTGAAACAAAAAAAATAGTTCATCGTGGGAATGAGAAAAAAAAAATGAGCCGAAAAGAACATCGAACAATGGTGCAAAGTAGTCTCCTATTCATGGACGCAACGAAGATTCATCATCACCCACACCCTCCCCATCACGCTCACCTACTACTACTGACATGGACCTACTACTACTACTGACACGCTCACCTAACACCACTACTACTGACTGATACTCCTGACATTGACATCTACTCAAAATGGAGTCTGGAACACTGACGGGTTCCTCTTGTGAAGCCCATTTGTATATACCAATTCCCCTAAACGCTGCCAAATCGCCATTATACGGTAGATGCAAGTTAGAAACACATTCAGTAAGTTTTGTGGTCGTCCGGAAGACGTCAATCAAATTTGTCTACATCCGACAATGTGCGTTTGAGATACGTTTCACATAGGTTCAAAGAACGCTACTCATAGGTTCAAAGCATGTTACTCATAGGCTAAAAATTAAGTTTCGTGTATGCTAAGCATTACCTTGACGTGTTTCGACTTATGAGTAACTTACAAGTAACATGTGTCCGACGTGTGTCAACGACCGTGGAGCGTGCAGAGAACTTATGCCAGCGTATGCGGAACTTGTGAGCCATACGTCAAGTACGTCGTAAAATTTTCAGCATGCTTGAAATTTCACGACGTACTAGAGGTACCACGGAATATGACAGCGTACTTCATTGTTTTTCATCGTGCTCCTAACGTATACACAACTTACCCATACCGTATTCGACGTGTGCCAGCGTTTTAGACACATTTTTCATAGGTCGGCATACGCGAGCTAAATCGTCAAGGTGTGACTGCGATGTTGACACTTACAATTTTCAGGCGGTTATGATTTAAATCGGCGTGCGGCAGGTTTTTAACAGAGAACGCCACAAGTTCGTCGGCGATACGTGCAGCGCGCTATGACTAAGTTAAACTATCGTTGGGCATAGGTTGTGAACGCCAACAACAGGCTAAGCATTCGTTGGTATAAGTTATCTATAAGACAACGAAACATTCTGTGCCCGTTACTAATATGTTATGCATACGACCAACACGTTATGAATATGACCAAAACTTAAAAAAAAACCTCAAAACTTCAGCGTACGCCAACGTTTTACATACATTTTTATACGTTGCCATTGCTGGCTAAAACGTCAAGGTGTGACAGCGCCTTGAGGTCACAGAATCATGAGCAGATGGGAACAATATAAAAGACCAATATGTTGAGGGTAAGTTCCTCACATGAAAGATTTGTAGGTGTATTGTTGAATTTTTCGGTTTTTTTAATTTTGGGCATATTTGTGGTTTCTGGTGGTGAATATGTTGAGGTTCATAATGCATACCTGCCAACCTTTTTGGAATGAAAATCGGTAGATTTTTGCGCGACGCAGGCGCATGCCCCCCCGGAAATTTTTTGAAAAAATGGTGCACTCTCCTGCATTTTAGACCACTTTATAGCCTCAATAAAATCAACTATTTACCACACCAAAAATCTGGCCTAATTGTCAAATTTATTATGTGCAACAAGTAACAGCTTCCAAAATAATTACTTTCCTTTCCGCGATGCCTTTATCCACGAATGTTCTTTTGTCCACTCGTCCTTGAAAACATTGTCGTACTGCAAAGGTGGCTTTTTCTTTTCAGGCGTATCCATTGCGATTGTTGTGAAAGCATCCGCGCGAAAAATGGCTTTGTTGTTGTCCACTCGACCGTGTGACGCTAGCGACACCAGGCGGTTACACGCGTCTGCTATCACTAAACTAAGGGCGGATAATCAGATTTAACGATAGCAGACGCGTGTAACGGTGTAGACACGCGCATAGACGACGGAAAAACGTAAACTGCAAGGTACTGTGCAGTATCGTATTCTGTAACCCGGATAAAAAAAATTTTTCCCTGAATTTTAAAAACCGGTAGATTAAGCATGTAAAATCGGTAGCCGGGAGATAGCCTCGAAAATCGGTATTCTACTGGCTAAATCGGTAGGGTTGGCAGGTATGCATAATGGCCCATTTTGATTGTCATTGTTTGACCAATCGGATACATTTTCGACCTTTAATATGAATGGACAGCTTATGAAAGGCTATGACTCTCAACTCACCTAAAACCTGAAGCCAGGTCACCGCCTCTGTGCTGCCTGCTGCATTGCGAGCCACACAAGTGTAGTTTCCACCATGAGAGGCATCAGCCACTGGCACAGAGAGAATGCTTCTGCTCCTGCTGTTGTTGGTGGTGTCACTAGAGGATGACATAGGTGATCCACCCCTGAACCAAGTTAAAACAGGGACTGGTTCACCTTTAGCCACACACTGCAGCAAGGCAACGTCGCCGAGCTTCACGTTGAGCCGCCTTGGCCATGGCTCAATCACAGGTGGTTCTGCAACAGATAAATAAATGACAATCATTAATCAGTAGGAGCTTGAGAAAGCTGATAATGTGATACTGGTATGTGAAAAGTGAAGGCAGTGCATTTTAAATATATATGTACAAACGATTGCTCAAGCATCACAAAACAAGACAAAATTAAGTCTCCGTCTCAGATCTTTGGTCAGAGTCCAAGTCTCACATCCAGAGAGCAAGATTGGAAACACCAAGGACCTGAAGACTCGGACTACCGTCCTCCCGCACAGGTACCGACAGCGTCACACCACATGGTCCAATGAATCCATGACGTCACACCCCATGATCTAGTGAATCCATGACTCGCCAGGCCCGACCCAGACATCTGTTGACCTCTGGCTCACAGCCAGTAGAGATAGGAATATCACTGCCAAGGTAAGTGAATCTCTGCACGACCTCAACATCCTCACCACAAACAAGTACAAACAGGATAGCAGCATCCAATATGTCATTGAAAGCCTGGATCTTAATTTTGACCCAGGAAACCCATAATCCCAGCAGCTCAGACTCCTCATTCAGTCCCTCGAGGGCCCCCAAAAGAATATCTAGAGTCTCCACAAAGATGACTGCATCATCTGTGAAATCGAGGTCAGAGATCTTGACATTCCCAAACGATGCACCGCAGCTTGATCTTCTAATAACCTCCCCAGAATCCAGTCCATACAAGTGATGAAAAGTGTAGGGGCCAGTACACACCCCTGACGAACTCCAGTAACAACTGGAAATAAGTCAGAGATGGTACCACCACATCTCACAACACTCTCAGTACCAGAGTAAAGTTCAGACATTAGATCGATCAGTTTTGGAGGCACCCCACGAAAACCAAAAATCCTCCAGAGGGCATCCCGATTCCTTGAATCGAACACTTTAGAGAGATTAACTTAGTCTGCAAGCAGCCCCTGCCAAAACTCTTGTCTGCATTCAGTGAAGACCAGAAGAGCAAGGATATGGCCAATCATTGACCTCTTTGGTGTAAAGCCTGACTGTTCTGGACACTGGTGCTCAAGCAGATAGTGGGACCATTTATGGAACCGTTCAAGTGGATATGAGCTTATTCACTGAACCAGATCAGGTTGATCCAATTTGGGTACCGCTCCATCCTGTCACTAAGCCAATTGCACGCATCAAGTCTCCTTCTCACGTCATATTGACTCAGTTTATGCTTAATAGAGATGATGTGGGGGAAAAGCTTCCGTACTTTCGTGAGGATACGCCAGACTGATGTTAGTTTGATGCCGAGCTCCCGGGAGCGCCGGCGATGGGATTTCTTGGCACTGTCCACTGCAGAATCCCACACGGTGTCGATGGTGGCTTAAACTCTTGGTGACTGATGCTGGCCTGCCACTGTTGCCCTTGCTCTGATTGTGCAATGTTCCTTTGTGCTCAAAATGTTTCACAATACATTGAATGGCACAATTTGTGGGTCCATCACGTGTTCTGAGGTCATATTCCCAGCAGAACCTTGGGCGGGTGTCTAAATATGATTTAGTCTCATACCACAGAGCCACCACTTTTGTCTTCTGCTTCAATGTCAATGGCAAAGTTGAGCTATGGAGCTAAAAATCCCAGGTAACAAACATCACGATAACACTACCAAATGCTGAAAAGGAAAACGGTAGAGGTGAAAAAAACAAAGAAATAGCAAGAAGTCAAAGTTGTATCAATCTTTTTGAAACATCCTGTAAAAGGGGTGAGAAATATGACAATGTAGACATACCAAACCTCCTGGCGCACCAAACCGCCCGGCGTAACCAAACCGCCCGGCATAACCAAACTGCCCAGAATAACCAATCCGCCCGGCGTAACCAATCCGCCCGGCGGACCCAAACCGCCCCGCGGAACCAAACCGCCCAGCGTAACCAAACCGCCCAGCGTAACCAAACCGCCCAGCGTAACCAAACCGCCCAGCGTAACCAAACCGCCCAGCGTAACCAAACCGCCCAGCGTAACCAAACCGCCCAGCGTAACCAAACCGCCCAGCGTAACCAAACCGCCCAGCGTAACCAAACCGCCCCGCGTAACCAAACCGCCCCGCGTAACCAAACCGCCCCGCGTAACCAAACCGCCCCGCGTAACCAAACCGCCCCGCGTAACCAAACCGCCCCGCGTAACCAAACCGCCCCGCGTAACCAAACCGCCCCGCGGACCCAAACCGCCCCGCGGAACCAAACCACCCCGCGGAACCAAACCGCCCAGCGTAACCAAACCGCCCAGCGTAACCAAACCGCCCAGCGTAACCAAACCGCCCAGCGTAACCAAACCGCCCAGCGTAACCAAACCGCCCAGCGTAACCAAACCGCCCAGCGTAACCAAACCGCCCAGCGTAACCAAACCGCCCAGCGTAACCAAACCGCCCAGCGTAACCAAACCGCCCGGCGTAACCAAACCGCCCGGCGTAACCAAACCGCCCAGCGTAACCAAACCGCCCAGCGTAACCAAACCGCCCAGCGTAACCAAACCGCCCAGCGTAACCAAACCGCCCAGCGTAACCAAACCGCCCAGCGTAACCAAACCGCCCAGCGTAACCAAACCGCCCCACGTAACCAAACCGCCCCGCGTAACCAAACCGCCCGGCGTAACCAAACCGCCCCGCGTAACCAAACCACCCAGCGTAACCAAACCGCCCAGCATAACCAAACCGCCCAGCGTAACCAAACCGCCCCGCGTAACCAAACCGCCCCACGTAACCAAACCGCCCCGCGTAACCAAGCCGTCCGGCGTAACCAAACCACACCCATAAACAAACCGCAAAATTAAAGCAGGATAATCATGTTTCCCTGAATAATTTTTTTTGTTTGTTTTTCTTCCATGTTACTCCGAAACGTATTTTGGACTTTACATTGTGCTGTTTAACATTCTGCATGCCCGACTCTCCAATACAGATATTAGGTAGATCTACTGCAATTAACTCATGTCACGAAGTCGTCTTTGTGTGTACGTGTTAGGTTAGCTAACACTAGAGCCAATAGTGTACGAAGGCTGGCCAGCTAGGCAATATCGTGTATGTGTGTGCATGTACTGTGCACGCGACTCTTGCGTTCGGCTAACACAGCACAGGTGTGGTTCTCATTGGTAGTGTTTTGCTCTGAGTTACATCGTGTCAGTCAACCAATGAGAACCATCCTACATTTTGAAGGTCAAAATGCCTGTAATGGAACAGCATTTGTCATTTGCTGCCGTGTACTTTGAATAGAATCTGCATCAATTGTAATGAGATCATGAATATGATTTTCCAAACAGCATCGAGGAAAACCACCTGAAGGCCAACAGAAACCTCGTCACAACATGAAAATCTACCACTTCGATGAGATACATTATTTTGCGAAAGTGGTATTTTTCACTGTTATTGGGCAATAAAATTGGTCGGCTGTTGAAGTTTACAAAAAGTGGTAGACTACCGCTAAAAGTGGTAGAGTTGGGAACTATGCAGAAGTACCCTTCATAACCAAATTGCTCAACATAAGCTGTGTCAAGAAACTGCTGCGGTGGCAAAGATGCCCTTAAAGTGGATGGTACAATGTCGATAATGAAGTCTTGTTGAGAGGTTTGTACAGATTGTCCATAACAAGGTTGTAACTGAAATGTAAATGTGCATTCCTAACATATGGAGTCGTTGATTAGGTGTGTGTGTGTGTGTGTGTGTGTGTGTGTGTGTGTGTGTGTGTGTGTGTGTGTGTGTGTGTGTGTGTGTGCACACATATTGGTGAGGTTTTGCCATGCTTGAAGTGGTTGGGAAAGTGTTGGTCAGAATTATCCAAGCCATATTGCAGAAGATAGCTGAGAAGGCTCCCGGAATCACAGTGCAGATTCCGTCGAGGGTGTGAATGCTCCGACATGATTTCTTTTCTGTGTGCCAACTCGTTGAAAAAGGCAATGAAACATAAAAAATAGACGGCCAGCCAACCCGTAGTAAAAGGCTCCAAAAATATATATCTGAAGGCATTTTTTGTTACAAGCAAACAACCATGCAGAATGAATTCGACATGGGACGAGCTTTAAGGCCTAGGATGTTGGCCTTTGAAATTTTGTCATTTTAGGCAAATTTAGGCCCATTTTTGGCCTAAAAAATTTTTGCTCTGAAATTGATCTCGAGCACTTAAGGATTCAGGAAAAACAATACAAACATGTATATATAATGTGGATTGTAATAAGATGATAATCACTCAAATATGAAAAATTATATTTAAATATATTGTGATTTTTTTGTGATAATCAGCATTTTTCTCAAATTAGTAAATATGCAACCTTTACAGAAATGAAATTCAACATGAGAAATTACTGACAATTATTACGTCCACCACCGAAGGTGAAGGAGGTTATGTTTTCACCACTTTCACCCGTCTGATTGTTTGTGTACAGGATATCTCAAAAAGTTGTGGACGGATCTGGATGAAATTTTGTGGACAGGTTGGGCGTGTGACAAGGCCGAACCGATCAGATTTTTGTGAACATCCGGTTTCGGATCCGACTACTAGAATTTTAAAAGTGATTCTTCACCATTGAGAGATAGGACCAAAAACGATATAGTACTGTATAGCATGATGTTTCAAAAATGTATTGGGCCCGATATGTTCTCGTGGATCAAGCATTACGTGACGGAGGTACGTGCTCTACCAAGTGCCCTTCTCTCTACCCAGTCACTCTGGAGTTCACCAGTTTAAATAGGGCCACGTCTGTTTTTGTTTAGGTCCTCCATTGATAACAAACATATACTTTCTCTCTGGAGGAAGGCAAGGGGATAATGTCAATTATTATTTTCCAATACGCATAATATAAATTTTATCACACATGATTAGATTGTTCAAATTTCTGTTCTCAGTTCATATGATGAAGAAGTAAGTCGTCGAATCAATGTTTTTGCCCTCAAAAAACCAATCGAGATACATGGCCAGCTGTTATATTATGCCCAAAGTAATGTGTGCTTTGATGATGTCAAATCTAATTCTACGCTTAATGCCACATCATGATCGCTCATCATCTGCTGTGCCAGCTGAGTTACGACAGTCTTTAGCATTGCACACACAAACTGGGGTACACCTCTGTCGATTTAATTTATACTGCATTTACAAGTAGCAGTCCTGCACTTGGTTTTGCAAACACAAGAGACAGGTTCAATGCAGGCATCTGGAATCAAGGGAAGTCTGGACCACACAATCTGTGACTTTCTGTTTCCTTCCAGCCACCTATTGCTGGTGGTGATTCAACTGTTTCGATTGTAAAATTTGCCTGCAGCCAGACCTTCGCTTGAAAATTGCAGTGAGCCAAGTGTAGTTGTAATCTGTAAGCCAAGTCTGTAACTCCTTCTGTCCCCTTTGAAATAGATCATGTCGTTCTTGATCCACTCCTCCAAGAGGTTCTGGTGCACCATATAACCAACACATAAATTATTCTACCTGCTCAACAGGTCCATCTCGTCCTCCTCCTTCAGAATCGGTTCTGGGTGTTGTTCAAAGATGTTTTTATTGCCAAACCCAGCCAGTGATGTTGAATCACAGCAGCCTGTTAAGGCATGGAATCCAAGTATCTTTTCCTTCATTTGTTGAGACAGATTTTGTGCATTAAGGTGGACAGGATAGCACTTACTTTGCCATGCCACTCCTCTCACCATCCAAACCTGAAGATTTTGTCGGCCACCCAAAAAGTGGGCCAGTAATAAGAGGACGTTTGTGTTTCGACACACCACTAATATTCTATTGTATCCACTGGCCACAGCCTCACATGCATGTAAAATAAGATGAATGGCTGCCTCCTCATGATTGCCACCCAACTGTGGAATTTCACCCCCACAGTGTTGACTGTGCCTGTTTGGGTTCTTCAAAACCACCACCCGTAACCAGTTCACATCCATTTGGCAAGTTGGAATGATTCATAAGATATTGACTCAGAAACCGTGCAAGGTCAGCCTTGTTTCCATTGAGGGATATGAACTGACTTCACACTTGCGGTCAGGGTGCATCTCCGCGCTCTATGATTTTCCGCATTTGCCTCTTCTTTGCACCTCGTTTTCCTCTTGTTGATGCCTTGATTGGTTGTTTAATGTAGGTGTCGAAGACAATGTCAACTCGACTGACATTTACATCAACATGACTTGTCACTGACTTCGGGACGACCACTGCATACTCCTTAAATGATTTGCAATCTTTTGGTTTTCCAAAGGACTGAATGAAAGCATGGCCATCAATCATCACACATGTCTGTTGATCCTTGGTTCGGTCTGTAATGAACGATAGAGTGTGGTTGTCCTTTGCCAACAAATTAAAGAGTATGTCTGACTTTGAATTCATTTCTCCATTCACTTTTGCTAATGACAGTGATACCAGTGACAGCTCGTGCTTTCAGAATTTGCTGCATTTGAAATTTTTGACGTGCTCAGGAAACAAAAGAACAGCTGCTCTATGAGCTTCCTGTCTTCTTTCAAGGTTTTTCTCTCATCCTGTTTGGTGATGACAATGGCTTTATACAAAAGGCCAAATGTATTTGAGTTGTTTTTCTTCAGTGGCTCAAAAACCTCAGATGCATCAGCCTGGC
The DNA here is from genome assembly GCF_056783735.1 of Eptatretus burgeri. Taxonomy (NCBI): domain Eukaryota; kingdom Metazoa; phylum Chordata; class Myxini; order Myxiniformes; family Myxinidae; genus Eptatretus; species Eptatretus burgeri. The sequence continues at coordinate 71,565,555 of NC_140965.1, forward strand.
GGAGGTATGGTGAAGTATAGACTCGTCAATATGCCATTTATTAACATTGTCAAAGACCAATTCTTTTTCCTCTCTTTTGTTGTTAGCAAATCTTTCTTGACATCCTTGGAAGTGACATCATTTGTGGTCATTGATAGTTTTGGACTACTCTCATCAGTACTGTGTGAAGGAGACTCAACATTTGCATCAATTGTACTCACTTGCTGCTGCTCATCAGTGGTTACACCAGGATTATCGAAAATGCCTTCGACTCTGAAGAAGAAAGAGTACATCACCCAATGGCAACTAATGGAATTATAGAATGGTAAGCAAAATGCTGTCAATATATTTAAACAGACGATACATAAAGAGAATACACTGAGTGCCATAAATACAATCGAATAGGTTACAAATTTCCTGATTTGACAAAAACGCTGATTAATGTATTAAATTTCTTTCAATATTAAACATAAATTTCAATAGAATTTCTCACATTAGAGTCATTATAGTCTTATTACAGTCCACATTATTATATACAAGCAAATACCACCCATCACTTCGCTGACGGTAACACTAAAAGGGGGGGGGGGGAGAAAAAGAGAGCATGAGGTGAGAGGAAGGGAAGGCGGACGGGGAAGATGGGGAGTGGGGTGGGGGGGAGAGAGAGAGCGGGGACAGTGAAGAAGTGGAGTGGAAAGGAGGGAGGGGGAGCGAGGAGGGGTGGGGGAAAAAAAGACAGCATGAGGTGAGAGGAAGGGAAGGCAGACGTGTGGTGGAGGGTTAATTACGATTCATACTTTTTTTTCTTTTTTTTGTATACCTTGTGGAGGCTCGTGTGAGAGCTAACACACAACGCACAGCAAGGGGGCACGAGACAAGAGGGGCGGGAGTGGGAAGGACAAAATAGTGGGGAACAGAGACATTTGGAGATCTGTGGAAGGGAGAGGATGGGGTGGGGAACACGGGGTATAGAACATGGACATTACAGGGACTTTCAGGAAGGAAAGCAGGGAATTTGAAGGACGTGGGCTTGGGTGGATTATCGGGGGTAGAAAAGATCGAGGATTTGGATGGGGGACGATCAGAGGTGGTGGTGAACAGCTGTTTTGAAGGCCTGGAGGGAAGAATGGGAATGAATAGAGTGAGGGAGTGTATTCCAAAGGAGGGGAAAAAAAGGAATGAAAGAGTGAAGGTGAGCAGTGATTCGTGATTTTGGTAGTTTTACCAGAAGGGGGTTGTTGGCGGACCTTGAGCGCACTGCGGAAATGTGGTGGGGACAAATCACAGAGAGAGAGAGAGCAGGGAGGGGGGGGGGTGAGGCTGGAGAGGAGACGGTAGAAGACAGAAAGACCAACGACCAGCCTGCGGTGAGAGAGTGAGAGACCCAAAGACTCAGCCTCATTGCGGGAGATGCCAATGATCCGAAATGCCTTGGTTTCCACAGCGTGAAGCTGAGAAAGGTGGGAGGCAGGAGCACCAGCCCAGAGGGGAGAGCAGTACTCCATCAGGCTGCAGACGAAAGCTTTGTAAGTGGTCAGGAGCTCAGGTGGGCCGAGGAAGGACTTTGCACGACGGAGGATTCCCAGTCGGCAACTGGTTTTGGAGGCGAGGTTTGAAATGTGGCTTTCCCAGGAAAGATCATGGGAGATAGTGAGACACAGAAGTTTGAAAGAAAGGACTTCTTCTGGAGGATTGTTGAGAAAGTGGATGGGGGGGGGGCGTGTTCGAAACGGTCCTTTCAGAGAGACATAGTGAGAGTGTGAGATTTGTCTAGATTGAAAGACATGTTCCACATGTTGGACCAGTTTGTGATTTTACCCAAATCTGCAGTGAGCAAAGAAGCTGCTGCTTGCCGGTCTGAGGGATGAGGGATGGTACGGCAGAGGGCGGAGTCATCAGCAAAGAGATGTGGAGGATTTTCCAGAGTCGGAGAGATCATTGATGAAAACCAGAAAAAGAACAGGGCCCAGAACGCTACCTTGAGGAACTCCAGCCTGGACAGGAAGAGGGGATGAAAGAACTCCATTTAGGGCCACATCTTGACTGCGACAGGAGAGGAACTCTGTGATCCATGAGTGGAGATGGCCTTGGATACCAAAGGAATAGAGTTTGGTGAGCAGGGCAGGGTGCCAGACTGTGTCAAAAGCACGTGATATGTCCAGGGATACGGCTCGGATTTCCTGTCTGGCATTGAGGACCTCCATCCATTGATGGGAGAGCAGAAGCAGCATATCCAGGGTACAGTGACCTGGTCTGAAACCAAATTGATGATCGGAAATCAAGCCATTGGAGAAGAGGAGGGATTAATGTCTGAAGCGATGACGGATTCCATAACCTTGTTGATGATTTGGAGAAGGCTGATTGGTCTGTAGTTGCAGGGATCTGTTTTGCACCTTTTTTATGTAGGCAGTAATGTTTATGTTTGCTGATTTCCAAGCAGATGGCAGATGACGTTGAGCAAATGAGAGGGTGAATAGAACAGAGAGAGGGTGAGCAAGAGCAGAAGAGCAGCTTTTTAGGACACGTGGGCTGATGCCGTCTGGACCGGTTGCAGAATCTGAGTCGAGGTTTGACAGCAGGCTCTCCACCTTGTCAGGAGAAAAGGACACAGAGTCCAGGGACAGTTGGGTGTGACTGGGTAAGGTGGGTAGAGAAAGCGATGGGTTTTGGACACAAGATTTAGCTGCAAACACCGAGTTTAGGCATTCAGCCTTTTCACGTGCGGTCTCAGCAGTGCGGCCATTTGAGGTAAGGGAGGGGATGGAGGGGGGACCATACACCAGAAACAGATTCGATTAGATGCCACCAGGATTTTGAGGAGGGAGAGAGGTTTGAAAGTTCAGACTTGAGCTTCGAAAGATGTTGTTTTCTGGCTCTCCTGAGGGGAGAGACACACTTGTTCCAAGCTTTATGGAAGGAACTGAGATTACCCTCAGTTGGGTTTGCTTTTCATGAGGCAAAAGCAAGTTGTTTCAGGACAACTGCCTCTCCACAAGCTTCAGTGAACCAAGGGTGGGAGGAAGGGTAGGACAACTGAAGATGAGAGGGGATAAATCTGTGCATGAGGAAGAGCAAGTTTCTTTGAAAGAATTCCTGTGATGAGTTGATGTTGGAGAAAGTAGCGATAGGAGACCAGTCTATAAGTTTGATGGCTGCTTCGAGACCCTGCCAGTCGGCTTGAGTGAAATGCCAGACTCGATGGCGGTGAGGTGGTTCTCTGATAATAGCCAGAGAGATGTCCACTTTGACAAGGATGTGGTCAGAAGAACCGATTGGAGTGGAGAAAGAGCAGCAGATATTGTCAGGGAAATTTGTCAAGATCAGATCCAGAAGAGAGGGAGTACCATTGGTTGAGATCCGGGTCGGGAAGTTGACCGATTGAGTCAGTCCCAATGAGTCGCAGAAAGCTTTTGCTGAGGTGCCATGACAGGTGAGAGAGGTACCCACACCTAGCCAACTGGCGTGATGACAATTGAAGTCGCCACATATGAGGTAGAGAGAGTTTGGATGAGAAGATAGAAGTTGGTCCATGTTTTCGGATAGTGAGGTGTAGATGGAGTCATCACTGTTGATGGACGGTACAGTACACATATAAACATGAGGTGGGAGTGGAGGGGAAGCCGTAGCCAGAAGTATTCCTGGGGGTGTGGGGGAGTGAGGGCAGTGCATGGAGAGTGAGGAATAGAGTCTTTGAAGAAGAGAGCAACTCCTCCACCAGGACGAGGCTCGGGTCTGTTATACCGGAGGAGGGAGTAACCAGGGAGAGATACTTGGGAGTCAGACACGTCTTGGGGGAGGAAAGTTTCTGTTAGGCAGATTATGTCTGGTTTGTCAGTGGCAACCTGTATGGAAAGATCTGAAAGGTTTGAGCGAAGGCCCCAGATATTTGAGATCCACACTATTAATGACGAGCGAGGGGAGGAGGCTTTGGGTGCAGGAGGTGGGAGAGGAGGGGGTAGGTAGGGTAAGACAAGGGATGAGTGGGGGAGGTAAGGAGGGTTGTTGAAAGAGTGTGGGGGATTGCAGAATAGCTAGGGGAGGGGGCCGGATGAGGAGGAGAAAAGGCTCTGTGGTGCTGGGGGAGAGGGGGGACAAGAGAGGGAGAAGAAGGTAGTTGAGGATTTGAGGAGGTGGAGTGAGGAGATGGAGGTGAGAGGGCAGTGGAAGGAGGCAGCTTTGTGGATGAGAGGGGGGGGGAAACTTTGAGAAAGATGAGTGAGGATGGTGAATGGTGGGAGAAAGGTGAGGGGAGTTATTGAGGGAGGTGAGAGGGAGGCTTGGAGCAAGAAGAGTGGGATGGTTGCTTTGAGAGTGAGGGGTGACAGGAGTGAGTTGGCACTGAAATTGGAAAAAAAGAATCGTTGATGGAAAGCGAACATTCATAGCAAAATGGGGTTTTTAAGTTTTAGGTCAGAGGTGCAATTAAACACATTTCTTGATGGATGCAATAAAGGCGAATTCAGAGAATGGAGAGAAGAAACGCTGTAACAGTTGGATTGTTTTGGCAAGGTATGAAGGAAAGGTCGAATTGAGAGCAGTCTGTTTAAATAGTAGAAGAGTAGTGCATTATGATACAGTAAAGAGTACCACATGTGTGAAAGAGGAAGATGAAGCATTATAAGAGATCGTTTAAATTATCATTATTAATGTTTGAGAGAGTTTTCAACAGATTAAGTCATGGAATTGTTGCAGAAAAAATCGTGAGGTAAATGGTGAAATTGGATCGATAAACGCAGGGGGTCTAAACAGATCATGTGGTTATGGGAGAAGCACTTGGCTCTGAGAGGTGTGTCGTCAAAAGTGAAATTATTTATTTTAAATATGGATTGTGTAACATTTGGAAAAGGGAAGGTTGAAGTAAAATCGTGGAAGTGTGTGGTGAATTTGGACGGTAAACACAGTGTGAAGCTGCTGGGTCGATGAAAAGTACTCGGAAGTGTAGAGAGAGACAGGTGGTTACAGGAGGTGTGGAGATCGAAAGGATACAAGGAAGATTATTATTTTTTGATGTATTTTTGAAGAACAGGTGAGATTCAGGAATGGAAAGTTGTAGATCGGAAGAAATCGTGAAGGTAATGGCGAGAGAGGGTCAGCTCAGTAGAATAAAGATGGTGTGCCGGCAGGAGGAAGAAGAGGAGGATGAGGAAGAAGAAGAAGAATCGAGACTTGTGAGTGTGCAAGGAGAAAGGTGGTTTTTAATTTTTATTTTATATTTAAGACAAGAAATAGTGTTTAGTTGGGAGGGATGGGGGACATTGGGAAAGTGGGGAAGATATAAATTGAAGGTAATGGGGAGAAAATACAAATAAACACGATTGTACACCGAGGGGAATGATGGGTTGGCCTCAAGCACTCGGTAAGACAAGTTCGACGAAAACTCACAAAATAGCATGATTTTTGAAACAAAACCAACCAAGGAACACACAGGAACATGCAGGTGAGAAAATAAACAGTTAAAATGGGATAGATAACGACCAGAAACTTATCTTTGAGATCATCAGCAGAGAGCCCTGAAGGAGACCTGCCAACGCTCCAAACCCAGAACCAGAAGTCCAAAATGATTCATCAAAATGATTGTGCATAGAATAACAGTGAAGATGGGAACAAAATAATGTCTGAAATTCATTTTCTACCTGTCATGCAATTAACACAGTATGGATTCAAACTCCCATCAGGACATAAATACCGCCCGGATACGTCCAGAGCCAAGCTGTTTGGAGACAAACACTGCTCGGACACGTTGGGAGACAAACTCCCATCCGGACATAAACACCGCCCAGACACATCCGGAGACAAACTCTGCCTGGACACGTCCAGACATAACCACCATCCGGAAAAGTCCAAAGACAGAGAGAGAGAGAGAGAGAGAGAGAGAGAGAGAGAGAGAGAGAGAGAGAGAGAGAGAGAGAGAGAGAGAGAGAGAGAGAGAGAGAGAGAGAGAGAGAGAGAAGAGTGAGGGAGGGGAGGGTGAGAGAGTAGATGTGGGAGGAGCGTGCTACACTATATCGGGAGGAGGAATAGCAAGGATGGGCCAGAGAGAGAGAGAGAGAGAGAGAGAGAGAGAGAGAGAGAGAGAGAGAGAGAGAGAGAGAGAGAGAGAGAGAGAGAGAGAGAGAGAGAGAGAGAGAGAGAGAGAGAGAGAGAGAGAGAGAGAGAGAGAGAGAGAGAGAGGGAGAGAGAGAGAGAGCGAGAGAGCGAGAGAGAGAGAGAGAGACAGACAGACAGAGAGACAGAGAGTAGGGGAGTTAGCAGAGAGAATGTTCTGCTTTATGAACACCACACACACACACACACACACACACACACACACACACACACACACACACACACACACACACACACACACACACACACACACACACACACGTGCTTGGCCATATCAGAAATTTTTTCGGGAATCGGCAGGTTGTGATTACCAACTACAGTACTTACTGTATATAACCTCGAAACCTTGAGTCGCTTTCACCAAAAAACAACGTTGCCTTTATAGAGACGTTTCAGGGATATGTTCACACACATGATTCTTTGTAAACAGCTGTATAGGAACGGTGGAAAAAAATTTGGTTGAGTAATTTAGAAAACACGTTAATATGGCAAATGCCTCAGAAATTGGGTGATATTGCACAACAACTAGCTCAGAATGACGGAGCACGACCCACTCACTCAGGGTGACGGAGCATGAACCACTTGCTCAGGGTGACGGAGCACGGACCACTTGCTCAGGGTGAAGGAGCACGAACCACTCGCTCAGGGTGAAGGAGCATGAAACACTCACTCAGGGTGATGGAGCACGGACCACTCTCTCAGGGTGACGGAACATGAAACACTCGCTCAGGGTGACGGAGCACGAAACACTCGCTCAGCGTAATGGAGCACGAACCACTCGCTCAGCGTGATGGAGCACGAACCACTCGCTCAGGGTGACGGAGCACGAACCACTCGCTCAGGGTGACGGAGCACGAACCACTCGCTCAGGGTGACGGAGCACGGACCACTCGCTCAGGGTGACGGAGCACGGACCACTTGCTCAGGGTGACGGAGCATGAAACACTCACTCAGGGTGATGGAGCACGGACCACTCGCTCAGGTTGATGGAGCATGAATCACTCTCTCTGAATGATGTAGCGGGCAAAAGTGCCCACAGTGAGTGAACAATTTGCTCAGAAGGACGTAGTGTAGTTCCACTATTGACTCTAAGGCGTTCGGCAAGTGGCTTAAGCACTCATGCAAGCATTCCAATGAAATGTTTCACAAGGAATGGTTGGCCAGGCTGTCACTGCATATCATATGGGATCCCTTTAGCTTTAAAGCCGGTCTTCATCACTCATGCAGCAGTTAATGAAATAAAATGAATTCATTCAAATGATGACTTTATCCACAAAAGAGTTGCAGCTTAATGCAAAACAACACTGGAGACATCGCAAAGTTCATTCGCCCATGAAATAAACATTGCCGATAATTTGCCATCTTGCGTTCTCGTCTGTGCATGTGTCATGTGGTACATCCCTTGGGGGTCCGCACAAACGTTATAACTTTTTTTTTTTAATTTGCTTTCATTCCCTGAAGAGCATTTCGCAAAACCTCCGAAAATATAGACAAAGATCTGCCAAACGTGATGGATAGGCAGTCCCTCTGGGGGACAGGGAGTGAGCTCTTGCAGTGGATGCATTAAATCATGTAGCTCGATGAAGCTGGTTAATTTTGGCACATTCCTAAATTTTGTGTTCACTCAATATAGTTCTCCAAACAGTAGAAAAAGATAAGTTTAATGCTTTGGAAATTTCACATTTTCTTGTGTATCTCTGCTGAAGGTGGGAACATATCCTTTTTGCCCGTAATATAAACATTGCAGATAATTTGCCATCTTGCCTGCTCATCTGTGTATGTGTCATGTGGCACATCGGTTCGGGGTCGCACGCAAACGAACTAACGTTTATTTTTAATGTTCGTTTTCACTAGATTTGCTTTGATTCGCTGTGGAGCACCTCGCAAAACCTCCGAAAATATAGACACAGATCTGGAAGACGCGATGGACAGGCAGTCCCTCTGGGGGACAGGGTGTGAGGTCTTGCAGTAAATACATGAAATCACATGGCTTAATGAAGCTGGTTAATTTTGGCATGCTCCTAAATTTTTTGTTCACTCAATATAATTCTCTAAACAGCAGAAAAAGATAAATTTAATGCTTTGGAAATTTCACATGTTTTTGTGTATCTATGGAGGAGAGAAAATAGCCTTGCTTGTTTAAATTAAATTGGTATATCGACTTAGTTATTTCTTTAAATCATCAGATTTCACAACAGATTTCGACACCTATTTAGTCCAGATGATATTCAACCCTCAAAACTGAAATATTTCGATGATATACTTTAATTAGTCCGTGAGAGTACATCGTGGAAAATCGTGTCATATAATGCATGAAATTGCTCAAAGCTCCTAATTTGAAAACTATAGTACTTACAAAAGTGCTGTGTACAGCTATTCAAGTGATGATGAACAGGTATTCCATAATGTAAGGAAAGTGGGGGAAAAAAATACGTTATCATTAATAAATCGTTGTGGCCTGTTCCAAGTGAAGAGATGGATGAGCAGGCCAAAAAACATGGCAGCTTTAAACCCCAGCTTGGTTACCCAGGAAATGTCTTAAGACCCCAGACAGTGAGGTGGCCGAGAATCGCCTGATGAAGGATATAATTAAATAAGACCGTTAATCATCTTCAAAAGGGGTGTTTTAATTAGCCCAAACAACCAATTTTCAGTCAAGTACTTCCTTGTAGTTTTCTTAGTATGTATGCAAAGTTTCAGGCTGCTCAGTTTTATGGTTTTGGAGTTATGGAGGAGAAAAACACACACACACACACACACACACACACACACACACACACACACACACACACACACACACACACACACACACACACACACACACACACACACACACACACACACTGACATTTATTAGTATCATTTATTAGTTAGATATATGTGGATATTGTTTTTCTTGAATACTTTAGTGCTGTAAATCAATTAATGAGAGAAAAAATTTAGGCCAAAAATGGGCCTAAATTGCCAAAATTTCAAAGGCCAATCCCCCAGGCCTTAAAGCTAGTCCCATGTAGAATTAATACTGCATGGTAGTTTGCGTGTAACAAACAAGGCCAAATGTGTCCAAGAGCAACGTCCTAAACATTTTGTCGGCTAAAAAAAAAAACACAAACAAAAACAAAAACAACGACAACAACAACAACTTCCGATATTTCATCACGTGCCTTGATTAAGGCAATAGCGAGACCCGTCATAATGTATTTACGTATTTACGATAAAGAGTGTATTTACGAAATAAATAGTGTATTTACGAAATTACAATACGATAAATGGAATAATATTTAAATAGTAACGTGAACTTTTCGAAACTTTAAAGCAAATGTCCGAATATATTTAAAAGTTCATGATAGACGCTCTCAAAAGGCACCGTCAATGCGAGGATGTGTACATGTGTTTAGTATTTGAGGAGATCCGGATCTTATATATACAAGAGCCGAGTCCTAGAGGTTAAGTTTTTGTCTTCACAAGAAGAAGAACAAGAAGAAGAAGAAGAAGAAGAACAACAACGCTGAGCTCTCTATGAGCAGCGTTCGCTGCGCGAGACGCTGCGCGAGACGCTGCGCGAGACGCTGCTAAAAATGCTGACAAAAGTATATTTTAGTATCTTGGCTGGCCGTCTATTATTCTCAGCAGTTTCTCTTCTTTGTGGACCTGAAGAAGACATACGACTCTATACCCCACTCAACTCTCCTGTGTTCCTTAAGGAAGCTTGGGGGTACCAGATGTGATTATCACCTCTGCCACCAAAGGTGGATGGAGGTTATGTTTTCACCCCTGTTTGTCTGTCTGTTTGTTTCTCTGTCTGTGAGCAAGATATCTCAAAAAGTTAGGGATGTATTCGGAAGAAATATTGTGGAAAGATTGGGTGTGTAAGCACAAATTAATTAGACTTTTGTGAAGACCCAGATCCAGGTCCAGCCTATCAGTGGGTTACAAAACTTAAACTGTTCAGCCTGGTGGAGGCATGCACTCTACTGAGTGCCATTCTAGTTGACATCATGCATTCATTCCATGAGGGCATGAAGGCATATGTGTGGTTCATTAGAGAGCTGCTGGGAGAGACTGAAGTGGACAACGGCCTGAGGTAGAGGTACACCTCAGCACCAGTGCTGTTCAACCTGACTTGTAGTAAAGCTATGGACATCACAGTTGGCAGTCTAAGATGGAGCTGGAACTTCCCTGCATTTCATATTTGATCAGAAGTTGTTCAGGAGGTCAACTAAGAATGAAGAGGAAATACGATTGACCTATTTGAAGTTTGCAGATGATGCAGTAGTGTAACCAACGTTAACAGTTGGAGCAGAGCAGGCTATGCTGGTGTACATTGATGCAGCCAGAGCCTTCCGCCTCCAAGTTAGCTGAAGCAAAACCAAGCTAATTGTGATGTGATATGCAGTTCAGGATGAGGAAAAGACTCAAATACAAGTGGGAAATGGTGTGATCAAGTATGTCGAGGGATTCACTCCCTCATCACCTCCAACAGCAAGATAGATGCTGAGGTGGACAGATGGAGAGAGAGTGGTATGGAGACGTCCTCTCACAAGATGAGTTGGCGTGATAATACTGCAGGGATCTTAAAGTCCTGGATGACCAACCGCAAATGGAGCATGCTCAGTCAGAGAACCATGTGCAATTGTGCATTGTCAGGAGTGTGGGAGAAGATTCCGGCGAGTGAGGGCGAGGCACAAATTCATTGCTGAATGTCAGAAACCAGCTTTTCAACTTCGTGGAGCTGTGCAATGCCCCACCTGCAGCTGCTGGTTTTGCAGTGAGGGAGGACTGACAGTGCATCCGTGATGTACTACTGATGCTCCTAACACCAGCAGATTCAACTCGAGTGAACAAGAAAAACAAGCAATCAAAGACTGCAGACCCTCGCCAGGACTTCTTTTGAGTGGTGTAATTTTATAGGTTTTTGGGTAAATCCAAAATGGCTGCCAAACCATGTGACCTCTGGCATCATATGTGTGAAGATTTTGTTCCTCATGGACAGGCGGTCATACATGTAAAGTTTCACCTTGATCTGTTCAGCCACTTCAGAGAAGAAGATTTTTGAAGGTTTATTTTTATGAAAACAATATGGCTGCACAATCACGTGACCGATGATGTCATCAAATTTTTTTGTGTGTACCATTTTATCTCTAGAGGATCCTCAAAAATTTTCATCCTGATCGGATGTAGCATTCTACATATGCAATTATGACATCATTACTAAGGCTTAAAAAATCATTAAAAAAATGATGTCATTAAAAAAAAATCACACTTATTCCACTTGAGGAGTACTTGCTATGTGCCAAGTTTAATTTTTTTTTCCTTGGTGGGGTTTCAGAGATACAGAGGTCCAAAGTTTTTTCCGTTTTCCAATATGGCTGCTACACCACATGACATATCATGTCATAATTATCATAAAAGCATTCCACATGAGTCTTCACACGAATGTTGAAAATTTCGTCTCAATCTGACAAGCAGTTGCAGAGAAAAACATGAAACTTTTGTGCAGACAAACAAACAAACAGACAAACGGACCAAAATGCAATACCCTTTCCTTTGGCGAGGGTCACGACAATGGCACTCGGTAGAGCACATACCTCAGCCAGGCTGAACATTTTACGTTTTGTATCCCACTGATGGGCCAGATCAGGATCCGGACCTGAAGCAAAATCGAATCGGCTTGTTCTTGTCGGTAGGCAAGACAAGCCTTGAAAAACAAACAAACAAACAAGCCGGTAGGCGACGAGGGATTCGCTAGGATCGAAGCGCTGGATACGATGCTTTTCATTCTGACTGATCCACCGACGAAGATTCATTGCCAAGACATATTGGTTCACATACAATTGTTCTTCTGCCTGGCAAGATTTTTCCTACTGCGTATTTTGCCAACTGGCACTCCTCATAAAAAATGACGGTAAAAAGACACCCTATTTTTGAAGGACTACCATTTGAAAAATAATTGGTTTGCTGGTTTGTGCTGTGGAGCCTCGCGTTGCAGACACACACACAGACAGACACAGACACACACAGACGGAAAACCCGATAAACTTCTCTCAATGCCCTTGTTTGACCACACCTCCTGAGCCACACAATATTTTTCATAAGCCACTCCCACTTTTCATCAACTTCGTCCACTTTCCCTAAGCTCCACCCACTTTCATAAGCCCCTCATAAAAAATGACGGTGAATAGACACCCGATTTTTGAAGGACTAGCATTTGAAAAATAAAACCTCAATCAAAAATCGGCTCAAGTAAAATTTTCTAAATATCTCAAAGTGTTTAATTCCGAAGTCTCGTTTCTCTACATTCAAAACTGAAGGACAAGTATTGAAAATACTGTGCGCGGTTTTTCGGCCGCTGCACAGCAATGGGTGGTTGCTCGGCAACGAAATTCAAACGCGCACATTCCCAACAAATACTGCACATGTTGGCAAAGTTTCATCAAAATCGGTTCGCTGGTTCGTGCTGTGGAGCCTCGTGTTGCAGACACACACACACACACACACACACACACACACAGACGGAAAACCCGACAATAAGGGATATCTAGCATATAGAGCGAATCCAACAAACAGACAGGAGTGAAAACATCACCTCTGTCCACCTTCGGTGGGGGAGGTAACCATGGAACACAAAAAGCAAGCCAGAACTTACTCCAACATCAAGTTCAATGTCAAGAGTGTCGACACTTGTTCAGGAGAGCAAGCGACAGAACCAGACACAATTGCACTGTTGAAAGAGGATGACCAATACAAGAACAGAGTGGATGTGTCGAGTGTAGGATGTGTGAGAAATGTGTCTTCAGAAAAGGAGGTCTATCTGTCCACAAATATGAATATATCAAGAACCCATGATACCTCTATCCATGTCTTTTCATTGTTTATCTGATTTTCCCTGATTTCCATCTCAGGGGTTGCATGGCCAGAAATGGCAGCAAAACATGGTGGTAGTGGTGGTGGTGGTGGTGGTGGTGGTGGTGTTGGTGGAATGTATGTACTATATGTAGAGTCATAGTTTATATATTTGTTTACATAGGTTTAACTTGAGAATGTTTTCAAATACGAATAGACCAGTAGACAGACTAGGTGAACTGGAAGATATGTTTTCCTTATCACTTGAAATCACATTATCCCCATCTCCTTTGTTCAAATTTTTTTTCTCACCTACCAATTCCATGACATGCTTGATGCCAATTGGACCAGCAATGAAGTAAGTATGAATTGACATTTAATATCTGTTTCGTTAGTCTGAGTTTGTATTAAAGACCACCCCCCCCCCCAAACCCTTCTCTAGGTCACCCCCTTTCCCGTCTTGCTCAGCACAGTACTGAGGAGCTTGTACATATTGTCAATTACAATATACAGTATTAGTTTTATATTTACAGGACAAGGACAATAGTTTAATTGCAAGTGAATTCCAAAGACATAAGTAGATAATGACTAGTCAGCATAGTTTATTGGATTTAAAGGTAGGAATGAAATGTTTAAGAGGGAAGTACTCAGATGGGGACAAAAAATAGATTATCCAAAGAATGACTGTATAATATGTTTCAATGTTTCCTATTATTATCCTTGAAGGATATATATATATATATATATATATATATATATATATATATATATATATATATATATATATATATATATATATATATATATATATATATATATATGTAGTTAATGTAAGTCCTCAGCAACATATCTTCCCATTGGGTTTTATGGAGGTTTGGAAGTTTACCTACAAGCATGTTTTTTTCAGTTTGTCTGAAAGATGATACATGTGATGGATGGATGTACCATGGACAGAGAGATGGAATACTTGACTGAAGTTTCCTGCTATGTTTGCTGCAACACAAAGGTACAAGCCAGCATCCTCCACTCTGGTGTTCTGTATCATCATGGTACCCGAAGCCAGGATGATGTGTCTGAAACAAGAAACCCTCATTCACATCAAGCGTGATCTATCACATGTGTGTTGTCTCATTAACTTAATAACATCATATTTGAACTTGATATCTGCAATCACAAAGCGATCACCAGAGGTAAGCCTGCGATCCAATGATGGCTATTTTTTTTCAGACCACCATATGACCTTGCTCTTCAACAATTAGGGGTAGAGTATAAATGAAGAAAATGCATCCCCATCTACAATCTATCCATAAAACTCTGCAACATGAAAAGTAGAAGAAGATAATTCAAGTTATGATCAAAAAGGTGTTTTCAGTTAATTAGGTCACAATCCGAAAAAATATAGGTCAAGGACAAAAATCAAACATCAGATGCACAACTTCAGTGCAGGTACACTATTATGATGAAAGGACATATTGGAAGGCCAAATGGGCTTTGAGATACATTGGCAAAATTGAGTGACAAAAATCAAACAAAAATTTTCAGACCGCCATTTGACCTTGACCTTTAACTTGGAGGGGTACGATGTAAATTTAGCATAAATTTGCCTTACTCTAAGTTATCTAGCGAGTGCAATCTCATTCTGATTGGACAAACTTTAGTCAAGTTATGGTGAAAATGTTAAAATGTCTATAATTAGGTCATGACCTGAAAATTATCTCAAGGTCAAAAAAGGTTATGTCAACCCCGCCTACTTTTTATCCCCATTGTTGATGCAAAATTTAATTCCGAAAATCCCAGCCGGCTCCGAGATACAGCTTGGACATTATCAGAAAACAAAAGGGACAAGAAAACCAAACAAACAAAAATCCCAAATGGTAGTTTAGTACTCCTAGGGGTTTAAGAAACTTTGTGGTACCATTCAAAATTGGAGGCACTAATTGTCGAAAAAAAACCCGACAACAGGTATAAGCCTCCCCCGATCCTGAAGGGGAAGGCTAAAATAACGATTGATGGCCTAGTGGTACGCACACTTGCCTCTAAGCTCTCGAGCCTGGGTTCGAATCCTGACCCTGCTATAAATTGTCATCCTGGTGTTTCACAGGTTCATCAATGTTTGTGCAGTCCAAGCTCAGATGGACGTTAAACTGGCAAGTTCATGGACATCTGCAGGCATTAGTTGGTGGACGTTAACTCTTGCATGATGTCTTTTGCAAAGAGTAGGCAAGCTATCGCCAGCACCTGGCCAAAAAAAATTCCAAAATTCCTAACCTAAACCTCATGTCCCAACCCCCCCCCCCCACCCCCGCCTGAAGAGAACGAAGTGCAAAAGAGTCCACCTCCAAGGTGGTCGCTGCTACCCTTAGCTGGGCATGTGGAGTAGCAGTAATAATCGTAGTAGTAGTAGTAGTAGTATTGAGAATTTATGACGCACTACATTCGATTCGATATGATGTCATTTTAACAACAAAATGCTCTCATCTCAGAGGTTGCAGAACAACAACAGAGAAATGTTATACCTTCATTCCCTTAGCACCACTGCTTTCCCCATTCTCCTCTACAATTACTCTTAACATGACAACATTCCAGAAATGTCAGGACAGTAATTGTGTGTGGCATTTTTAAGTGAATCCAAACTGCTATTGTTGGTTTGTGTGCCACGTGCAGGGAGTTACTGGCATTGTCCCCTGATACAAGTACAAAGTTGAGGCTCACGTCACATTAATGGTATAAGGGGTCAAAGTATACCCAGATCCAATAGCAAAGAGGAAGACGTGAGAAGGAATGTTTTTGGTTCGAATGTTTGGAATTTACAAGGAATGGTGGACATCATAGTAAAGAAAAAACCAACGAAGTAGGGGAAGTTTCAGTGAGCGAGAGAATGACAGGACAGTCAGTGATATGCAGCTTGTAGCAAAGACGGTGGACAAAAATGGATGTCAAAGGATGCTGAAAGTTAGAGATATTGCAGCAGAAACATCCATTTACATCACGAGAAGCACCCGTTCCGAGAAGGTTGTGTAATTATCCTTATTCAAACATGTAATTCAAAATACCTCTCGCTGCATAATTCAAAACACCTCACTGCACTGGAAAACTTGGGGACAGGAATATTGTAAAGGGTGGAACTTGTACTACCCTCCCCCACCTGAAGGCGGCGCTACATGATACACATCCATCCATCCCCATCCATTAGGACCATACTCTGTGCAGAGCGTTGGTGCCGCCGAAGCAGTCTCCTTGGCTATTGGGAACAATCCTGGACGGGTCGCCACTCCGACACAGTATACCAGCATGCTGGCACTCATTTTGCCGACCTCGGAAGGATGACAGGCAGAGTCAACCCCACCTGGTGTTAATTCAACAGCTGAGCGGGATTTGAACTCAGGACCCAAGGATCCCAAGCCCACTACCTTAACCATTAAGCCAACACCAGGCATTTACACATCTATATTATATTATATTACTAAAACTCTCATCTTGTATGTATGTATGTATGTATGTATGTATGTATGTATGTATGTATGTATGTATGTATGTGTGTTCCCAAAATACAACCAAAACGGTACACGATAGCGCAAACATTTATAGCGATAGCAAACTATACCGCTGAGGTTGTTTGAATCGATCAAATTCTCCCAAAGAGTACTTGACTGAATCAGGAATTGATTTTTTAATCATTTTTTCGTTGCCCGATTTGAACGAAATATGATACTACACACTGCAGGAGAATGGTGAGTAAGATGGGCCGAAAGTTTTTGTGCCATCGTGTACCGTTTTGGCTATATTTAGGGAATATATATATATATATATATATATATATATATATATGTATATATATATATATATATATATAAATATGTGTCGATAACTATATATGTGTTGATAACTGAGTTTTAGTAATATATAGACAGATAACTGTGGGGAAAAAAAACTAAACTGTAAGGTGTGAAATGTGGCTTTATTGTGTCCCAACGTCTGTACCAAAACTCATTGTACCACAAAAAGAGAATGCTCATTGGTGTAAAGGGCTCTTGGGAGTCATGAAATGTGAACTTATGGAAATGTCATGCAAAGGGAAATCATTATCGGATTGCTTTGTCCACATACAAATGTGAAGGCTTGCCAAAAATTCCACATGCAGTGATGGACTTTTCCTATTGGAGGTGAGGTAACAATCTGGGCAATAAATTGATGCAGGTTGTTATTATTCATCCAGTCGAATTAAAACAGTAAAAGTTTAAAAGTGAAAAAAGCTGGATTTACTAGTTGGTAAATGTTGGCTCTCCAGACTAGTAAGTCCAGCTTTTTTTCAATTATAAACTTTTGCAATATGGCAATGTTTCCATGGTAGGTCTGAGTAGTCTGATCCGATCTGAATATGGATAAATACTAAGATATGGGGTATAGTTCCAGAAGGTTCGTGTATGGTCTGCAAAGCATGATTTATTATCTCCACCACCGAAGGTGGAAGGTGGTTATGTTTTCAACCCTATCTGTCTGTCTGTCTGTTCCGTTTGATACTTGGCATTATTTTTTTCACAAGTAGGTTGATCACTTATACCTGGTGTTGGCTTAATGGTTAGGGTGGCAGGCTTGGGATCCTGAGGTCCTGAGTACAAATCCCACTCAGCTGTTGAAATACCAGGCGGGGTTGACTCAGCCTGTCATCCTTCCGAAGTCGGCAAAATGAGTACCAGCTTGCTGGGATGATTGAGCCATTCAAGTATCCTGTGTCAGATGGCGACCCATCAAAGATTGTGTCCAATAGTCCAGAAGACTGCTTTGGCAGCACCGACACTCTGGACAGAGTATGGTCTAAATAGATGAATGAATGGATGGATGGATGGATGTTGATCGCTTCCTTTTGTTTGTCTGTCTGCTCAACTATAATCGCCTACAGGTCACAATTTTAAACCGATCTTCACAAAACTTCACCAAACGGTATTGTTGGTGGTCCGACAGATTCCTATTTATTTTTGAGGTCAAAAGGTCATAATAGACCAAATGTCAACAACTTTTATCAAATCCTCAATTTTCATCTGATTGACTTGAAAAGTTTAAAGAGCATTTGCAGATCAGGTTACTGAATTCAACCAACTATTATTTTTGAGATCGACTTCGGCTAAAAGATCAACATCGGCCAAATTTCTAAAATTGTCAATTTTCTTTCCATTGACTTGAAATTTGAAGAGCATATAAACATCAGCTCACTGAATTCAACCACCTATTATTTTTGAGGTCAACATTGGACAAAAGGTCAACATAGGCCAAAAGGTGAACTTCGGCCGAAAGGTAAACAGACAAATTTCAAAAATCCGCAATTTTAATCCAATTGACTTGAAATTTGAAGAACATTTGCATAACAGGTCACTGAATTCAACCACCTATTATTTTTGAAATCAACATGGGCTGAACTTTCAAAAATTGGCAACTTTCATCCAGTTGACTTGATATTTGAACAGAATTTTCATATCAGCTCACTGAATACCACCAATTATTTTCGAAGTCAGCACATGCGAAAAGGTCAACAACTTACGTGCACTTTCGAAAATCCTCAATTTTCATCCGGTTGACTTGAAATTTGAACAAGATTTGCATATCAGGTCAATGAATTAAACCATAAATTATTTTTAAGGTCAAAAGGTCAACAGAGGCCTAATTTCAAAAATTGAGAGATAGGCCCAAAAACAATATATATATATATATATACATATATATACATATATATACATACATATATATATATATATATATATACATATATATACATATATATACATACATATATACATAGCCTGGTGTTGGCGTAGTGGTTAGGGTAGCGGCTTGGGATCCAAAAGGTCCTGAGTTCAAGACCCGTTCAATTAATACACACCAGGAGGTTGACTCAGCCTGTCATCCTTCCGAGGTCGGCGAAGTGAGTACCAGTGTACTGGGCCCGGTGTACCATATCCCTGTGTCGTAAGAGGTGACCAGGGTTGCGTCAGGAAGGGTATCCGGCGTAAAACCTGTGCCAAATCACTATTCGGATCATACGGATGATCCGCTGGGGCGACCCCTAACGGGAGCAGCCGAAAGAAGAAGAAGAATAAGAAGAAGAAGAAGAAATATATATATATATATATATATATATATATATATATATATATATATATATATATATATATATATATATATATATATATATATATATATATATGTATATATATGTCATGATATCTCAAAAACTTGTGGACGAGTTATGACAAAACTAGGTGGATAAATTGGTTAGGCGACAAGAACAAGCAGATGAGATTTCGGTTCACATCCAGTCCATAAGTGGGATACAAAACGTAAAGTGTTCAGCCTGGCAGAGGTATGCACTTTACCGAGTGCTGTTCTACTTTCTTCTGTTTTGCTAAGTGTCGCTCTATGAATTATTTTTGATTTGTTTGTTTGTTGGTTTGTGTGCAGGATATCTCAAAAAGTTGGACAGATTTGGATGAAATTTAGTGGTCAGGTCGGGTGTGTGGACAAGTTGATTAGATTTTGGTGAAGATCCGTATCTGGATCGAGATCGTAGAATTATAAAAGTGATTCTTCACGATTGAAAGACAGGTTCAAAAATGATATAGAGCACGATTTGTTATCTGGATTATTGTTATCTGGATCCACATATGATATTTTTATTCATTTTAAAGTGATTCTTCATCATTGAGATATGCGGCCAATGATATTGTTATGGCTGTAGAAATTCGCATTACACCATAAAGGGCCCTCAGGTGAGATATCTCGATAGGTACATGTGAAGTTCGCCCAAACCCGTTGTATAGAGGGAATTTATGTGATCCATTCGGGCTGCGATCCTCCAGTTAGTCGTTTTTCTTTCTCTATCTTTTATTTCAAACAAACAAAAACCGCCAACGATGCTGGTGGGCTTTTCCCGCCATTCTTCCCCGCACTTGGTGTGAGGGAAGGGGGAGGGGCAGCTCGTCACCGATTGGTGGATGAACAGCGTGAGGCGGTCGGGGTGAGGGAACGCCCCTTTTCGAGAACCCTCTCGAAGGAGGGTGGAGCCGAAAACGGGGCGGAGCGAAGGGCGGAGCCCCGCGCTATAAAAGACGGACACGGGCTGGGCGCATTCTCTCCCTCTTCCTCTCGCTCTCTCCCTGACTCGTGGAACTCGCCTCCGTCTGAAGTTGTTGTTGGGTCCTCGCCGAGCTGTGGCGTCGTGGTCGATTGTCCCTGCGTCGGTGTGGAGCTCGTGGAGCCCGAGGAGCTCGTTGAAGTCGAGCTGTGTCGTCGTCGAGTCTGGTCGAGTCGGCAGTGGAGGACGGCGAAGGAGACGGAGCTCGGAGTGGAGGTCGTGGGAGGAGGACTCGACGGCCGCACCAAGGGAAGTCCTTTATTTTCTTTGGGTTTGTGTAAATGACTGTGGGTGGCGCCTGTCCTGAAAGTAGTATTGTTTTAAGTGTTGCCGTGTGTACGCGTATTCGGTTTTAACTCTTCTTTTGCTTTATATGTGCATTTTGATTATTGTGACTGGAAATACTGCCTTCCGTGCTGGTCTGTGTGAATTAAACGTGCTTGTGTGAACTTGTTCCCCGTTTTGCTGTGTCCTTTCCTTCGTTTGAATTTCCATCTTGCATCACGTAAGGGGTTCGTAGTGGGTGCAACATCCCGGTAATTAATCGGAACCGTCAAGGCCGACGATAACACCGCTCGGTTATCACTGTAGCACGGAATGGACCGCTTAAGCGGTTCGTGTCCGGAGTCGGCCTGTGGCGTGGTACGATCGCCCGGTCGACCATTCGCGCAGGTACTTAGGTGGATCGAATTTGGCGAGCAACCCTATCCTGCGCGGATGGGCAATTGGCACGATTGTAGTGAGGTTAAACCCCCACCCGTGACTAGCTCCCGGCGTTGTTCCGAGAGGGTCACGACTGAATTGTCCGTTCCGGTGGGCGAGGCGGCCACCTTTCGAGTCGAGCGGCCGATCGCACGCCGGCGGGCACGAATTCGCAGTAATATAAAGCATGATATTTCAAAAATTTATTGGGCTTGACACATTATTCTGGATCAGTCTTTTCATGGCAGCGGTATGCACTCTAACAAGTACCTTCTAGTTGAAACCTGTTTTGGATTCAATAATACCACAATGGTATGATATCACAATCCAACAATACCACTAAGGAACAATAATACAAGAGCATAATACCACAATAGCACAATCACACTCCATCTCTCTGTCATAAAATCCGACTGCCTTATGCCTATCATCAAATTTTCCACTCGCAAGGTTTGTCAGACCCTGCTCTCCCTTGTTACCAACAAAGCCAATGGTCCAGACGACATTCCTGCTGTTCTCCTCCAATGCTGCACTCCTGAAGCTGCTCCTATTTTCTCCAAGCTTTTTAACCTCTCCAACTGCATTGGTATTTACCCAACCTCCTGGAAGCATGCCAATGTATGCTCAAAGAAGAGTGACTCGTCCAATTCCTCCAGTTAACATCCAATCAATCTCCTTGACCTCCAATATTTCCAGTGATGGAGTCTCATAAATAAACAACTTTTAACCCACCTCAAATCCTGCTCTCTCAATGATTTCTGCAAAGCTCGGTTCACTGGTGACCTCCTGACCTACTGTACATTGTAGTCGTCTTAACGCACAGAGAAAGTTGGGTTGTTGCACTCGAGCACTGAGAAAGTCGGGTTGTTGCACTGGACAACTGCAAAGCCTTTGACAGAGTCTGGCATAAAGGGATCTGAGCAAAGCTCCAAAAGTATAATATCCTCCCTCAAATCATCTCCTGGTTTTTAAGCTTCTTTACTGAGTGATCTCTCCCTACTTGCATTAAAGGGGCCCTTTATGAGCCCCACCACAAATTCTGGTGTCCCTCGAGGTTCTGTCATCTTGCATTTCCACTTTCTTAGTTTCATCAATTACCTTCTCAGCTACCAACAACCCTGCCCATTATTTTGCTGATGACACCACCCTCCACTCCTCAACCAGTTATAAATACCAGGTCACCTTCTCCCAGTCCCTTGCTGCTGCTTTCCTCAGTCATGATCTCAATCTCATCTTTTAATGGGACTTGAACAACCTCCTCTCTGGGACAGCACTCCTCGGTCAGCCATCTCAATCTGTCATCATCAGTACAGTCATCAGTATTCTCGATCATCATTGTGGTGAATTGAGGTGAATTGAGGGACATGACGCGGGATCACATGTTGTGCGTCTCGCGTATAAGGGGAGGTCTCCGCGGCACGAGTGGTTGTCCCCGGGGCATTGCCATTTACATCGGCTGTTCACTTGATGCTCGTTAACTGAAGGTGCTCATTGACTGGTGAGAATGGAGATTATATCGAACTCCGTGCTTACGCGGATTTAGTCTGCAATGATTAATCGCACATGTATACGTTGCTGCTTATGTACTCCTAGCTGAACCTGTATTCCCCGGTGTGCCCACAGAAGCGGCTCCAATCAAATGGAATAAAGCCTAAACTCTGAAGG
>NC_140965.1:71593474-71598474 GCF_056783735.1 Eptatretus burgeri
GGAGTGCGGTGGTGCTGGCCACTTGGAAGGCGGGCTCGGACCTACCTACCTGTCTCCCTCCCACCTATCACCTTTGCCTGTCACTGTACATACCCACTCCCTTAATTTGTCCAAACCCCAATTTAGCCCCAACTTATTTTTTTATTTTTACTTTTATTTTCCCACGATAAATCGTCCCCTAACCCCCTTTATCGTCCTTGTTCGGCTAACCTATCCTGTCACCTAGCCTACTCCCAACCCCTACGTTCCCTTCTCGGAGGGGAATAAGGGAGAGCTAACGTCCTGTGTCGAGGCCCAACTCAAGCCTCAGAATGGCCTCCCCAGACTTCAGCGATCTATAACCAAAGTGGGTCCAGCGGCCCACAACAAGAGCGAGGGGATGGATGGTGCGGAGGGGTACACTTCCTAATCTACCCTATCCATTTAACTGTTAAACTACCCCGGGGCTTTCAACAAGCGCCTCTCGCTTAAACTATTGGTTCTAACAACCCAGATTCCCGTCGCCTGTGTTGGTGTCCTTACAATTTCGGGCCTCGCCCCCCAATTTTCTCTCCGTGCCCTCACACGGTCTCATGGCTGGGACACGTGGCTCCCTTTGGCAGGCACGACCCTCTGCCGAATCTCCGACGATGGCACCCCCGGGCACTACACTGCCTCCGAGCCTACCAGCTCCCTAACACCGGGGAGTGCCCCCCATGGCACCTCCCCTGAAACGCACACGTGGCAGGCTGGCTTCCCAGGCCCCTTTCCGAGGGTCACCCGTGCCCACAACACTGCCCACGCGGCTAATGGCGCCCCGGGCCCCCGCACCAAGCAGGCGCACCCGTGCCCACTACGCTCTCCCACCCCCCCTCGGGCCCTTGGCCTACCACGGCCGACTAGCCTGGTGCCCGGGGTACCCACTCAGCGATACTCACTTTTCGCAGCCACGCTCCCAGCCCGTCAACAGGGCTCCTGCACCCCTCCAAATGGGTTTCGAGCCTACATTCACACCAACAACAAAACGACTTCCATTTTTGTTAATTTGACTAACCCAGCTAACTCACTCTACACTGACCCCGGGGGTCCCTTGGGCGGGAGTCACTCCTCCCCCCAATCACTCATCGCACCATGCATTCCCCATTCGCTCCACTCACACAGACCCGCTGGCCTCACTCACTGAACAAGTACTCACCTCACAACTCACCAACACACACACCGCTGAACTCTGCCATCCTGCTAACTACATCCCCGAACTAACTCGTGCTCCCACGTCGTCCCTTAAACTACAGCACGTTCCATTCAACCTACGGAGCTAAGCTACGTCCCCACTACACACCCACTGTCAGTCACTGTCTCCTAACTCAAAAAATCATTTTTATTTCCCCACCTAAAGCTCATCTAAATCCCTCTAACTAATCCATTCCACAGACTCCATGAGGACTTACCCCTGCCCCATGAAGTCGGTCTAACTAAGCTAACCCTTCCCCCTAACTAGTTTCCATCCTGTGCCCAGGTAAGGGGGTCTTCCACCCCTTGCCCAGGAATCCTGTGCACCCGAAAGTGAGGCTTGTTTTTTTTTTTTTTTTTTCTTTTCACGCGCAGCACCAGCGCGGCAACTCAGAGCTCGCGCACTTTGCACCTGACCGTGACGTCATGCAGCTGCACGTGTTCCTCGTCCCTCCTTGGACGGTACCATCCGGCAGGGATACCCCTCCTGCCGGATTCCAACCCCACGTGCAGCCATGGCGTCACCGTGCGCATAAAAAAAAAACACAAGCCCCACGTCTCGAGGGGTTCCCCACGCGAACACATGTGCTTTGCCCGTTGGAGCTTCACACACACGCCCGCGTGGAGAACCCGTCCGGTCCAAATCCATAATCCTGCCAAAACTTTGTCCGGCCGCGGGATCGGCAAATCCACCGCGTGCGTTTCCGGACCGGAACTTCACTCTCGCAAGCGAGCACGTGGGGGTCTCGTGCGTTGCACAGCACGGACCTCGTGCTCACTGCTGGGTGAACCCGGCACGGTCCCCGAAACAACTACAGCCGCTACTCGGCTTTCTTTCCTTACATGTCGCCGTCGTCGCCATTCCACACACGCACTCCCGCGTGTTACGACGCTCACACTCCACACCATTACATTCACACCGGGAGACGCGGCTGCGTGCTCTCGCATGCCAACCGACATCTCCCTCACATACCGCTCTCTCACACACACGGTCTCCCTTGCACTCGGCCGTTCACTCACGCATGGTGCTCCATTCACTCGCGGCCTTCCACTCACTCGTGCCTCACTCATACACCGTCCCTCACTCACACACGCGGGGGCACTCAACCGCGGTGCTTCATCCACACACCGTTCCTCACTCACACACGCGGGGGCACTCACCCGCGGTGCCTCATCCACACACACGGCGACACTCACACACGGTGCCTCATCCACACACGGCGTGCTGGGAAGCACGTACCCTGGCACCATCGCCACCACACCACTCACACACGGGGTCGCTTCCACACACGGGGACGCACTCACACCTTGCACCACACACACAGGGACAACTACACTGGGGATTTGTGTCCCCACAAGGGTCTCCGGGGCCTCTATACCCCCCAAGCTCTCCGTGCACCCGTCCACAGCACTCCTCCTCTCAACCTCGCAAAGCACGACCGAACTCACTTGGTCGTGACTCGCCTCAAGGGGGCATACTCCCTCCCCTCGTTCCTGGAGGAGGCCATCCCGCTGCTCGCACCGGGCCTCCACCCAGTCCACCAGCTCACCCCCGTTGTCCTCCACTACCTCCGTGTGTGTGTGCGTCACTTACCCCGTCTTCATCGTGCAGTCTTCCCTCCATCATTCCCATCTCCCGTGTCTCTGCCCACTCAGTCACCTCTTCACCCTTTACCTCCCTTGTCTCAACTATCTTTATTTCCTTTGTCGTCACCTCGTGCCTCGTCTCACACGTTTTGGTCTCCATTTAATTTTTCCCTTTCGGTCATCGTCACTTTTTCTGTCACGACCCTCGCCCAACACGCCCCCCGAATTATTTTGTCACCCGCCTCCACCGCGGGCCCGACGGCCGTTGCACCCCCTCCCAGCTCGTTCGCTCCAACACGTGGAGTCGCCATTTTAAGCTCCCTGCTCACGGCCTTCATGCCCGCCTGCAGGCATCGGCCCATGTTCTGCGTCTCACCCCGCAGCTTTTTCGTTTCGTTTATAAATTCATTTGCGTTTGTATCCATCCTCGTTTTCACTTCGTCCATTTGCTTGTTCATTCCGTTCATTTCGTTTTTCATTTCATTTGTGTATGCATCCATCTTTTCGTTCATGCCTTTCATTTCGTTTTTCATATCCGCAATTATCTTCGCTGTCGTTTCCGCATACATTTTTGCCAGCATGGTGAATAGCTGGGCCATGTCGGGTGCGCTTGGGTGAGCCGTTTCGGCAGGGGTTGGGGAAGGGTTTTGGTGGAGAGGGGGAGGGGAGGTGTCATACACCGCGGCCGCTGCCGCACCCATTTCGGGCTCTGGGTTCAGTTGGGCGAGTTCGTTTTCCTGTACAATTAACATTTCCTGCACGGGGATTTCATCCTGAGCCATGGATTCTACACATTCTACATCCATTTCTAATACCCCCGGCTCCCGCTCGCCTTGAGACGCCATCTTGCTTCTCTTAAAGGGTTAATTTAGCTCGCTCGTAATTTGGAGGGAATCGGGGGTCGCTCCTCTCACCCCTGGACCGATTCCCGTGAATTTAGCCGGAGACAGGAGAGCCCGTTTTCCCGATCTCCGATACCAGTGCCGCGAGGAGGGCAATGGGTTTGTATCGCACGACCTGACACCAGTGTTGCGGATTCGCGCCCGCCGGCGTGATGACGGCCACGTAACTCGAATCGCGGCACGTCGCCCACCGAACGGACAATCCAGTCGTGACCCTCTCGGACTAACGCCGGGAACCAGTCACGGGTGGACCTTTCGGTCTCACCGCGATCGTGCCAATCGGCCCCCGCGTGGGATAGGGTTGCTCGCCAAATTCGACCTACCTAAGTACCCACACGGAGGGTAGACCGGTCGATCGCACCTCGCCGCAGGTCGACTTCGGACACGGGCCACTGAAGCGACCCGTTCCGTACTATCGGGATAACCGAGCGGTGTTATTTGTCGGCCTCGATGGTTCGATTAATTATCGGGCGTCTTAGCCCACGACCAACCCTTTACGAGAAGCAAGATGGGGATTCAATGAAAGAAATGACGAAGCGAAGCGGGAAAACAGTTCAACAATAAGCACATTTATTTCACGATGAACGGAAAGCACACATATACAATTCCACCAAAAGCACATGTAAAAGAAGAAGACAATGCAATATTACACAAAAAGCAAATGCAACAATGCAGATCTATCCGACTACCGGGCACACGGCAACACTTATACAATTTTACTTCACAGACGGCGCCGACAACACACATTCCCAAAGCAAAAGAAAAGAGAACCACCCTCCAGGATGAGGGGGGTAGGCTGGCCTGGGGCCGAGACCGTGTCGGGCCTACCCATCTGATGATGAGACGCGGAGTGGCGGTGGTGCCTCAACTCCGCGGGCCTCACGGACAGTGTCTGGTAGGGGGTGGGAAGGGGGCCCCCTTTGTCGCACTATCTCAGCGCGGGGGGAAACAGGAGGGAGTTGCTGATGCTCGGGGAAAGGAGGATATAACCCTGTCTCGGGTCCCGCGGCGAGCGTCTCCTCCTCCACCTCGGTCGCGTTGCTGGCCTCTCCCTGTGCCGCTCCCGGCACCGACACGAGCAGCCCCCGTCCGCCTTCGCCGCCGTCACCTCTCCACAGCTCCGTCCTCTTCACTCCGACTAGTACCACTTCTTTCCAGCTCCACCGACGACTCTCTTGAATTCCGCACACTCAACTCTTACTCAACTTCCAACTGAACTCTTACTCAACTTCCAACTGAACTGCCCTCGACTGACGAACGCAGTCATTTTTATAAGCCCCGTGGCTTCGCTCTTTTACCCTT
>NC_140965.1:71608474-71613474 GCF_056783735.1 Eptatretus burgeri
AAGGTGATCGCCAGGACTGCAACAACTACCGAGGGGTGACGCTGCTCTTCGTGCCGGGCAAGGTCTTTGCTCGGATAATTATTGTTAGGGTACGCCACCATCTGCTTGAGCACTAGCATCCAGAGCAGTCAGGCTTTACACCAAAGAGGTCAACGATTGACCGTATCCTTGCTCTTCGGGTCCTCACCGAACGCAGACGAGAGTTTTGGCAGGGGCTGCTTGCAGCCTATGTTTATCTCTGCAAAGCGTTCGATTCAGTGAATCGGGTGCCCTCTGGAGGATTGTTGGTCTTCATGGGGTGCCACCAAAACGGATCAATTTGATGTATGATCAATACTCTGGTTCTGAGAGTGCTGTGAGATGTGATGCTCCCATCTCTGACTTATTTCCAGTTGTTATTCGAGTTTGTTAGGGGGTGTATACTGGCCCCCACACTTTTCAGTGCTTGTATGGACTGGATTCTGGGGAGGATGTGAGAGAGATCAAGCTGTGGTGCATCATTTGGGAATGTCAAGATCTCTGACCTTGATTTCGGACATGATGCAGTCATCTTTGCGGAGACTCTTGATATCCTTTTGGGGGCCCTCGAGGTGCTGAATGAGGAGTCAGAGCTGCTGGCATTACGGGTTTCCTGGGTCAAAAACAAGATTCAGGCTTTCATTGATGTCTTCGGTGCTGCTATCTTGTCTGTACCTCTTTGCAGTGAGGATTTGAGGTCACAGAAATGTTCATTTACCTTGGCAGTGAAATTAATGTCTCTGCTGGCTGTGAGCCAGAGATCAATAGATGTCTGGGTCAGGCCTGGGGAGTCATAAATTCACTGGATCATGAGGTGTGGTGCTGTTGGTACTTGTGCAGGAGCACAAAATTCCAAGTCATCAGGTCCTTGGTGCTTCCAGTCTTGCTCTATGGATGTGAGACTTGGGCTCTGACCTGGGATCTGAGATGGAAACTTAATTCCTTTGATACCAGGTCTCTTCGGCGAATTATTGGCTATCACTGGTCGGACTTTGTCTCAAACGAGCAGTTGCTGAGATAAACTCAAATGAGATGTGTTACCTGCATAGTCTGTGAGCTTCAGCTATGGCTGTATGGAGAAGTGGCTCGTTTTCCTGATGCTGATCCTGCTCACCAGATTCTCTCAGCGAGGGAACCTCGTGAGTGGAGGAGGCTAATGGGCTGACCGCATGCCTCGTACCTGCAGCAGGTTGATCAGCATCTCAAGGAGATGGGAAATGGGTCAGGCATCTGCCTGGGGTATGGCAAATGAAGGCCTCTGGAGTACAGGTAGAAAGTGGACGCAATGATGCACTGCTCCGGTGTAAGCTCCCACACCTGACCTGACCCCCTGGGTGAAAAGCAACGAAAGAAGATGGGAAAATGTTATATTTTTACGAGATTTAGATCATTGATTTGTGACTTCAGTTGTTGAAAGTTGATAGAAGTGGGGAACACACTGCTCACGAGGTGGTTCCAAAGAGGTGTAAGAAGAAGAAAAATGTCTGCGGGAGAAGAAGTCCTGAGATTGGTTTGGAGGGGAGGGAGGATAATGCAGAAAATGTGATGAGTAGAAGCTATGCACTGTACAGGTGTTATGAACAGTTTGAAGAGGAGGAGAGACAGAAACAGAGTTTGGCAGAGCACCGATTGTGGTTGTTGTGGTCAAAGAAGCACAGAGAAAAGACTGCTCAATGGTGGGCCAAAGGTTGGGGATGGCTTGACAAGGTAGGATCGTTAAAGCAGTCAGGCGGACTTGGCTGAGACATGAAATGAGAGCGAGAGAAGAACCTTCAGAGTTTAGGCTTTATTCCATTTGATTGGAGCCGCTTCTGTGGGCACACCGGGGAATACAGGTTCAGCTAGGAGTACATAAGCAGTAACGTATACATGTGCGATTAATCATTGCAGACTAAATCCGCGTAAGCACGGAGTTCGATATAATCTCCATTCTCACCAGTCAATGAGCACCTTCAGTTAACGAGCATCAAGTGAACAGCCGATGTAAATGGCAATGCCCCGGGGACAACCACTCGTGCCGCGGAGACCTCCCCTTATACGCGAGACGCACAACATGTGATCCCGCGTCATGTCCCTCAATTCACTTCAATTCACCACATTCTCCCCACCTTTAAAATGTAACTAGGGGCCCATCTTACACACCATGATTGCTTTAGCACTATAGGAGTATACATTTCAAGCAACGCGGACTAATAGGTCTACAGAAGCATACATGCCAAGCAGTGATTATTTTGAGTTGTAGGAGCATGGAAATGAGCATCGATATATGATATAATGAGCAGCGAGAATGCCGATAATCCCCTTTACAGATTGAGTCGTCGAGGGGGCCTTATTCGTCGACCTCTCCGGGAGTAAATGGCAGTTTCACTTGAGGGAGACTCCCGATCCTCTTGGTGAGCCTCGACTTGTGCCGGGGATGACTCCTCGATCGCTCTCGGGTGGAACGCGGCAGCCCCGTCGCCCGGTGGAGTTCCTGGGGGGGAAATGTCAGAAGGAGGAGTGCCAGAAGGTGGTGTACCTGCGGGAGGAGTACCTGAGGGAGCCAGATGGCGAACCGACACAGTGGTCTCCCTGCCATCCGGGAGCCTGACATGAGAATACTCTGGATTAGTGTCAATGAGTTCGACCCCCTCCACCAGGGGTTCATACTTGCTTTGTCGGACCGGGCGTTTCATGAACACTGTACCGGGATGGGTCAGCCAGTTGGGCACCGTTTGACCGTCAACATAACGTCGCTGGTGAGTAAACATTCGTTCGTGAGGAGTTGCATTGGTGGACGTGCAGAGCAAAGAGCGTATGGAATTCAGAGCGTCGGGAAGAGTAACCTCCCACCGCTCGGGGCCCAGTCCTCTCGATTTCAGCGCCAGAGTTACGGCTTTCCAAATAACTCCATTATATCGTTCCACCTGCCCGTTTCCCTGTGGGTTGTAACCCGTCGTTCGACTAGTTGCTATGCCGAGCTCTAGTAGGAATTGTTTTAGCCCGGCCGACATGAAACACGGCCCTCTGTCTGAATGTATGTACGAAGGTTTCCCAAACATAGCGAAGAGGTCAGAGAGACATCTCACGACAGTGCCCGAGGTCATATCCGAGCACGGAAATGCGAAAGGGAACCTTGAATATTCATCAACAACGGTGAATATGTATCTGTTGTCTGTCTCGGTCGGCAGGGGCCCTTTGACGTCAATGTTTAGTCTCTCGAAGGGGGAAGTGGCCTTGATCAGTCTGCCAGATGCCGCGCCAAAGAATCTGGGTTTTAGTTCAGCACAAACAGGGCATGAAGCATTCATTTGTTTAATATCTTGAACAGAATAGGGAAGATTTTGTCTGCGCATGAAATGTGCCATCCTGGTTACCCCTGGGTGGCAGAGAGACACGTGTAGGTCTTGCAAAGCCTGACTGATTGTTGCCGAACTGTAGACCCGAGAGAAGGTATCTGCAGCAGGGTTTTCCTTCCCGGGCCGGTAAACAATGTCGTAACTGTAGCAAGCTAGGTCTATCCGCCATCTCATAATTTTTTCATTCTTAATTTTCCCGTTATTTTTCCCATCAAACATGAATGCCACGGATCGTTGGTCCGTAACGAGTGTGAAGTGGTTTCCCAGTAAATAATGTCTCCATTTCCGCAGCGCTTCGACGATGGCGTACGCTTCCTTCTCTATCGCTGAGTGTCTCTGCTCGCTTCTAGAGAGAGTTCTCGAGAAGAACGCGACGGGTCTCCCAGACTGATTAAGCGTAGCAGCTATGGCATGATCTGAAGCGTCGGTTTCCACCACGAAGGGCACCGAGCTGTCGATCGATAAAACCACGGACTTACTGATATCATCCTTGAGGTTGTGGAAAGCTCTTACAACAGCGGCATCTGGTGGAAAGTTTTTGCAATGCACTAGGGGATGTATTTTCTCGGAGTATTGCGAAATCCATCTCGCATAGTAAGCGAACATCCCGATCACCCGGCGCATTGTCTGCAAGTCCTGAGGTGGTGGAAGCTCACGGAGCGGGCGCAATCGTTCAGGATCAGGCTTAATTGTGCCGTCGGCTATCGTGTAGCCGAGAAGGTCAATTGACCTTGCCGAGAATACGCATTTCTCGTAGTTGAGAGTCAGATTATATTTTCTAGCAATGCTCAAGAATCTGTCCAGATTCCTATCATGTTCCCTCTGATCCCTACCGCACACTGTGACATTATCCACGTAAACAAAAGTGTCTTTGAGGTTTTCATCTGAGATGATGTCGTCCATAACCCGTTGGAAGCAAGCTACCCCATTCGTGACACCGAAAGGTATTCTCCTGAATTGGTAGAGGCGCCTACCTGCCTGGAATGCGGTGTAAGGTTTGTCTTCCTCTCGGATGGGAATTTGATGATAGGCGCTTCGCAAGTCGATGGTGCTGAATACCTTATAATTGGCCACGCGTTCGACCATCTCGTCTATGCGCGGCAGGGGGTAGGCATCGAGTTGGGTAAAGCGATTGACCGTTTGGGAATAATCGACAACCATTCGTTTCTTATGGTTCTGACTGCTGGTTACTAACACCTGTGCGCGCCATGGCGAATCGCTCGGTTCTATAATTCCTTCTTCCAGTAATCGCTTGGTTTCTGAAGTGATGAAATTCATGTCAGCAGTGGTATATCGCCGCGATTTAATCGCTATCGGTTTGCAGACCGGCGACAAGTTAGCGAACAGCTGGGGGGACGTCACCTCCGCGGTGGTCAACGCATTTAAAATTAGACGAGGTTTGCTTCCTCCAAAGGGTATTTCGACGCTCGTGTGCTGCTTGAGGACATTATGACCCAGAATTACGTCTGCGCACAAATCACGAAGCACCAGTACCCTTACATCCCGATGCGTGTACCCTTTTACGTCCAATTCAACATTGCAGTACCCTCGTACGCGGGATTGTAGTGAGGTGGCGGCCATGCATACCGTATTGTCAGTCGGGTGGATTATCCATTTCCTGCCCTTCACTAGCGAGCTGTTGAC
>NC_140965.1:71613974-71661474 GCF_056783735.1 Eptatretus burgeri
CAGAAATATAAACACTCGTACATCCTGTAATTGTCAGGACACATTTAACTTTTTGGTAGTCTTAAAAGCTGTGGTTATAATCAGTGGGCACTACATTTTGTAAAATAAACAAATAAATAAATAATTGTGCCAATGCCACTGTCCTCTATTGTTGAGGTCCCTTGACAGCCACCCTACGACTAGAGCACTTTATTGCACAATCCTACAATATAACTATGCCACTACTGTGTAGTGCAATTTAACAATAGGCCCAATTGATTTTATTTTTGACCAAAAACCATAATGTCGTTTTGTAAAAACGACATTATGGGTTTAGTGGCACATTGACTGCATAACAGGTGAGTGAACTAAACTATCATTGAGAGAATTTGTGCGGCCTTGCAATGCTACAAAATGATAATGCCACAATACCTTGATTTTAAACCTTCAATAACATATACCTTAGCCAACACAATAATTCAAACCTTTATTAACCTCTTTAGAATCGAAATGGTGGATGAGCTGGATTTGATAGTTATTGTAAAACCTTTTTCCACTGCAATCAACACTACATGGTTCAGAGATAATAGTGTGGAAAGAAAAGAGGAAATGTTGAGGGGAAATAAAAGACAGTCTTGTGGAGTGAATGGCAGCACAACCTTGTCACCATCCAGGCCTGGAGTCATCTCACTAGTTATTTCCTGAAGTTTCAAAATTCTGAGATGGTTGATTCACGTTGAACCAGAATTATAATCTGATAAAAGCACAAGTTGTTATTAAAACCTTATCGCGTCAAATTAAGCCTGATGTTGGCTTAGTGGTTAGGGTGGCTGGCTTGAGATCTTAGGGTCCTGAGTTTGAGCCCCGCTTTCCACTGAATTAACACCAGGTGGGGTTGACTCAGCCTGTCATTCTTCTGAGGTTGGTGTAATGAGTACCAGTGTACTGGTAGGAGGGGCACAGCATCAACAGCACAGCCACGCTTCCAAGAAATGATAGCTACCCGGCAGCCAAGCTATCATACACAAGAACAGAACAATATCAAATTGCATTTCCAATAACAGGAGGATCCAAGATGGTTCATGTCTAGATGTCATACATTTTTAATCGGTTTCTGGAACTGGAGATAATTTTTCAGTAATGATAGTAAAAGAACGTTTCAATGGATAAACAACAACACTGCGAATGATCACAAAATAAATAAAAATCACACATCAGGAGGATTTGAGAATTGGTGCACACACAACATACCTCGTTGACAGTGGAGAGATAGGTCGTGCATCCTTGGTCCAATCAATGACTGGTGGTGGGAAGCTCTCCACTTCACAAGGTAGGTTTATGACCTGCCCGGCCACCACTGTTACCTCCATCTCCCCGGCTGGTCCAGGACCTTTTATTTTTGGGGGCACTGTGCAATCAAAAAGGTATGAATAATTAAAATCATTGTGTAAATACACGCTTTAATCATCTGTGTAAAGCACACTGCATCAAACTTCAAGCTGTTTACCATGTACAGCAGAGTATTCTCTTAGCGAGCTGCTTGCTATCACTTGCCAAGGGGCTTGCCTGATTCAAAGCGCTCAAGCAAGCACTCCAATGGAAGGGAGTGCTCTGCACCACTTAAGCATGAGTCACATTTGCTCTACGGCTAGGATACGGCGGCTGTACCCCCCCCCCCCCTGAGTTGACAGAAACGTGCGGTGGCCGCAGAGTTTCTGAGGTGGCCTAAGGGTGGCCCTACGCCGTATGGCTATCTTTTACAGGCTGTAGGGGTCTCCGTGGAATTAAAGCACGGAGTTATAACTTTTTTCATTTCTAGGTTGGCCGTAGCAATTCGACAAGCCGTAGCCATGACGTAGATGTGTTCCACGTCGACCGTACGTAGGGTGTACGGTGGGCTTGCGTTATTTGTGCGTTTTCCAGAGGCTCTTATCAATGAAAATGAATTTTGCCAACCCCCAAAAAATTACAGCCGCCGCACTATTTCCACGTTCGCCTTAGGTTCCCCCTGCAGTCGCCTTGCGGGCACCATGAGGCTACCTTGCGTCTGCCTTGAAAATTATATGGCCGTCGCAGGGACGCTCTCAGGTCACCGTGCTACATCAAATCAAAGACCTACGGCACCCCCACATTTTCGGTCTCCACAATTTCTAAATACCCCGTGCGGCTACCCAAAACATAAAAACATATGTGACTGCTACATTGTGTGACCGTGGAAATACTGCGGCCGCCCTATAATTGCTAGTGGCCATAGATTTTTTGACCCTATGGCCGCCGAGCCAAATGTGACTGAAGCATTAACAACATGTCAGTTTCCATGTAAGCAATGCTATTGTGGTATAGTACTCAAGCAAATATTGTTTGGCCCGTCGTTTTCAGTTTGACTCGATCCTCTTGTCACGACTTCTCCAAACGAATTTAGTGTGTTTGCAGCGGCTACAAAGTTCAAGGAAGAGGGAAAGAAAGATAAATAAATGCAGTCAGAAGGAGGAGTCCCCTGTCAAGCTTATCTATGGACCCTACCACTGCATTTTGGGGAGGGGTTTTGCATATTTGTAGATCTTGAAGAATTATGATGAAAAGTATAGTAGTAGTTACAAGAAAATTATGAAATGCACATTTCAACAATATTGTGAGTATACATAACAGGGCAGAAAGGTAAAGCTCTGACCATTTCATTGTTTGTAAACAGTTGTATTGTTTTGAATCAGACTATGGTGGCAAAGAAAAAGGTTTCTTTTCTTACATAATGAAGCACCTCGCTTAATTGCTTGCTTCGCTTGCCAAGTGGCTTGCAATGTGATTGTTTTGGGATGACTGGCTTCGAAAGCGATAGCAAGCTTCTTGCAAACAGAACACACACCAAGTGTGAGAGAACTTACCAAGGTACCTGGGGTGGTTTCAGTTACATAGCAGCTAGCTAGCAATTGCCAAGTCAGTCGTTCCTTATCAACAGTTTTGAATGAAGCGATACCTTGTGTGCTTAAAGCCACTTGGCGAGAGCTCTACAAGAAACTTGGTGACTGAACACACCCTAGAAATATGTGGACACGTTGATAACTTCATCCTTAACAAACGTGATGATATTTAATATCTCCTGAGACATGAAGATTTGAAAGTGGGAAAAGCGCAAGTGAAGTAGGTGACTCTTAACTCGATGCAGCTCCAGCTTAAAAAAAGTCTCCAGGAAAGTGTGTGTTTTGTTGATTGTTATCTCCATAATTTGGGTTTCAGAAGGAGGAACTGAGTCCTCCCAGGACTCGAAGTATCCACCTCCGTTTCGGTGAAGGATCGTGATTCATGGGCTGAGTTGTGAAGTTGTGTTGTTCTCAGGGCTCTTTTCAAGATCGTCACTTGGAGAGATAGGGATTTCTGCCTTGATTTCTTGATTTCCCCTGACAGCTTCCAACTGTAGTTCGTTTGTGGTATGTTCTCAGGGATGGTTTGTCAGATCTTTGTCAGTTACTTCTTTATCATTCCCGTTGCTCCAATTATCAATGGTACAATTTTAGTGCTCTTCAGCTTCAGGGATCTTTCAACTTCATTTTATAGATCTTGATTTCTGTGTTGTTTACGCTAAAATTGCTGGGTACTGACAACTCAAATAGCAATGCCGCCTTTTCTTTTTTGTATTGAAGTGCTTTATTTTTCATGTTCATGCTCGATGGGATCATCAGGCTGGAGGTAAGTGTTATGTTCTTATTTTCAATCATTGCTTTTGGTTCATGTTTCCATGAGTTTTCTGAAACTGGGATATTCAAATTTTGCAGATGTGCTGGTGAATTGCTCTGCATACTTTGTTGCACTTTTGAGTGTACAACTCTTCTGACATTTTTTACATCCTGAGATGATGGGGCTCGTGCTTTGTTTCTTCATTGCAAAACCTACCCTTGTCCGAATTACTCTGTCACACCATTTTCTCAAAGCCATTGGTATATTGTCCTTGGTCTTGGGCATTTATTGAAATTATTCTCTATCCCAGTTGAGATGCCCTCTTCTTAGCCATTCCAATGAGCCATTGTTGTCTATGCCCTATCTATCCAATTATTTTTACATCTTCCTGCTCTTTTATCATTCTCTCAGTTGTCGGTGTAAATTTGTTGATACTGTATTTCGTTTTATATTCTTCTTTCATCTTTTTTGCAATTGTTGGGGCTGTATTCGTTGCTGTTTCGGTTTCATGTGAGATCTTCTGTTCACACCTGTCTTTAGAATTGTTCTGCATGGTGGGTTCGGGATACCTTTTCTGGGTTGTTGTCTTCCTGTTTACATACAGATTGGGCTTGGTAATCTATTGAAATTTTCACGTACTCAGCCAATTCTACAGTTGTTAATCTGTGCACTTGGTTGAGCATCATCAGGCGGCTACCTCTTGCCTTAGCAGGTACATTTTCCAGAAACATTTATTTTTGTTGAACATTTTGTGGATGATGAGGAGTTTCCTTGTTTTGATGTCTCGTTTATTG
This sequence comes from Eptatretus burgeri, assembly GCF_056783735.1. Classification (NCBI taxonomy): domain Eukaryota; kingdom Metazoa; phylum Chordata; class Myxini; order Myxiniformes; family Myxinidae; genus Eptatretus; species Eptatretus burgeri. Next base: position 71,618,420 of record NC_140965.1, read on the forward strand.
ATTTCTGATTGTGGCAAATTTATTATTCTGGAACTGTACTGTAATACTGGTACTGTGAGTTGGTTTATGGCTTTGATTTTGTTTCTTAGGAGAGGTATGTTTTCAGGATCAGCGTCGTTCCACATAGGTATTATTTGGCACTTGTTTTGCACATTTGTTTGTGGCATATTTTGTGGCGCTTTTCTACTTTGAGGTATTTGTAAGATGCTTTGTTTTCTATTTCCTGTTCTGTTGTATTTAGGTCAATTTTTATGTTGTCCATTTTCATTGGTTTACCTTGTACAATGTGCAATTGGCACACTTATCAAGGCTAAATTCCATTTGGATGTCATCGGAGTACCATTTCACTAATTTCAGTTGTTCTGCCAATTTTCCTTCGTTCGGTGAGAAGAGCTTTAAGCCATCCATATACAGTGGATGTGTCACCTTTCCTGGTTCGTTGGATGTCCTTCTATTGGATGTTAGTGTGTCTCCATGTCCTTGCTCATGACTGAGGTTGGTCCAGAGCCAGGCAAAACAGGATGGGCGAAAGGCTGTCTCCCTGGAAAATCCAACAACGGATCTTCACCCCTGGTATTTCAATCTTTCCCTCTGAGTGCTCCAATATATTAATGCGGTATTCCAGAGATCCATTGCTTTCTCAATTAGTTTGATTATTTGGGGGTTGATCTTATACACATGCATTACATGCATTTTATCATCCATTAATGTGGGAGACTATCAAAAGCTTTTTTATAGTCCATCCAGGCTGTGGACAATTTGGTTCTTCTTGTTTTAATTTTCGAGTATGGCCTTGTTTAGTAGTAGGTAGTCTATTGTTCCATAACATCCTCTCTTCCATCCCATTTGTTCTGCGTCTCGGCCTCCTTGTTATGTTCCATGTTGATCCATAATTTTTGTGATGATTCCTGCTAGAAGTTTGTATGTTGTTGGTAGACATGATATTGGTTGATATTTGTGAGGTAATTGGGTTTTTCAGATTTTTGGATGAGGAAGGTATTACCTTCTGTGAGCTACTCATTCATTACCTTTTCCTCTTGGATAACTTAACTGAATGCTCAAGCATAGTGATTGTAGAGAGCATCTCGGTGCTTTAGCCAGAAGTTTGCAATTCCATTGCTGGCCAGAGTTTGCAAGTTTATTTTTTCTTCATTAATTTCTACGTGTGTGTGTGTGTGTGTGTGTGTGTGTGTGTGTGTGTGTGTGTGTGTGTGTGTGTGTGTGTGTGTGTGTGTGTGTGTGTGTGTGTGTGTGTGCACGTGCGTGCGTACGTACGTACGCATGCATTTTGTTCAAAAATAATTCCAGAGAGGAGACCTACCATATACCATCAGGTGCACTTTATGCTGAATTGTTCCGGCTGAGTTGCTCGCTGTACACATGTATGTACCCGAGTCCTCCTCCTCGGGCTTATTTAGGAACAGATCTCCGTTCGCCATTATGTCCCATTTGATCCGACGTGATGCAGACACTTCACTCTGCATGCCACCCAAAAGCAAGTGCTGTTAGAAAGCAGGGTAAGTCGAATGAAAACTACATTATAAAAGGGATTATTGTTTCCTTTCCTCCATTACCCTTTTTCACGAGACTTTCACTTGAGGATTAACAACAGGTTTAATCTGTTGTTTTAAAAGGTTAATTGCTGACACCAAAACATCCTAAAGGGTGACTTTCCACCCAAAACATCCTAAGGGGTTACTTACCAACCCAAAATATCCTAGACGGTTAATTACTGACCCCAAATATCCGAAAGGATGAATTCCCGACATAAAAACATCCTAAAAGGCTTAATTACCAATCCCAAAAACATCCTAAATGGTGAATTACTGACCCAAATATCCTAATGGCTGAATTACAGACACAAATATCCTAATGGGTGAATTACTGACCCAAAAACATCCGAAAGGGTTACTTACCGACCCACAAAAACATCCTAAAAGGCTTAATTACCAACACCAAAAACATCCTAAATGATGAATTACCGACCCAAATATCCTAATGGCTGAATTACAGACACAAATATCCTAATGGGTGAATTGCTGACCCAAAAACATCCGAAAGGGTTAATTACCGACCCACAAAAATATCCTAAAGAGTTAAACATTCGAAAAGTTGTGAAAAATCAAAATGTGCCTTTTTATTGGTAAGGTGATGTTCAGGTGATGCAAATAAGTCTTTAGTACATGGATGGCCATTATCTTCTACCGAAGGTGGACCGAGGTTATGTTTTCACTCCTGTCTGTCTGTTCGTTTGTCTGTGAACGGGACATCTCAAAAAGTTGTGGACGGATTCGGCTGAAATTTGTTGGACAGGTTGGGTGTGTGACAGACAAATTGATTAGATTTTGGTGAAGATCCGGATCCAGATCCAGATCCTAGAATTATTTAAGTGATTCTTCACCATTGAGAGATAGGACCAAAAACTATTTATAGCATGATATCTCAAAAGGTTATCGACGGATTCAAAAGCAACTTGGGGAACAGGTAGGAAGTATGATTTTGGTGAAGATCTGGATACGGATACGAGAGGTTTTTAATTTTTAAAGTGATTTTTCTCCATTGAGAGATGGGGCCAAAAACGATACATGGCACGATATTTCAAAAAGTTGTGGAGGAGTTATGACAAAACTTGGTGCATGAGTTGGTTAGATGTACAAGAAAGCCAATTAGATTTTAGTTCAGGTCAGAAAAACGTGAACTGTTCAGCCTGGTGGAGGTATGCACTCTATGGAGTGCCATTCTAGTTCCGTATGCAATGGTTCATTTGACGCCACAGAAATAAACATGAGTATAATAATTAACATTGTCATTAATTTAACTTGAGCAAGTGTAAGGTGTTGGGGATGGGAAAGAACAATGAAAATAGAAATAACAGGATGCAAGGGGTAATTTTGAAGCGTGTCACACAGGAGAAGGATCTGGGGGTGGTAATATATACGGGAGGTAAGCAGACAGCACAATGCCAGGCAGCTATAGGTAAAGCAAATAGGGGTTTCGGTTGAATTCGGAGGGGGATCATTTATAAATCAAAAGAGGTGGTGTTAACATTGTACAGGCATTCAGTGAGGCCACATCTAGAATATTGTGTGCAGTTTTGGTCACCACAACTCAGGAAGGACATAGACGCCATAGAGAGGGTTCAGCACACGGCTACTCAATTGATTCCGGGCCTAGCTAGACTTAGCTATGAGGAGCGGCTGTAAGAGACAGGACTTTATACACGAGAAAGGAGGCGGTTACGAGGAGATATGATATTGATGTTTAAGATCATGAAAGGTATTGATAAAATAAGTGCAGATAAATAAGAATTATTCAACAGAGTTGACAGTGATAGGACCAGAGGCCTTAGCCTGAGAGTAAAGAAGAGGATAGTTAAGACGTGAGTAAGGCAGGGGACTTTTACTCAAAGAGTAGTTAATGCAGGGAATGGCCTCCCTGGAAAAGTAGTGGCAGCAGAAACAGTCAATAAGTTTAAATTAGAATTAGATAGGTTCCTGGAAGTTATGGAGATAGAGGGGTATGGGGATGTTGGCAGGACTTTTCGGTAGCTTGAGCATTGATGGGTGATTGTGTGCATGTGTACGGATTGCTGTTGGTGGGGGTCTTGTCAAGGGGTGTCATGTGGTTGATGTGTGTTTTTAAACCAAGCCCATGCCCCCTCCCCTGAGGAGAAGAAAAATATATATATTTACAAAAAAATACAAAATACAAAGGAAAAAAAAAAATACAAAAAAATACAAAAACTTCAAATAAATAGATAAATAAAAAACACAAAAAATGAAAACATTTTTTTTTTTGCATTTTCTTCTTTGGATCTTGTGTTGATAAATTAGTGTGATGTTGATGTCATACAGGCATGATGGACTGAATGGCCTCCACCTGTGTCTGATTTCCTTGTATTTCCTTGGAACAAAATGAAGGTCCATTTCCTGTAACTCTCATGAATGTCACCTTTGAGTTAATAACAACACATTTATTTAAAATATCTAACATTCCCTCGCATTGTTATTGATATACTAGAGTCATGAATATGTTTCGATAGATCACCATCAACACACAAGTAAAAATTGTAAATGTCAAACAATGGTGTCACTTAATCAGTGTTAATGGGCCAAGCCTCCTCCTCCGTGCCCACGTACCTTGTCCCACACAATGGACGGTTTGGGGATTCCATGAGCCTGGCACGGAAGGGTTATGGGCACTCCCTCAAACGTGCTGAGTGTGCCAGGTAGGGAATGTATCGTGGGAGGTACTGAGAGTGGGGCAAGGGGAAACAAGGGGCACATAGCATCACAAGTCGTTTTGATGAAGGTGAACAGAATGTGAGATAAAAGCTTTGCATTAAACAACAAATCAACTTATTACAAGTTGACACAGAAGGTACATGAGAAAGAAGTAAAGAAACGGAGAAAAAGACAAAATTCCATAGCCCCCATGGTTTAGTAATTTTAGACACACAGACGGACGGACGAGACCCAATCCATAAGCCCCCGTTTTGGAATAAGTCCAACGGGGGCTAATAATTACCTTATTACAAACTACAAAGAGCATTGTGATTATACACACCCCTGTGAATACACTACCTTGTAACTACAGTGCCATGTGATGACACATCCCTGTGATGTGACACACCAATGTGATTACACTGCTGTGTGTGTGATTCCAACTCCTGTAATTCCACACCACTGATTATACACCCTTTGATTACACTGCCAAGTGATTACAAACCCTTACACTACCTGTTATTACACACCTCTGTGACTACACACCAATTACACCCCTGTGGTTACACTGCCATGTGTTTAAACACCTCTGTGATGACACACCCATGTGATTACACACCCCTTTGACTGCCTTTGATTACACTGCTGTATGGACCCATGATTAAGCACTCCTGTGATTACACATCCATGGCAAGTAAAGAAATACCAAACCGCCATCAGCCAATTTTTTTTTTTAAATGATGAGGGAATTGTGATGCTGTTCATGAACAAATGCTTTGTGCTTAGTGGCCTTGCTTTGACAACAAACTTTAGGATATTTTTGCACACAAGGTCTCGGCTCCACAGAGAGTGCAGCATGACAGAGGATGCAAGGTTATTCCACAGTCATGAGCCTGGGGCCCTTCCTTCACTTCAGTGAGGTCAAATGTACTCAGACCTGCTTCAAACTAGTTGTCAAATGCCAAGCGGTTTCCCCTCGTTAACGACCTCCATCATCATAAACCAACGACGATGCTTTAACATGGGCAGGAGAGTCAACCTTTTCATGTTGGAGGTGCATGAGCCAAAAAAACTACATGGTCGAGCCAGTTGTACGAAAGATAAAAATCTGAGGTATATTTGTCAATAAATCTAAAAGCTCAGGCAATGCACTAAAATGTAGTCTCACATTCTAAGCAAGCTGGGAAGAATCAACGCCTTGGCAATGAGGCATTCAAATTCTGATTGCACAAAAAGAGAGAGGGGAATCACAAGAGATGGGAATTCCGAAAATTCAGAAATTATGTCTGCTTTTGCAGGGAGTTGTGTGTGGATGGGTCACAAAAGATGTGGTTGAGTGAGTTTCTCAGAAACTTTGGAACATACCCACCTTGAGGGAAAGACTGCAAAAGAGAAAGGTAAGAATGACTACCCATGGGGACATACCTTGGCATAACACGTGCCAGTGCAACACACTGTGAATGGTAAGGTAGGGGGTGCATGCATGATGCAAGTTTTACTGTGGGTGCAGTGAATTTGAACCAGGAGGCCTAAGGTTGGACACAGCTCAGAAAAGGAGGAAATATTCTGGCCTCAGCAATTGCTCTCCAAGCAATAGCAGCAAGCTCACCCAGAACTCTGTGTCTGCCAGCATGACCACCCCAATTTTCCATCAGCTTTCCACCCATTCCACCAATTCTATCCAAAATGCACCTCAACCTCCCTTCATACATATACTCTATCTCAACCCAGTTCCTCTTCCTTGCCTAGATATGCATTCTGCCAACTCTGTCATGGACCAGAGGCTTTTAGGATCAACCCCTCTTTCACACCTTGAGCCACCTGAATGTGCCTCAAGTAGTCTAAATGATACCCAAAATACTCGATGGGGGTCACTATTTACATTCACCTTATGAGAAAGAGAGAGAAAGGAAGGGGTGGGGAAAAGAGGGATAGAGAGAAAGGAAAGGGGGTTGGGGGAAGAGAAAGAAAAAAAATGGGAGGGGAGAGGGGGAGAGGGAGAGAGAGAAAGGAAGGGGGAAGAAAACAAGAAAAAAGGTGGGGGGGGGGAGAGAGAAGGAGGAAGGAAAAGGGGCAGAGGAGGGGAAAGGGAGGACGAGAGAGCTAGAGATAGAGATAGAGATAGAGATAGAGATAGAGATAGAGATAGAGATAGAGATAGAGATAGAGATAGAGATAGAGATAGAGATAGAGATAGAGATAGAGATAGAGATAGAGATAGAGATAGAGATAGAGATAGAGATAGAGATAGAGATAGAGATAGAGATAGAGATAGAGATAGAGATAGAGAGAGAGAGAGAGAGAGAGAGAGAGAGAGAGAGAGAGAGAGAGAGAGAATAAGAAATAAAAAATAAAGATGGAGGGAGACAGAGGATGATGGGGAGACAGAGACAGAGACAGAGACAGAGACAGAGCGAGACAGAGACAGAGACAGAGACAGAGACAGAGCGAGACAGAGACAGAGACAGAGACAGAGACAGAGACAGAGACAGAGAGAGAGAGAGAGAGAGAGACAGAGACAGAGACAGAGACACAGAGAGAGAGAGAGAGAGAGAGAGAGAGAGAGAGAGAGAGAGAGAGAGAGAGAGAGAGAGAGAGAGAGAGAGATCGAGAGAGAGAGAGAGATCGAGAGAGAGAGAGAGAATAAGAAATAAAAAATAAAGATGGAGGGAGACAGAGGATGATGGGGAGACAGAGCGAGAGAGACAGAGACAGAGACAGAGCGAGACAGAGACAGAGACAGAGACAGAGCGAGACAGAGACAGAGACAGAGACAGAGCGAGACAGAGACAGAGACAGAGACAGAGCGAGACAGAGACACAGACACAGACACAGACACACAGAGACAGAGAGACAGAGAGACAGAGAGACAGAGAGACAGAGAGACAGAGAGACAGAGAGACAGAGAGACAGAGAGACAGAGAGAGAGAGAGAGAGAGAGAGAGAGAGAGAGAGAGAGAGAGAGAGAGAGAGAGAGAGAGAGAGAGAGAGAGAGAGAGAGAGAGACAATATCAATGATCAACACTCCTTCACCTGTAAAACATGGGTACTGATGATCAGATAGGTACCTGCTACATTGACGGTGACTGTCATATTTGTGGTCCCAGCTGCATTCGTGCCGGAACACGTGTAGTTTCCAGCATGGTGCAATGAAGCGTGCTGCACGTACAGACTGCCATCACTGCGCACGTGCACATGGCTGCTTCCATCAAGCTGTCAATAATAAGCAATAAATAAGATATACATGCATAATATCATAGGGTTGTAGTGTAGGAAGGAGTGGAGACATATTTTGTGAAGTTAACATTAGAAACAGTCAGGTGTGTCAGGACAGGAGTTATGAGGATTACATTAGGATTACAAATGCTATTAGGATTACAGATGCTGAGACAAACACAGGAAATACATATCGGGAAAATGTACACTATGGTAATGGTAACTGATACTCTAATAGTCATGTAACCAAAACCAGAAGCTCTGTACGAATGAAAATGAATGACTGCAGATCGTACCTGTCTGCCATTGTGGAACCACACACGTTTTGGTAAGGGATTGCCCACAAGGAACACACAGGGAAGTGTGAAGATTTGCCCCTTCAGGACGTTTACAGCCATGGGAGTGGGAGCAATGTGTGGTCGCACTGCAGTTCGAATTGAAAGAGTTGAAGAATAACACAGAATTACAAAAAGCAATCGTTGGACATCATGAAAGTCGTTTTCAATCAAATAAAACAGTCATATGTTGAAAAATTCTTAAATACAAGCTCATGAATGGTTTGATGAGCCTGATTTACACTTTTTTTGATATGGTTGTGGGACAAACAGAATGGAGTTTTCACAAGTTCAAAAGCAGGGACACATACCCAAGCCAATGATAGTCAAGTTGACCTGAGCTTGTATTTGGCCAAAATGGTTTTTGGCTTCACAGACATAGGTCGCTCCATCTTCCACTGACACTCCTGTATGTACACACACACACACACACACACACACACACACACACACACACACACACACACACACACACACACACACACACACACACACACACACACACACACACACCATCATACTTTGACACATTATCTACAACAACAACAAAAAACAACAGTGCTAACGAGTCAGACAAAATGAAGGAAATCAGCTGAACCTTTTTTTTTCTCTTTACAGAAGCAAGGCTCATGGAAGATCAAGGTAGATCTGACAATGAGACAAACATCAAGTGAATGACCAAACAGAAATATAGGAGAGTGAGGAAGGCAGGAAAAACTGAAACTAGTAAGCAACTAGAGAGTTCACAGAACACATTTAATATACCACGCAGTCTTGAGAAACAAGGACATGGGTCGGGGCTGTGAGCGGAAAATTTGGTTGGTCGTGATGACGTAAAATGCTGTAATTGTATTGGTCCAAGTACTGCTAAACAGAAGGATTTTGAACGTGCCAAGAAGGCGATTTTTGTTCTATAGTGCTCAAGTAAGTAATTCAATTGAAATAAAATAAAGATTTTAAAGGTTCTAGAAAAAAATTTGGGGGGGGGGATTTTTTACCGCCGTTGCTGCAGCATCTTTTACACAACCTTATTTAACACGTTGCATGAGTAATTCGTGCTTGGTGTTTGTGTCCTTTAAGATGTCACGAAAACAGTAGGTTTCCTGGCAAAAACGCAGACAGAGTAAAAACAATATTATCTCACTCATCTCTGCACATATGCCTGATGTTGGCTTAATGGTTAGGGTGGTGGCTTTGGATCCTAGGGTTCTAAGTTCAAATCCTGCTCAGCTGTTGAATTAATATCAGGTGGGGCTAACTCGGCCTGTCATCTTTCCGAGGTTGGCAAAATGAGTGCCAGCATGCTGGTATCCTGTGTCGGAGTGGCGACCCATCCAGGATTGTGCCCTATAGCCAAGGAGACTACTTAAGCAGCATCATCGCACTGCGCAGAGTCTGGTCCCAATCTCTTCCTCCTCTGCACATGCACAATCAGATCAAATTCAGAGCCAGCACATTGCTCAACTACAGGTTTAGTTCGTTTCCCGATTCATGTTCTGATTCGTGTTCAAAATATAACATTCAAATGAAATCAAGTTGTTGCTCGGTCATAAACTGAAATTTGTAGACAGACACAAAAACAAAGTGAATCAGTTACTTAACCCCACTTTTTGCTTCATGTGTATGGGGTAATGAAAGTTAATGGTGGGAAATAAAGATCATGGGTTAGAATTGAGGATGACAAGAGATATTGGGGATGATGACACAAATTAGTACACAGATCCAGAACCCTATAACAGGTGCAGAGATTATATTTTATAGGTATGTACAAAGCTCAACAGGTAATCAAAACAAAATACAGTACAATAGAAAAAAAAATCAAGCATAGTAAAGTTGAATCAGTGTCTCAAAACTGAAAAAAAATACTTTACTTTGCCAATGATCTATAAAAGGGAAACCAACTTGAAAGAGAATGGCCCATTCCGGCTCTATTATTTTCTTCATGATGCTATGGATGTCTTTGGTGAGATTTTATTGAGTAAATCGCAAGGGAGATGAGCTTCGTGTACAACAGCTTCCGGTAATTGTGAAACTCTCTACCTTAATTACTCTTGAGATTGAGAAATGCGTTTTAAAATACTGCTTCAGGATCCTAAATCATGACGGGTGCTTCCGTCTTGGAAGGTGTGGCTTTGGATTCTATAAACTTCATACTTCAGATCGGAAGTCAAGGTTTGTATTGGTGCAGTTATTCACCACTTTCGACCACGTCATCAACAAGACATCTGTCCTGAAATGTTCTGCATATTATTGTATCCTGACATGGTGAGCTAGTTGCTGCGTGTTCCTTTGTTTACAAGGATGTGTCTCCTCTCTTTCACAGGTCCTTTTTGTATGGGAAACTTTCTCCAGCTTAGAAACTTGTAAACATCACTCATCTCCATATTAAAGGGAAACCCAAATGCTCAGACCACCTCGACACTAATCTATCCCTTAATACCCTACAAAATCGATATGATGTGTTTTTTTCCGATTTCAAATTTGTGAAGTGGGTAAATTTGCGATTAGAAGTCGAAATCTTCTTCTTCTCCTTCATTTTAGCCATGACGCCACACGCAGAAGTAGATCACCAGATCCGTACTGTCTCCGGGTTACCTCGCAGTACAATTTAACTAAAGTGGTGAATAATTTTCGAATTTTTTTTTCCACAAATATGCTGAGTCGATGTGTCGGTGCTTGTATAGTAAGTAATACAAACTAAGATGGTTTCATGCTACACCAATGGCCGAAAGACCCGAAGTTTACCATAAATTGGATGAGGTTTCTCTGAAATACCCGAATGTGGATCGGGAGTACAAAATGTTTGCTTTTGTGCTCGGAACATGTTACAGACACTGTTATGAAACAACAGAGATGGCTAGATTGTGTGGTTATTGACCATGATTGAGAGAGTATGCCATCCCCACAATTAAGTGGAAAAACAGACGTCACTCGAAACTGTAACACCATCTCTACCCAGCTACCGATACATGTACATGAACGATTTGAGAGGTGAATGAAACACCTGATGCCATTGCCTGGCAGTTACCACAAGACCACCTGAAAATAATTATCGATAATTATCAACACAAATTTCTACATATCAAATGAACCACCATCTATTTATAATGGAGAGAAAGTCTGTATGCATCATCTACTCTTCTGAGAGGATTTGATTGAGGATGCTAAAACTTTCAGGGAGACCCCCCCACCCCCCCCACAATCCCCCACCAACCATCACTCCAACAATACCCAGCACCACCCACACCCCCCCCATCAACCATCACCCTAACAATACCCACCACCAGCCCAAACCCCCCTTTTCTCCCCCCCCCCTCCACAATCCACCATCCACTGGGGAGGGACATCGACGCCTCTCGGACATAACGGTGGGACACAGTACGGACACAAATGGCGTCTGGGGAAAGTATGAAAGGGGACGATCCCGTAACATCCAAGACACCTGGTCATTTAAAGGACTGTTGTAAATGATGTTAATTTCACAACGTCCTATATTCAACTTAATTTACATTTTAAACTTCAAAACTTAGTTCCCTTACCTGATAGTACATGAACACACACACACACACACACACACACACACACACACACACACACACACACACACACACACACACACACACACACACACACACACACACACACACACACACACACACACACACACACACACACACACACACACACACACACACGTGCTGTGCAGAAATGCTCAAACACGTAGCACAGACGCACACAGTACACAAATGCAGGATCAAGGAAAACATCAAAACAGACATAGAAACACAAATCTGCTCACACTCAAGTACATGTGTACACAGACAGACAATGACATGTCAAGTAAGTTACAAAATTTGAATTGCAAGTTAAAAATTAGAGTGGGGTCAATGGTGTACCATCACAAATCCCGACACTTCCCACCTCAAGCAAAGTTGAAAGAGAGCAAAAAGTTCCATTGGAAATGACCCAATATAAAATTTTGAGTTAAAAAAAAAGTTCTATTTTGACTGAGCCCTGTGACTTCAAGTCCCCACTCCTTGGGGCATTAACCAGGGGTCAAATCCAGAAAATTGTTCCATATTTTGCATGTCCCCCAATGTTGATTGCATATACAAAGTTTCATTAAAAAATGTTTTAAAACGTGTAGTGCCTGTAATTGCATTTTTGCCATTTGACCTTTTGACCCTTCCCGAGAGCCTCAGGGGAGGGGCCAAAATGATACTGCTCACACCTTCTGCCATGTGTTGATCATAACCACTACGTTTGGTGAATTTCTGCTGAACCGTTTAGGTCTTTAGGAGATAGCGTGATGGATGGATGGCAGACAGACAGACAGATATACAGACAGACTCGGAGCCGATTACAATATCTCCCAGTTTTTTTGTTTTCTTTTTAAGTGTGGGTATAATTATAGTGCAGTGAAAGCTTATTTTGTCGAAACAAAGCCCATTATGAGTGAAAAATAATAATAGGAATAAACAATGACAAGTTGTACCACGTGGTGTAAGTAGGTTATCAGACCTGCTATGTAGAGACTGCCGTCCCTAAGTTGAGAGGAGTGACTCTTGGCCCCAGCCCGATGAAAGATTGGCACCCCGTCTGTCCTTTTCCATTCTACCTTGGGATCAGGCGATCCAAAAGCTAGACACGGGAGTGTCACGTTGAGGCCAATCTGAACTCGCTTGTTTCTGGAAGTCTGGAAGAATACTGGAGCGGCTGTGGGTATAAAATAGGTGAATAAATGGTGGTTGGAAAAAAAAGCAGCAGCAACGAAATAATAATATCGAGCCATAAGGATCCATTGTGAGGAAGATTGGGGTTGTTGTAAATATACCACTGGGACTTGTACTCAGGCCTTGCATAATATAATGCATGCATGCACTTCCAATCAGACACTAAAACCTTTCATGTGACCAAATAAAACCTCACAAAAAAGAACTTGAATGTGACCAAATGTTTTTGTTTCAGTAACTGCTCCACAACACAGAGGAAGATTACGTGTTCGGCTGCAAACTTGGGGGGTTACGTTACATGAGCTGCTGTGGGAACAGAAAATCAGAAACAAAAGACTTCATTGAAATTTGTGTCATTCCTGCAATGAGACAGCATAACCACAGTCCCTTCCCAAGCAAGTTGAGAAATTCATGTTGTCCAACTGTTTTGCCAACAGTGCATTCTCCACTTACATCCAACACGCAAAAGGGCAGTTCCCCTGCTCAAGCCTGCATCATTGCTGGCAACGCATGTGTATTGTCCGGCATCCATCTCCTGTGTGCCCTCGATTTGCAGAGTGCCACTCCACTGATCAATTGATATAAAAGGAATGCCTTCCAGGCTCAAGTCCCCTTGAGAGGAGGAAAGCCACAGAAGAAAACAATGTCTTGATATTCATTTGAATGTTTTTCACCAACATCCACAAGAGAGAAATGTTAGAAAGAATCTGCTCCAGCCATTTCCTTATCAAACCAGCCTTAAAGGCTGTAAGACACCATAAGTCAAACCTTTGAACCAAGTAACTTTGGGTTGAGGTATCCCTGTTGCATTGCACTGCAATACTGAGGTTTCTCCACTCGCCACCAGAATCTCCTTGGCAGGAACAACCACGATGGGTTCCTCTGTGTTGGCAGTAAAAGCAAAAGGAACCAAATAACACCTTTGGTTTATTTTGTGTTTAGTTTCAAAAACAAACTTGCTCATAGTTAGTGACATCCTTTCACATCTTGTGGAGGAGATTTTACAAATACATGGTCAAATTCGAGAGGGTTCTATATGTAACTGAATCACATAAGACAATCAGACATTTCAGTATGTTTAAAAATATAAATACAACAGATGTACAGGTTGTGGATAAAAAAAATGGAAACACCAATGTAAAGTCACTTAATAGGGCGTTGGGCCCCTCACGTGCAGCCAGTACGGCCTGCATGCACCATGGCATAGAGTCCACCAGCGTCTGGAATTCTGTAGGAGGGATGCGGCACCATTCTTCCATGAGAAAGTCAATCAACTCACACCTGTTTGATGGACGTGGAAAACACTGTCTCAGGCATCATTCCAGAATATCGCACAAATGCTCAATTGGGTTTAGATCTTGTGATTGAGAAGGCCATGGCATATGGATAACATCAATGTCATGTTCATCAAACAAGTGGGCGACCACGAGTGCTTTGTGGATGGAGGCATTGGTGGGGGGGGGTCTCTTCTTGCAGCCACAATTATAGGCAACCGGGTCTGTGCAGCATTTTTATATGTGACCCGAAGCATGCTAGGATGTTATTTTCTAAAATAACACAAGGGCCACACCTGTGTAGAAGCCATTGCTTGGCATCTCTCATTTACCCAGGTGTTTCCATTTTTTTTTTTTTTGGTCCACAACTTGTACATCATGACATTATGAACTGCTTTGACTCTTGTTAAAATATATCAATGATTGTATTAAATTATATCAACAATTATAATGACATAAAATGTACCTTAATTATAGAAAGGTACAATATTGTGTGCAAGCTAGTTTTACCTGTATATGTTAGTATTGCTGTTTTCTTGTCCATGCCTGCAATGTTGCGTGCTAAACAGCTATACTTCCCTGCATCTTGAGCCTGCATGTTGTGAATGACAAGAGTCCCATCTTCAGTGACGTCATGTCTGTAAAAAGTAATGCTATCAGGACACCCGCCATGAAAACACGGTTGACGACCCATGAAACGCAGCATCTGTCTCGGTGTTTTGGAATAACTCAGCACCTTCCACTGTCAGTGAGGATGATGTCATAATGGGAGATCTCATCATGGGTCCAGATGATTTGTGGTCTTGGATGGCCAGATGTGACACATGCGATGCGAGTCTTCCCTCCCTCAGTGAATGTCTGATTCTTGGGAAAGACTGTCGTGCTGGGAATCACTGTGTATGCAGATACAAAGCAAAGCAAATCATTCAAAGTTTACCTGAAATGCAAGACAGACAAAGGCAGACCATTTCATGAATGCATACCATTTGAAAACACTAACACCATTTTACATTGTACTTCTATATTAAAAAAAAAGAGTAAGCTGACTGTGATTGATGATTGAAAGTCACAGTCAACCTGTACCGTGTTATTTCACCTTGACTGTGACTGACCATGTATTCTTGACTAATTAGTTATGAGAACAAAGTGTGATGTAAAAGGGAACAACGCTTTATAATACCAAGTTCATTATGCAAAACAAAACATCTTCTTTAGGAAGTACACGATGCAGCAATGGGAAAAGCACAACGTTGTGGAAACTAAAAACACAGTTCAGGCCTTGCCATGTCAAGGTTTCACTGCACAGGGAAACAGAGGCCATCGTGACTGAAAGTATGTAGTCAGTTGAGTAAACATTTTTTACTCCAACTTATTATCTCACACTTTTAATCGTCCTTCTTACAGTCCATGGTATTCTTAAAATTGTTGTAGGAATGATCTTTCGGGGTTAATAAAACTGCTTAGTGTAACGATAGTTATTTCTTAGCATTTGTATAGATAAGCATGACATACTATTCGTGAAATAGATGTGCATTGCATATGCACAGTGAGATGTTTGTTTTTCCTTTCCTCCTGTTTTGTCCTGCCCTATTCAAACCTTGGGCTGTGCATTTATAATGTCCTTTTCCTCTGTTTGCATGTCTTTACAAAGTGCATGCAATAGCTTTGCGACTCAAGTCATGAGAAGGTGCAGGTGTGGCGAATCGGCATTGAGAAAGCCGGCATTAGCTTCACCGCGGGAGCTCACATGGTCCAGCACGAGGCCAGATCGGTGGTTATCTCACATGCGGTTGTCAGATGGTGACGCAGCTCACGCAGAGAGGTGGTTGACATCAATGGCTGCTTTAAAAAGAGAGACATAAAAGCTGAGAGAGTGACAATTATGTCCGAGGAGAGTGAACTATTAGAGGATGACTGTTGGGCATAATGGAGGAGAGAGCCTGAAATCGGCAGGAAGAATCTCTTTGGGTGTGCGGAGCTGAGTGTGCTAGAGATGTGAACATTTAATCCCCAGAGCAAAGAGGGCTTTGAGGGAGCTACAATAATTACGGAACTTGAGGAGTTGTTACACCAGGTTGCACCAGAGCTACCAATATGTCAAATTCTGCTCCGGGACGACTGCATAGCTTGCCTCCCGGTTTGAAATCGACCTCTTGGTATTGTTACCCCAAGCATGTGAAGCAAAAAGAGGAGTTAAGCACTTGGTTCACGTCTGTCCGTCCATCGTTCTGTCTTATCAGTTTATGATCATCAGTTTGTGATTGAGGAACAATGTATTTATATAGAATATTATATTTTGAACACAAATCAGAACATGAAGAGAAAGACAAGTTTGCCGTTTTACTGTATATTGGCTCTGAATTTGTCCCAATCGCACATGTGCAGAGAGGAGGGAGATAATATTTTTACTCTGTCTGGCAACCAAACAAGATTGAAATATCATTCCAAACAGGAAACTTACTGTTTTTAATGGTGTTTTCATGGACACATACAACAGGCACAAATACTGTAATGTAATGTATGAGATAAGGTGGTGTAATCGATGCTGGACAAAATGGTGGTAGAACCCGGAATTATTTTGGTTACACCCTTTTAAACCTTTATTTAAATGGAATTATATATTTGAACACTGTATAATACAAATCACCTTCATAATACTTCCAAGAACCTCCAGTTTTGCAGTAGTTCAATTTAAATAAAGGTCGAATAGGGTGAGAGCATAAGAGTACTGTTCAGGATTGCTTCTGGGCTACTTTAATTGCACTAAACTTTCGGATGTTTTTTAAAACCATCATTAAAATCATTATGTAATTGAAATTGAAGTAACACTGCACGGGTTATTGTGTTCTATGAACTCTCTAATTTGTGCTGTATCTTGTGCTGTGTTATTGTCGAGTGGATAAACGGGACCCAATATAAGAACTGTAAAGAAATATGCGATGTTTGGTTTGTCCGAGCTTGGTAAGGGGTAAAGTAAAGGGGTTTATTTAGTGATTTATTAATGTTTGTTTATTCCATTCTGGTTGTTATTACCCCGCACGTGCGAAGTGAAAAGTGGGGCTAAGCAATTGGTTCAGGTCTGTCCGTCCATCCATCCGTCTTATCAGTTTATGATCGAGGAACAGCCTATTTCAACCAAATGTTATATTTTGAACACGAATCAGAAGATGAATAAAAACACAAGTCTGCCGTTTTACTGTACATTGGCTCTGAATTTGTCCCAATTGCACATGTGCAGAGAGGAGTGAGATAATGTTTTTACTCTGTCTGCTTGCCTGGCAACCAAACAAGATTGAAAATTATTCCAAAAAGAAAGAATGGACCAAACAGGAACAAACATAATGGGCAGATACAACCGGCAAGAAGAACTCATGTAATGTGTTTGATCGGATGATGTAATAGCCACTGGAGAAAACGGTGGTAAAACCTGGAATTTATTTATTTATATGCCTTTAAACCTCTTATTTCTTTATTTAAATTAAATTATATACTTGAAGACTGTATACCCAAAACACCTTCATCATACTTCCAAAAACCATGCAATATATTGATATGGAGAGCATGAGGGGGCATGACATGTGGGAGTGTACATATCGAGTGAAGAAGAGCCTGGGAATATGGCTATGTACGATGCCGATACAATGTTAATGGGGATTTATTCACCTCATTAATTAACATGGGCTGTGAACACAATAACCCTCTCAAACCCTCCAACATCATCATCTCCATTAACTCATCTTTATCGTCACCATCATCATTGCCATCGCATTATTGAATCAAGCTTATCATCATTAATTATTAAAGGTAAGTTTTATGATCTTAATAACTCAAGAAAATAAACTATATTTTATGTTCCTTCCGAGGTTGGCGAAATGAGTACCAGTTTATTGGAAACAAGGCACTGCATCAGTGGCACAGCTGCGCTCCCAGCAATGATGCAACCAGCAGACTCTGGCTGCATAAGGAATAATAATAAATTAATAACAACACATTATTTTATGTTCAAAGTAATTTGTTTATTCATGAAAAGAAATCGCACAAAAACAACGCACAAACATGTTAACTAAGGGGACAGTTTCGACAAATTTTAAAGCTGAAGTCCCTCACCCTATTTCCCCCATTACCCCCTAAGTTTGCAGATTTGCGATTCACGGGGATTTTGTAGAACGTAACGTGCTGCAAGGCCCTCCTGTATGTACCTAAACACTGTGCGGGCTATCGTGTTCTATGAACTCTCGAGTTTACCTCCGCCATCGAAGATGGATGGAGGTTACTGTTTTCATCCCTTTCTGTTTGTTTGTTTGTTTGTTACTTACGAAATCTAAAGATTTAGATAAATTTAGATTTAGATAAATCTAGATAAATAAAATCTAGATTTAGATTTAGATAAATCTAAAGATTTCGTAAGTATATTGATGACGTATTTTTGCTTCGCTCGACGTTACGAGTTCGTTTTAACTTCAATTTTAATTTTGTCTTTGGTTTTTGCGATCGCTCAGGACGCTTAAAAACTCGGTTGTCGAAATTCTGGTAAAAATCGGATGTTTTGGAGACGTTTTAAGATTGTATAAAAATATTTCACTCGCGCGTCACGGGTCGTCACGTGATGCAGTGCGCTCGAGCAGACGCGTCGTTGACTCACGTATCGTTTTCCTTGTGCGCGCTGACGGAGTTTTCGATAAAGATGGTGTTTAAAAGTCATTTTTTATCCCAATAAAGGTTATCGTCGCTTGCCTGACTCGCTGAGCCGTCGGATTATGTAAAGATTGTTGGTGGATGGCCGAATATTACGGCTTTGTGACTGACAAAATAATATAAAATAATTGCGTGGAGAAATGGAGATTTTTGCTTCGGTCGACGTTACGATTTTTGATGGTTTGGTACAGATTCATCGTATAAACTTCTGGTTTGCGTCACTACCTTCTCTCGAGACAGCTTTTATTAGACAAGGTCAGAGGTCAAGTTGACGATTTCATAAGTACCAGTCTATGACCGCTTGTTTGTGTGTTTGTTTGCTTGTGTGTTTGTTTGTTTGTTTGTAGGCACGATAACTCGAGAACGGAAGGAGCTACCAATGTCAAATTACATCACGTGATTCAGGAGGGTGAAGGCTCGTGCTGATTTGATTTTGGTCAAAATCGGTCAAAGGTCAAGGTCACAGTGAGGTCAAATATTCGATTTTTGATGGATTTGGTACAGATAACTCGAGAACGGAAGAAGCTACCAATGTCAAATTACACCACGTGATTCAGGAGGGTGATGGCTAGCGCTGATTAGATTTTGGTCAAAATCGGTCAAAGCTCAAGGTCACAGTGAGGTCAAACATCCAAAAAATGATAACTCGAGAACCGAAGAAGCAACCAATGTCAAATTAGACCAAGTGATTCAGGAGGGTGATGGCTAGCGCTGATTAGATTTTGGTCAAAATCTGTCAAAGGTCAAGGTCACAGTGAGGTCAAACATTCGATTTATGATGGTTTGGAACAGAATCATCGTCGAAACTTCTGGTTTGCGTCGCGACCTTCTCGAGAGACAGCTTTTATTAGACAAGGTCAGAGGTCAAGTTGACGATTTCGTAAGTACCAGTCTATGACTGCTTGTTACTTACGAAATCTAAAGATTTCGTAAGTAAATTGATGATTTCTGTTTCTGTTTGTTTGTTTGTGTGTTTGTTTGTTTGTTTGTTACTTGCGAAATCTAAAGATTTCGTAAGTATATTGATGACTTCCGTTTCTGTTTGTTTGTTTGTTTGTAGCCACGATAACTCGAGAACGGAAGAAGCTACCAATATCAAATTGCACCACGTGATTCAGGAGGGTAATGGTTAGTGCTGATTAGATTTTGGTCAAAATTGGTCAAAGGTCAAGGTCACAGTGAGGTCAAATATTCGATTTTTGATGGTTTGGTACAGATAACTCGAGAACAGAAGAAGCGACCAATGTCAAACTAGAACGGGCACTCATAGAGCGCATACCTTCGCCGCCACTACTTTTTTTGTTCTTGGTATGAGTGTGGGGAACTGGTTTCATATGAATGGTCTTATGACACAAACCACATATCTATAATGTAATGACCCCCCCGACTTTCGGGGGCTACGGACTAAACAACAATCAACTCACGTCGTTTTGGCGAGTCTTCACTCGCAAGCTCGGTGAATACAACGTTTCAACAAGAGAAGGTAATCTCGTTTGATGCTGGTTTCATGCAAATCGAATAAGAATTGACTGAGTTATGCTGAAAACCATATATTTTTCAAGGGCGTGACCCCCCCCCCCGACATTTTACCCCAACCGGTGACATGTGTTATGACGTCATTGTGTCAAAGATTGGGCATTAAATTCTGAACATTTTGGTGCTGGGTTCCTGTAAAGCGGACAAGAATTGACCGCGTTATGACAAAAACCGCATATTTTTCAAGGTCGTGACCCCCCTGACCTTTGACCCCTAACCGGTAACAAGAGTATGGGCGTCATTGTGTCATATTGCATATCACAAGATGAGGCGTTGAATTCTGAACATTTTGGCATTAGTTGCATGCGAATTGAATAAAAATTGACCGTGTTATCGTAAAAAGACGATTTTGACCTTTTCGTGACCTTGACCTTGACCTTTGACCCGAACGATCCCAAAATATAATCGAATGCTTCCTGGCTAATAACCAATCATCCCACCAAATTTCATGCAATTCGGTTTAATACTTTTTGAGTTAT
The DNA here is from genome assembly GCF_056783735.1 of Eptatretus burgeri. Taxonomy (NCBI): domain Eukaryota; kingdom Metazoa; phylum Chordata; class Myxini; order Myxiniformes; family Myxinidae; genus Eptatretus; species Eptatretus burgeri. The sequence continues at coordinate 71,638,911 of NC_140965.1, forward strand.
ACGAATCACAAGATTACAAATAAATAAATAAATAAATAAATAAATAAATAAATAAATAAATAAATACACGCCGACCAAAACATAACCTTTCGCAGAATGCGAAGGTAATTATACCACGTGATTCACGAGGGTGATGGCTAGTTCTGATTAGATTGTGGTCAAAATCGGTCAAAGGTCAAGGTCACAGTGAGGTCAAACATCCAAAAAATGATAACTCGAGAATGGAAGAAGCTACCAATGTCAAATTACACCACGTGATTCAGGAGGGTGGTGGCTAGCGCTGATTAGATTTGGGTCAAAATCGGTCAAAGGTCAAGGTCACAGTGAGGTCAAACATCCAAAACATTCGATTTTTGATGGTTTGGTACAGAAACATCGTAGAAACTTCTGGTTTGCCTCGCTACCTTCTCCAGAGACAGCTTTTATTAGACAAGGTCAGAGGTCAAGTTGACAATTTCGTAAGTACCAGTCTATGACTGCTTGTTTGTGTGTTTGTTTGTTTGTTTGTTTGTAGGCACAATAACTCGAGAACAGAAGAAGCTACCAATGTCAAATTACACCACGTGATTTAGGAGGGTGATGGCTCGTGCTGATTATATTTTGGTCAAAATCGGACAAAGGTCAACGTCACAGTGAGGTCAAATATTCGATTTTTGATGGTTTGGTACAGATAACTCGAGAACGGAAGAAGCAACGAATGTCAAATTACACCACGTGATTCAGGAGGGTGATGGCTAATGCTGATTAGATTTTGGTCAAAATCGGTCAAAGGTCAAGGTCACAGTGAGGTCAAACATCCCAAAAATTATAACTCGAGAACGGAAGAAGCTACCAATGTCAAATTACACCAAGTGATTCAGGAGGTTGGTGGCTAGCGCTGATTATATTTTGGTTAAAATCGGTCAAAGGTCAAGGTCACAGTGAGGTCAAACATCCAAAACATTCGATTTTTGATGGTTTGGTACAGAATCATCGTAGAAACTTCTGGTTTTCGTCGCTACGTTCTCTCGAGAAAGTTTAATTAGACAAGGTCAGAGGTCAAGTTGACGATTTCGTAAGTACCAGTCGATGACTGCTTGTTTGTTTGTAGGCACGATAACTCGAGAACGGAAGAAGCTACCAATGTCAAATTACACCACGTGATTCAGGAGGGTGATGGCGAGTGCTGATTTGATTTTGGTCATATACGGTCAAAGGTCAAGGTCACAGTGAGGTCAAACATCCAAAACATTCGATTTTTGATGGTTTGGTACAGATAACTCGAGAACGGAAGAAGCTACCAATGTCAAATTACACCACGTGATTCAGGAGCGTGATGGCTAGCGCTGATTAGATTTTGGTCAAAATCGGTCAAAGCTCAAGGTCACAGTGAGGTCAAACATCCAAAACATTCGATTTTTGATGGTTTGGTACAGAATCATCGGAGAAACTTCTGGTTTGCGTCGCTTCCTTCTCTCGAGACAGCCTTTAATAGACAAGGTCAGAGGTCAAGTTGACGATTTCGTAAGTACCAGTCCATGACTGCTTATTACTTACGAAATCTAAAGATTTCGTAAGTATATTGATGCCTTCCGTTTCTGTTTGTTTGTTAGTTTGTTTGTTTGTTTGTTTGTAGGCACGATAACTTGAGAACGGAAGAAGCTACCAATGTCAAATTACACCACGTGATTCAGGAGGGTGATGGCCTGTGCTGATTAGATTTTGGTCAAAATCGGTCAAAGGTCAAGGTCACGCTGAGGTCAAATATTCGATTTCTGATGGTTTGGTACAGATAACTCGAGACCGGAAGAAGCTACCAATGTCAAATTACACCACGTGATTCAGGAGGCTGATGGCGAGTGCTGATTAGATTTTGGTCAAAATCTGTCAAAGGTCAAGGTCACAGTGAGGTCAAACATCCAAAAAATGATAACTCGAGAACAGAAGAAGCTTCCAATGTAAAATTACACCACGTGATTCAGGAGGGTGGTGGCTAGCGCTGATTAGATTTGGGTCAAAATCGGTCAAAGGTCAAGGTCACAGTGAGGTCAAACATCCAAAACATTCGATTTTTGATGGTTTGGTACAGAATCATCGTAGAAACTTCTGGTTTGTGTCGCTACCTTCTCAAGAGACAGCTTTTATTTGACAAGGTCAGAGGTCAAGTTGACGATTTCGTAAGTACCAGTCTATGACTGCTTGTTTGTTTGTTTGTTTGTTTGTAGGCACGATAACTCGAGAACGGAAGAAGCTACCAATGTCAAATTACACCACGTGATTCAGGAGGGTGATGGCTAGCACAGATTAGATTTTGGTCAAAATTGGTCAAAGGTCAAGGTCACAGTGAGGTCAAACATCCAAAAAATGATAACTCGAGACCGGAAGAAGCTACCAATGTCAAATTACACCCCGTGATTCAGGAGGGTGGTGGCTAGCACAGATTAGATTTTGGTCAAAATCGGTCAAAGGTCAAGGTCACAGTGAAGTCAAACATCCAAAACATTCGATTTTTGATGGTTTGGTACATAATCATCGTAGAAACTTCTGGTTTGCGTCGCTACCTTCTCTGGAGACAGCTTTTATTAGACAAGGTCAGAGGTCAAGTTGATGATTTCGTAAGTACCAGTCTTTGACTGCTTGTTTGTTTGTTTGTTTGTTTGTTTGTGAACAGTATTACAGAAAAACTCCTTGACGGATTTCGACGAAACTTGGTGGGGGGGTTAGGTCTGGTCCAAGGATCATGCCATTACATTTTGGACTTGATCCAAAATCCAATATGGCCGCGATGGCAGCCAATTTGAAAAAATATTTGAATTTTTTTTTTTGCATTTCTACATGTTTTAAGTGATTTCCAACCCCGCTTCCCAAAATAAAATTGTTGGAGAAAAAAAAATTTTGCAACTTTTTTTTCAACAAAATTTAGATTTCTTTTTTTTTGCATTTCTTCATGTTATGTGATTTCCAACAAAAAAAAAAAACATGCCAAAATTATAATTGCGGCTGATTTTGGAACTTCAAGTGGATATACCCATGTAAAATCAATTTCTGTCTCAAGGAATCTAGTTATGACAAATGAATTGAGTATGTAAAAGTTAAAAGTAAAGGGGAAAGTTGCAAACTATAACTCTGTGAGCACTGTTGACGTCAAATTGAATGAATAGGATATCAGGTTCACTTGAGTCACCCAGCAGTATTGGCGGAGGAGGTTTCGCACTCTACCGAGTGCTCCCCCTCTAGTTACTTCATGTAATCCTTACTCTGTGCCATTTACTTGTTACACAAATGTACCTGGTCTCGAGGTTGGATTCTGCTCATTATAGTGATCTCATTGTCATTAGACAAGCCGGCTCAATCTGGCTCAGAGCGCTCACACTATGGTTGTTCGGCAAGATTAGGAAGGCCGTTAGGAAGGCGCGTCACTCAGTTAATTACACGGTCCCAACGAGTATTGTGACATGACAAACAGGTCCAGAAACTTGCTCATGGCTGTGGCCTTAGCTAGCGGTTGCGTTCACTTTGACACGATCCGTGGAACCGGAGCAGACCACAGCTATTACAAAATTCTATTCCAGCACCACATCTCAAATGTAAAATGTTTCCTATCAGCTTTACTCAATGTCCATCTGCCACGAGCACAAGTACGACATTAATAATACTTGTACCAAATCTTTTCTTTCTTGGTAATGCCCTTGTCAGCACAAAACCTTTTAAGTGCCGTCATTGATATTTTGCTAGCAACAGTCATCAATTGCATCACTACAGCCATAAATATTTGTTATGAGAGCACCACAGTCATTAAACATAGAAACCGTCTCAGTCGCTTTTCTATCTAAGATTGCAACTGTCTGTACTTTCTCTCACCAATAATCATCAGCTTTGTCGAATCAATAATGATACAAAGCCCATCAGTTAAAATTTGTGTTTAACATTGCAAAGATAGCATTTCAGTTGTATTATTAGTGAATGATGTAATATTGTCAGTGTCCTCAAGATTGATCAATGTGAAACTACAATTTGTCAACCCATCAATCTAATCATCCAATGACCTTCTCATTACGTATTTCAGGTGCATTTGAAACAGAGTCGGCAATAGGATACATCTCTGGTGGACTACTTGCACAATCTCAAACCACTGAGTATCACCTTTTCAGTCTTCACCGATTTGTTAGGGTGAGTGGATAACAACTCTCGTTATGATCTCGGATAACAAATAATACAGTTATGATCTTACACCTCCCATTCTCACCCTATATATAATATAATATAATTAATAGGCTGCCGCTCAACAATTTAAATCATAACCGCACTAGAAATTGAAGTGTCAACATCACCGTCATACCGAAGGAAAAAAAAACAAACAAAAAAAACAGGGAGTCTGGAACACTGACGCTAACCATTACCTTGATGCATTTCGACTTATGAGTAACGTACAAGTAACGTGTGTCAACGATCGCGTAACGTGCCTACAACTTATGCCAGCCTATGCGGAACGTGTGTCATATGCCGAGTATGTCGAGAAATTTTCAACATGCTGAAAATTTATCGACGTACTCGGCGTATGACGACGTATGCCAGCGTACTACGACATATGCCAACGTACTCTTAACGTATACAAAACTTACCCATAAAGTATTCTACGCAACCCATAACATATATACATAACGTATATAACATAACCCATAACCCGAACCAGCTTGGTTCAGCAAATTTTTCATACGTCGGCATACGCTGGCTAAAATGTCAAGGTGTGACAGCGGCTTCACACTTCGATGTCTAGTGCGGTTATGATTTGAATCGTCGAGCCGCAGCCTTTTAATAGCCTACACCACGTGATCGTCGGCGATACGCTGCTGTGCACTATGCATAAGTTAGACTATCGTTGGGCATAGGTTGTGAACGCCGACAACACGCTCAGCATTCGTTGGTATAAGTTATCTATATGTGATTGAAACGTTCTGTGTACATTACTAATACGTTATGCATACCTCCAACACGTTATTATACGCACAAAACTTTAAAAAAAGATCAATAGTTCAGTGTACGCCAGCATTTTACATACATTTTGAGACCTTGCCATACGCTGGCTAAAACGTCAAGGTGTGACAGGGCCCTTAACAAACACTTTGTGATGGACACAAATGTTTTGGCATAATCGATGTCTTTTTTTAAAGGAGTAAAATCATTTGTCAACCTACTCTATGAAGTGTCAAACATTTGCACTTTTATTGCTCGTTCCTTTTTCCCCTGACAAAACCCACCTGCTCTCTTGGCGATTCTTTTTTTCCAAGTCTGGCTTCAGTCTATAACTCATGATCTACAAGAAATTCTTGCTTGATAAGGGATGAGAGCAATGTTTCTGCAGCTTGAACATTCTCTCATACCATCTTTCTTCAGCAGAGGATCGAATATTGATCTCTTTCAGTCTTGTGGCCGTATTCAAGTTTGCGAGATGAAATTACAAAGCCAAAGCATCATTCAAAATCTCATTTCATCGACATTCATTATCAACTCCGCAGGATTATTGTCCACATGGTGATTTATTCATCTCTAGTTTCTCAACTGCTTGTATGGCTTCTAACAACATGATACTGTCTCAGATTCCCTCTCATGTGGGTTCACAGGTGGTAATTAATTTGCATCATCCTTGGTTTCTTTCAGGGGATACAAACCCTCACATAACTTTTCCACATGTCCAAGATTTCTGGACCCTTTGTTCGAATCTGTCCATTCACAGAAACATTAATCACACACACTTTGCAGTCAATTTTCTCTGACATTTTTTTTTCTTAAACATTTTCGAGCAGATCTATCATATTACCATACCTTCTGTGTTCTTCAAGCTCAAACCACTGTTTTTGAATGTACGTACCGTACTCATTCTTGTACTCTGTTTTATCGGCATCATTCTTGAAAGCTCTTTATATATCGATGTCTAGTTTCTGAAGTCCGTAGCCGAGTTAATGTCACCTAAGGTTCTTCATCGAGTTATCCAGTTCCATCAAGTCATGGCCGACTTCTGGTGACATTTGTGATCAGATTTCTCCAAACATCCCTATCCTGCACTGCTTCCCGAAGCTCTGACAGAGGCGGCTTGGTTGCAGCCTTTACCCCATCCATCCATCACAAACAAGGTCTACCTTTTCCTCTTCTACCCTCAACCATACTCAGCATGGTTGATTTATAAAGACTTTTGTTTTCTGGATGCATGAATGAAGTGCCCAAATTATGACAGTTTCTGTTTTAGTATCAGCACTTCTAATGCACATGGTGGTCTTATTTCTTCAAGCACTGATTTTGAACAAATCTGGGTGCCACTGAGCAAAACTGAATAGAGCAGAATAAACCCAGACCAAGAAGAGCTGAGTTAAATGCAAGTGAGTCAAGTAAAACCCGAATACAGCTTTGTAAATCTAAGTAAACCCGAGGAAAACAGAGGAGAGACGAACAAATCCGAGTAAATCCAAGCAAAATATGAAATGCCAAATAAGCTCAAGTGAAGCGGTGAACCCAATTTGAGCCATTCAAAGTGAAGGAATTCTGAGTAGAGCTGAGTAACGTTGAATTGAACCGTGTGGAGCCAAGCAAATCCGAGTGGAGCTGGGTAGCCCCGAGCAAAGCCAAGTAAATCTGGGTGGAGCCATTTTATATGTAGAGTTTTTGAATCTCAGAGTGTTCATACAAATATTACATAAAGCATAACACTTGGAATTGTAAATTGTCTGTGCTATACCTTTGATTGTCATATTACATAAAACCTTTGAAATGTTGTAAATAATACAGGGCGATTGTTTTATTTGAGAACCCTAAATAATTCCCACACATTAAAAACTAAATCTGTTAGGAACATAATATTTTGCGTAAATGCAGCCTAATGTTACAGAGAGACGTAACATGATCTTGAGAGTTATCACGTGATTTATCACGTGACCCAGCAGTGACATTTAACGGTTTTCACTCAGTCACGCCATGGCGCTCACTGTGGAAGAACACTTGTTTCTCGTTGAACATTACTTCAAGATTGCATCCTTTAGGGAATGTCAAATTGCATTTAAAAGTCCCTTTGGTGGTCACACAAAACTTTCAAAGTCAGTGATATGGAAACTGGTGAAGCAGTTCAGAGAAACAGGCTGCATGAATGTTAATAAGCGCACACGCCGATCAAGGGTTGTTTACACCAGAGAAAGTGAATGGAGTGTGGGAAAGAATGGAAGCGAACCGAAGAAATCTCTGAGACACTAGGCACAACAAGTTCACTGTTCATATTCCAGTGCAAGGAAGGCGGTCAAGACACTCAAACTTTATCCCTACAAAATTCATGCAGTGCATCAGTTACTGGAGCCAGATAAAGAGAAACGTGTCGCCTATTGTGAGTGGCTCCAGAGGGTGGTAATAGAACAAGACAATGCTTTGGATGTTATGAGGTTATTTTTGGTTTTTTTTGACAGAGGAAGCATGGTTTTATCTTTCTGGGCATGTAAATTCACAAAGCATTTGTTTATGGTGAAGTGAACAACCTTGAGCAATGCCAATGCAGGAAAGGCCATTGCATTCCACGAGAATTGGTGTCTGGTGTGCTGTAAGTCGGCAAAGAATTATTGGCCCAATTTTCTTCTCAGAAACGGTAAACTCAGAACATTACATCAACATATTCCATCAGTTTCTTGGGCACCTTACAGAACAGGAAATCAACCAAGGATGGTTTCTGCAAGATGGTGCCACGAGTCACATTTCGCGATACAGTATGAACAAACTTAGGCTACTCTTTGGTGACCATGTAGTGTCCAAGTCATGATGGCCACTTAGATCTCCAGATCGTACATCACCAGATTTATTTTTGTGGGGGTATTTGAAGGGTATAGTGTATGCTACAAATCCACACACTCTTGGTGAATTAAAAGCAATAATCAATGATACAATCAGCAATATTTCCCAAGAAATGCGACACTTTGTGTTGGAGAGCATGCTGCGAATAATTAATTTGTGCCTGCAACATAGTGGTGGACACTTTCAGCACTTCATTTAAGGTGATCAATTGTGTGGATAAATGTCACGTCTTTCTGTAACATCAGGCAACATTTACGCAAACTATTAGGTTCCTAACCGATATAGTTTTTAATGCATGGGAATTATTTAACGAACTTGAATAAAAATTAAATTAAATTAAAAAAATCACCCTGTACAACTATGAACAATACACAATATGGTACGCATACACAGCCATCTAAGAATCTCAGACGTACCAATCACTCACCAACAACGTGTAGCCACAATGACGCTCTCGAAGCGCCTCCTTCATTCATAGCAATGCATACATAGTGTCCAGCATCTGTGAGCCGCACCCCAGTGATCTGCAGAGATAGATTTGTGAGAATTTGTGCACGAGTGTCGAGTTCAGAAGGCCAATTCCATCTACTTGGTTCTCTTTGGATATCCACGGCCTTGACCCACGATAGGTTATATGGAGAGCTACTGATGACGGTGCAGTCAAGGAGGGCCTGAGCACCCTGCAGCACAGTGATGCTTTTTGGACGAGAGATGATTGGTGGTGGTTCTGAGGATTACAAGAAAGTAGGCCCAGTGAGAGAGGCAGAACAAAAACAAATTGAAATAAAAAAGTGAAACGATAAAGAGAGGATGAAGAAAGCAACTACCAGACCTCTCAAACCTTCCGCCTGCATCCCACACACTCAATCCATCCCCTGCATCCCTCACGCACACAAACCTTCTCCGCACCCAACACTCTAAAACCTTCCACCACACCCCACACTTTCAGACCTTCATCCACATGCCACACACTAAAACATTCCCCCTCACCCCACCTCCCCCCCACCAAAGCCTCCCCTTCATCTTGCACCATCCCAACGCCTCCTCCCCCACTATCTATAACTGTGTGGACCTCAAACATATGGGGCCTTCGCTCCAACCAGACATATCTCTCAATTCATACTACTGCTAATAAACCGGATATCATCTGTTTAACAGAATCTTTACTCCCACAGGACATTGTTGACTCCTTACTGTCTCTCTTCTGTTGTTGTTTCCTCTGATTTGATAGGCCCGAATGACGTCCCAGTGGTGGAGTTGCACTTTACATCAATAGCTCCATTTCCCACTGTCTCTGTACTGATCTTACACCTCCCATTCCCCAGGAGTACCTGTGGCTGCAACCTCCCGACCGCTCCCACCTCTTGTTCATCTATCTGTGTGTTGTACCATCCTCCCAGTCGCGACAACTTCATTTACATCTCTCTCAGTGAACATGGACCAACTTTTAAACACTCATCCCAACTCTCTCTTACTCATATATGGCGATTTCAATCATCACCGTGCAACTTGGCTGGGTGTTGGTACCTCTCTCATCAGCCATGGTACTTCAGCAAAGGACTTCTGGGACTACATGGGACAGACTCAAACTGTGAACTTTCCAACCCGGATTTATCCCAATGGCAAATCCTCCCTTCTGGAGTTGATGATAACTAACATTCCTGCAAATGTCTCCTGCTCTTCCTCTGCTTTATTTGGTTCATGTGATCATGTGCTTGTGAAAGTTAACATCTCTATGGCAATTTCAGAGAACTGCCTCAATTCTGGCAAGTCTGGTAGTTCACCCAGGTAGATTCGCAGGGACTGACAGCAGCCATCTCTCTTCCGGACTGGTTTTCCATTATCTATTGCCCCTAATGTTAACTCAGTCTGGGAATTCTTTCACAGAAACCTGCTCTCTCTCTCATGCACAGATTCATCCCATCTCACCTTCAATTACCCTACCCCTATTCCTGCCCATGGTACACTGAATGCTGTGGTGAGGCAGTTGCTCTGAAACAATGTTCCATCAATCGTCCTTTTTTCCCAACTTCAGTGCCAATATACGCCACCTCCTTAAATCTACCTCCTCCTAACCCCTCACCTGTTATCCCATCTCCTTACTCCTCCCATCTTGCACCTCACTCTACCTCCACTCTTGGCACCTCTTCACTGTCTTCTGATTCAGTGTCAGCTCCTCCTCTGTTATCCCAAAGTGTGTTGTTCTAACATCTGTGGGCTCCATTCTAACTGAATACTCTCAATCAGTACACTCATCACCACAAACATGCCCCTTCCTTCCTCTCAGCACACCTCCCCCTCTTCCCAACCCCTCAAATCTTTACCTCCACCTGCCCACCAGCTTCTTCAACATACCTCGATCAATTCTCATTCTTCCCCTCTCCCCACCTCTCCCATCGTCCTCCTACACCTTGGTCGTTCCTGCTCTCATCGTCTACCCTCCCTCTCAAAGCTTCCCTCTCACCTATCCCTCGCAACGCAACCTTACAAGGATTTACAAGGAATTAAGGTGCAGGAGGGGACCGTTCAGCCCATCATGCCTGCGCCACACCAAACCAGATTTAATAAATCTGTCAATACCCCTTCCCTTCGTGTGCAGCCTTTTTGCTGTGACATTGGTACTCATTTCGCCGACCTCAGAAGGATGACAGGCTGAGTCAACTCCCTGGTGTTAATTCAGTGGGCAATGGGGCTAGAACTCAGGGCCCAAGGATCCCAAGCCAGCACCCTAACCACAAAGCCAACACCAAGCCAACAACCTTCACATTCTTCCTCCTCACCTTTTTCAAATACTCCCCCTCACCCTTCTCCCTAAACTCTCCCCCCTCACCCTTCTCCCTAAACTCTCCCCCTCACCCTTCTCCCTAAACTCTCCCCTCACCCTTCTCCCTAAACTCTCCCCCTCACCCTTCTCCCTAAACTCTCCCCCTCACCCTTCTCCCTAAACTCTCCCCCCTCACCCTTCTCCCTAAACTCTCCCCTCACACTTCTCCCTAAACTCTCCCCCTCACCCTTCTCCCAAAACTCTCCCCCCTCACCCTTCTCCCTCAACTCTCCCTCCCTCACCATTCTCCCTCAACTCTCCCTCCCTCACCATTCTCCCTCAACTCACCCCTCTCACCCTACTCCCACCAATCTTTCCCACCCTCCCCCTTCAAAAAACCCCCCCCCACACATCTACAAAGCTGCTCCTTCCCTCACCCTCTCTCTTCCACCTCATCACTCCACTTCCTCCAATCTTCAACTGCCCACTGCCCCCTCTCTTATTACTCCCCACTGCATCTTCAAGACCCATCACCACCGAGCCTTTTAATCCTCCTCATCAGGCCCTCTCCGCAAGCTCTTCTGCAATCCCCCACACTCTTTCAATAACTCTCCTCACCTCCCCCTCCCCTGCCCTCCCCTGCACCCAAAACCTACTCCCCTCCCTCTTCCTTAACAGTGTGGACCTCAAACATCCAGGGCCTTTGCTCAAGCCTGACAGATCTATCCATACAGATTGCCACTGCTAAACCAGACATAATCTGCTTAACAGAAACTTTCCTCCTTCAAGACATCTCCGACTCCCTAGTATCTCTCCCTGGTTACTCCCTTCTCCGGAATGACAGACCTGAGTCTCGTCCTGGTGGAGGAGTTGCTCTCTTCGTCAAAGACTCTATTCCTCATTCACCATGCACTGCCCTCCCTCCCCCACACCCCCAGGAATACCTCTGGCTATGGCTTCCCCTCCACTGCCACCTCATGTTTATATGTGTGTTGTACCATCCACCAAACAGTGATGACTCCATTTACATCTCACTCTCTGAAAACATGGATCAACTTCTATCCTCTCATCTCAACTCTCTCTTCCTCATATGTGGTGACTTCAACTGTTATCATGCCAGTTGGCTGGGTGTGGGTACCTTTGTAACCTATGGGCACTTCAGCAAAAGACTTCTGTGACTCATTGGGACTGACATAATCTGTCAACTTCCTGACCCGGATCTCAACCAATGTGCTATACCTTTGTGCTCTATACCTTACATGTGTTGGAGAGTACCTTATATGCTATACTTATACCTTACATGCTATACTAATATCTCTCCTTCCCTTATGGACCTGATTTTGACCGATTTCTCAGAAAATATCTACTGTTCTTCCTCCATTCCAATCAGTTCATCTGACCACATGCTTGTCAAAGTAAACATTCTTTGGCCGTTATTACAGAACCACCTCAGCACCGTCGAGTCTGGCATTTCATTCAGGCCAACTGGCAGGGACTTGAAGCAGTCATCAAACTTCCAGACTGGTCTCCCTTCTTATCTCTACTTCCTCTGACATCAACTCGTCCTGGGAATTCTTTCATAGAAACTTGCTCTTTCCCTCTCTTTTTCTCTCATGCACAAATTTATCCCATCTTGTCTTCAGTTGTCTGATCCTTCCTCCCGCCCATGGAAAACTGATGCTCGTGGTGAGGCAGTTGTCTTGAAACAACTTGCCCTAACTTCATGGCAGGCCAATGAAACTGAAGGCAATCTCAGTTCCTTCCACAAAGCTCATAACAAGTGTGTGTATACTTTCAGGAGGGCCGGAAAACAACATTTTTCAAATCTCAAGTCTGAACTCTCAAACCTGTCCCCCTCCTCCAAATCCAGGTGGCATCTAATCAAATCTGTTTCTGGTGTATGTTCCCCCTCCATCCCCTCCCTTATCTTACCTCAAATGGCTGCACAGCTGACACTGCACATGAAAAAGGAGGAGGAGATTGGGACCATACTCCATGCAGAGCGTTGGTGCTACTTAAGCAGTCTCCTTGGGTATAGGGCACAATCCTGGACACGTCGCCACTCCGACACAGTATACCAGCATGCTGGCACTCATTTTGCCGACCTCGGATGACAGGTCGAGTTAACCCCACCTGGTATTAATTCAACAGCTGAGCGGGATTTGAACTCAGGACTCTCGGATCCAAAGCCCACCTCCCTAACCATTAAGCTAACACCAGGCATACATGAAAAAGCTGAATGCCTAAACTCTGTGTTTGTTTCTCAATATTGTGTCCCAAACTCCTCGCTTTCTGTACTCAACTTACCAGTTGCACCCAGCTGTTCCAGGAGTCTGTGTCCTTTTCTCCTGACAAGGTGGAGAGTTTGCTGTCAAACCTCGACTCAGACTCTGCAACCGGTCCAGATGGCATCAGCCCAGGTGTCCTAAAAACCTGCTCCGTTGCTCGTGCTCAACCTCTCTCTGTTCTATTCACCCTCTCATTTGCTTAAGGTCATCTGCCATCTGCTTGGAAATCAGCAAACATTACCGCTCTTCATAAGAAAAGTGCATAAACAGACCCCTGCAACTTCAGACCAATCAGCCTTCTCCCAATCATCAGCAAGGTTGTGGAATCCATCATCGCCTCAGACATTAAATCCATCCTCTTCTGCAATGGCTTGATGTCCGATCATCAATTTGGATTAAGACCAGGTCACTCTACCCTGGATATGCTTCTTCTGCTCTCCCAACATTGGATGGAGGTACTCAATGCCAGACATGAAATCAGAGCCCTCTCCCTTGACATATCGCATGCATTCTATATGGTCTGGAACCCTGCCCTGCTCACCAAACTCTCTTTTGATGGTATATAAGGACATCTCCAATCGTGACTCGCAGCCAATGTATGGCCTCTCATCCCCTCTTCCTGTCCAGGCTGGAGTTCCTCAAGGCAATGTTCTGAGCCCTGTTCTTTTTCTGGTTTTTATCAATGATCTCTCTGACTCTGGAAAATTATCTTCATCTCTTTGCTGATGACTCCACCCTCTGCCTTACCATTTGTCATCCCTCAGATCGGCAAGCAGCAGCCTCTTCACTCTCTGCAGATCTGGATAAAATCACAAGCTGGTGCAACATGTGGAACATGTCTTCCAACCCTGACAAATCTCACACTCTCACTATGTCTGTCCGAAAGGATCATCTGGAAAAACCTCCATCTACTTCCTCAACAATGCTCTTGAAGAAGTCTTTTCATTCAAGTTTCTGGGTTTCACTATCTGCCATGATTTTCCTGGGAAAGCCACATTTCTAAGCTGGCCTCCAAAGCCAGTCACAGACTGGGCATCCTCTGTCGTGCAAAGTCCTTCCTCGGCCCACCTGAGCTCCTGACCACTTACAAAGCTTTCGTCCGCAGCCTGATAGATTACTGCTCTCCCCTATGGGCTGGTGCTCCTGCCTCTCACCTTTCTCGGCTTCACACTGTGGAAACCAAGGCATTGAGGATCATTGGTATCTCCCACGATGAGACTGAGTCTTTGGGTCTCTCACTCTCTCACTGCAGGCAAGTCAGTCATCTTTCTTTCTTGTATCATCTCCTCTCCGGCCTCGCCCCCCCCCTGCTCTGAGATATGTCCCCCCTATCTTTCTGCTGGGCACTCAAGGTCTGCCAGCAACCCCCTTCTGGTAAAACTGCCAAAATCAAGAATCAATGCTCACTTTCAAGTTTTCATTCCTCTTTTTTCCCACCTTTGGAACAAACTTCCCTACTTTCTTTAATCCTACTTCTCCCTCCAGGTTTTCAAAACAGCTGTTCACGACCATCTTTTATCTTCCCCCATCCAAAACCATGACCTTTTCTACCCCCGCTAATCCACCCCAAACCCACCTTCTTCAAATTCCCCACTTTCCTTCCTGATAGTCCCTGTCGTGTAATGACCTGAACATCCCTGTAGTGTCCATCTTGTTTACCCTGTGGACCCCACCCCATCCCTCTCCCTTCCACAGGTCTCATGTCTCTGTTCCCCACTGTTTTTTTCCTCCCGCCCCTCTTGTCTCCTGCTCCTCTTGTTGGGCGTTTCTGTGTGTTGGTTCTCATATGAGCCTCGACAGTGTATGCAAAAGAATCAGTCATGGGGGGAATGTTGCTGCCAAAATTCAGCGAGATCGGCCCAGAAGATTTGGCCAGAGAAATCGAAAAAGGAGATGGACGGACGGATGGTGCACGATGGCAATAGTGTTGCGGTTCTGTAAAACCGACACTCCTCAAAGGCAATCACACCGAACATAGAGTGAGCCGAAGACAGTAATCTCATTAGTTTTTGTTTAGTCAGCCCTTTCCATATGTCTTGTGGGTAAATGGGAAAAATGCGTTGCGTAGGGCTTTTAGTTAGATCTTCAATCCTTTACTCTTGTATATATTTCATCTCTTTACTTTCATTTATCTCATACACAAGCCAGGCAAGCACACATGCAGATAGGTAATGATACCACGAGTGCGAGCGGACACGATGGAAACTCATTTGCGTATGTGCACATGCGCCATTTTCCATTCAAACTGAATGCCAGAACTCAACTGACACCTCACCTCAGACCCTTATTATGCTCACCACAATGCTACAACAGTTACCATAACCACTCCGATCGCGTTCGAAAAATCCCCACAATCACCGACGACCAACTACCCCAACCTCTTCGCCACAAATACCATATCTACGACCACCTAGCCCCACCTCTTCACCACAACTATGACCACCTTCCCCAATCTCTTCAACACAAATGCCACAACGCTTCCCTCAACTCCGGATCACCGCCGTATTAACCGGATCACCGCTGCTATTAACCCCCTCGGATGCTCACCACAGTCTCTGAGCATGCTGAAGGAACAAGGACAATAAGAATCGGGGTGTTTCAGTGTGTAACTCAAAGCGGACGCATGCGCTGGAGGCCATTCGAGGATGTGTGTAAAGCTCCGAGTTTCCCCAAATGCCACACTGGAATGGGGTCCAGCATGCATTTGGGGCCAGAGAGCACTCCCAAAGACCCTTGCCCAATGTTAATTATGGAGCTCTGATGCATGGCCAAGCTCAGGGGTAACTGAAGCCATTTTCGATTCTGAAACCTGGCAGGACATGGATACGGTACGGGGTGACTGCTATGCACCAAAGGTGGAGCTCAGGAACGCCTGCAGGATCATTTGATCCAATTTTTGACTCCTCCCTCGCTCAGTCTCGATAAAAGGTAGCAATTCAGCTCGATATATATATATATATATATATATATATATATATATATATATATATATATATATATATATATATATATATATATATATATATATATATCCCCTTCGTCCCGGCACAATGAGGCGGTCATCCAAGATCTCTCCTCCATCCAACGAAATCTCGTCATGAGCCAGTGCAACCGAGTGGAGAGTGAGAAGCAGCCAAGCGAGGGGAGCGGGGTAGAGCAAGCTATTGCCAGGACGGGCCATGACCCCCCCGGGTCATCGACGCTCGGTTTCAGCTGCATTCAGCAGCAAGTATTCTGATTTACAGACCTCTAACACATCTCCGTTAAGTCTTTCTCTCAAGGAAATTTTTCTCCCATCTCCATCTCATCTACTGAGGATGTAGATCTCATTTACACAACCTAAGAGCATTCATGATTCGCAACTCACACAGCTTCCTCTTACACCATGCTGCATGGCATGCTGCACTGCATTTGCACCTCCACACCAAAGATACCCTCAGTTTTCCTCCCTCCTCCCCCTTCCAAAGCGATTGGGCTGTGCTGGTCCGTCGACCGCACCAGGTACCATGAGGTCACTACACCTCAAGTACCTCTTCTCTTTCTGGGCTACCTCTAATTTTCATTGTGTGTGTGTGTGTGTGTCTCTGTGTGTGTGTGTGTGTGTGTGTGTGTGTGTGTGTGTGTGTGTGTGTGTGTGTGTGTGTGTGTGTGTGTGTGTGTGTGTGTGTGTGTGTGATGGCACTTGTTATGTGCAGCATAAGCCAAGACTGCATAAGTTTATCAGTGTAACTCTGCACTGTGTCTTCTTGTATAAATATTTGCATTTATTTCGTCACAACCACAAATTCCTTGATTTTCCCTGCTGTACATCTTTTCGATTAAACCCATTACGATGCCACACGATTTTCCTGGCCTTGTTATAATAAATCTGCTTTGTTATAAATGTACCCAACTCGTTTTTGTCTTTTTCTCCATTGGTCCAGCATGATACATACATTACCTTAGCCCGGAAGTTATTCCCAAAAGATCTGCTTATTAGCCGGTGCTAACTTGGCAGCTCCACTTGGCTATACCTGATATGGTAAGTTTAACGCAAGTATGCATTGAGGGTGTGATTCCCCGATAAAGTGACCGTGTGTTCCCAATTAAATGGTGGTCAGACAGAGGACACTGGGTCACGTGGTTAAATTATTGGGGTTCACGGTCGATTAGCAACCCGCTGCGACACAGATGTATTTGTGTGCGACGGCCTCAATTCCGGGTGTGTCCAGGGAGAAACCATGGATATCCCCTCCCTCGTAGTACCCCTGTGACCCTGGGTCCGCAACAATACCTAATCTGGAAAGTAAATTCCAGGTAAACTAAAAAAGGGGCAAAAACTGATACCCTTAACTGCAGAACTATCAACTTACTTCCAATCATCAGCAAGGTCATGGAATCCATCATCGCAATTGATATGAAATCATTCCTTTTCTCCAATAACCTCATCTCAGATCACCAATTTGGTTTCAGACCTGGTCACTCTACCTTGGACATGCTGCTTCTACTCACCAAACAATGGATGGAGGCCCTCAATGTCAGACGAGATCAGAGCCATCTCTCTGGACATATATCATGCTTTTGATACAGTCTGGCATCCTGCCTTGCTATCCAAACTCTCTGCCCATGGTGTCCAAGCCTGACTCTACACATGGCTTACTGACATCCAGCACTCTCTTTGCCAACTGTGGCACTCAACGGAATCCTTTCACCTCATCTCCTTGTCAAACCTGGAGTACGATTCATAAAAAAATTCATTCAAACCCACATGCATTTCTTGTTTGCAGATACCAAGTCTATTGGAAGAGCAAATCGACTGAGAATAGAAAGTTAATAACAATGACCAGGTGCGTGGATGAACATGGGTGGTACAGATGAGCTATTTAAGCAAAAATAATGTTTTGGATATTGTGAGTGAGAGTACATTTCAAAAATCACATGGTCGTTTGTGTATGATATTGGGTTAAAAAGCAAACAAAGGAACAGGAAAGCAAGAAGTGGCTCGCGGGATGAATGTGCAGAAACATGTTGATTTTTGAAGGTGCATAACCAAATGAGAGGTGGTAGAAGACCGACATTGTGAACTTGGTGATAAATTACTTGAGTAGATACGGAATCAAAAAGTAGAAAAAGGTCCTCCCAGGGCCCAAAGTAACCACAGTCACATTTTTTCACCTGTGTGTGGTTTACCTCAGGACCTTAATAATGAAGGAGGTCAGGTCAGGTATTGGAGCATGCACCAGAGCAGCACGTCGCTGCATCCACTTTCCGCCGGTACTCCAGGGGCCTCCGTCTGGCCATCCCCCAGGCAGATGACTGGCCCACCCTCAACTCCTTGAGATGCCGATCAACCTGCTGCAACCACGAGGCATGTGGTCGGCCCATTGGCTTCCTCCACTCACGAGAATCCTTCGCTGAGAGAATCTGGTGAGCGGGATCAGCGTCACAAAAATGAGCCACATGTCCATACAGCCGCAGCTGACAGTCACGGACTATGCAGGTAACAAATCTCATTTGAGTCTCTCTCAGCAACCACCCGTTGGACACAAAGTCCGACCAGCGATAGCCAAGGATTCTCCGAAGAGACCTCGTACCAAAGGAATTAAGTCTCCATCTCAGATCCTTGGTCAGAGTCCAAGTCTCGCATCCATAGAGCAAGACTGCAAGCACCAAGGACCTGAAGACTCGGACATTCGTCCTCCCGCACAGGTACCGGCAGCACCACACCCCATTATCCAGTGAATCCATGACTCCCCAGGCCTGACCCAGACGTCTATGGACCTCTGATTCACAGCCAGCAGAGACGTGAATATCACTGCCAAGGAAAGTGAATCTCTCCACGACCTCAACATGCCCACCACAAACAGCCACAGACAGGACAGCAGCATCCAAGATGTCATTGAAAGCCTGGATCTTAGTTTTTACGCAGGAAACGCATAATCCCAGTGGCTCTGACTCCTCATTCAGCACCTCGAGGGCCCCCAAAAGGATATCTAAAGACTCCGCAAAGATGACTACATCATCTGCGAAATCAAGATCAGAGATTTTGACATTCCCAAACGATGCACTGCAGCTTGATCTCTCTGACATCCTCCCTAGAATCCAGTCCAAACAAGTGCTGAAAAGTGTGGGGGCCAGCACACACCCCTGACAAACTTCAGTAACAACTGGAAATAAGTCAGAGATGGTACCACCGCATCTTACAGCACTCTCAGTTAGAGAGTATAGTTCAGACATCAGATCGATCAGTTTTGGTGGCACCCCACGAAGACCAAGAATCCTCCAGAGGACATCCCGATTCACTGCATCAAACGTTCAACCGAAATCAACGTTGGCAGCGAGCAGCCCCTGCCCAAACTCGGATCTGCATTCGGTGAGGACACGAAGTGCAAGGATACGGTCAATCGTTGACCTCTTTGGTGTAAAGCCTGACTGCTCTGGACGCTGGTGCTCAAGCAGATGGTGGCGAACCCTATCAATAATTATCCGAGCAAAGACCTTGCCCGGCACTGAGAGCAGCGTCACCCCTCAGTAGTTGTTGCAGTCTTGGCGATCACCCTTCCCTTTCCAGAGAGGGACAACAAGGCCCTTCTTCCAGTCAGTTGGGATGATGCCTGTGTTCCAGGCAGAGCACAGAACTGCGTGCAATGACACGAGTGCAGCATTTCTACCAGCCTTGAGAAGTTCAGCGTGGATGCCACAGATCCCTGGAGCTTTACCCCATTTCAACCCTTTCACCGTAGCCTGTGTTTCCACAAGCGAAGGTGGACCACAGTTGATTGGAGGGTCAGCAACAGGGATTGTAACACACCTGACGTCCAACTCGACAGCTGGTGGATCAGCCTGGTACAACTGCTCAAAGTAACCGGCCCAGCGGGCCTTCACTTCGGACTCCTCTGTCAAGAGCCTACCACCCTCTGTTCTAACTGCAGTACACCGAGGGATGGGCTTGGATGAACGCAATGCGCAAATTCCCCTGAAAGCAAGACGAGAATCACTTGACCACAGGTGATGCTCTACCCTCTTACAGATTCCTCACACATAGGCCTCCTTGTTCACCCTTAGCGCACGTACAGTTTTACGCCTCCGCAACCTGAACAGCTCAGCCATGCCATTCAGCCTGGCCCTGTGACTCTGGTCAATGGTATCCAGTGTCACTTGAGAGACAAAATTCTTCTTTGCCCTACGGTGAGTTCCAAGACATCAACCGGCAACATCAAGGACGGTGGTCTTGAAGGCACTCCACAACTCTTCAGGACCTCCCAAAACACCTTGACCCCCCAAATGTCTACTCAGCTTGTTCGCAAATTCCTCAGCTACCCTCTCATCCTTGAGCTTGCCAACATCCAGCCGAGGCTGGGATGGTACCATTCTCCTGAATTTAAGGTGAAACTTCAGAGTTGCTGCAACAAGTCGGTGGTCAGTATTGAGGAACTGAGCACTCCGGTAAACACTGCAGTTCTGGATCATCCTCCAGCGACCATCAGAGGACATGTTCAATCTCCTTTGCCACACCGCCAGCGTTGGAATATCAAGTCCAGTGATGAGCTTGTGGGCGCTGAAACCATGAACCGGCCACCCTAAATCCATGACTTCTTGCAAAGTCAAGGAACTTAGTGCTATTCTGGTTCATAGTTCCTGACCCATGGGGACCAACACATGTCTCAAAACCATTCCTATCAGTTCCAGTCGATGCATTGAAATCCCCCAAGACTAGAAGTGTATCTCGTCCGGGGCACTGATCAACCACAGACTCAAGCGTGGCGTAGAATACGTCCTTCACAGTGAGATCACTCGCCTCAGTCGGAGCATAAACAGAGACCAGGGAAATGATACCCAAGGAGTGACGAATCCTTGGTCTCATAATATGCTCGTTGAGCGGTGTTACCTCAATTATCAGTGGAATCAGTTTGTTGGACACAGCTACAGCAACTCATTGGGAATGGTAACCATCAGATAGACCAGACCAATAGTAGGTGTAACCACCCACCATGATCTCACCGCAATCCGGTCTCCGAACCTCAGAGAGTGCTGCAATACCGATGTCCAAACGCTTGAGCTCAGTTGATAACAGAGACAGGTGATCATCCTCTTTTAGGGATAGGACATTCCAGGCACCCACCCAAAGTGCCCGCCTCAGGTTAACCCAAGGAGACTGCCGTCTGGTGGACGACACCTCAGCACCACTCTGACACACTCTCCCGTATTCTGACCCAGGAATGTTACCCTGTGGTTTCCCTCCTATCATCAAAGATTGGGGGTCCCGAAGGCTTTGCCCCAATCCCGTAATCCGGTGAGCTGCCCTGCGAAGGGAAGCTGCACAGGAGCTACTCCCACGGAGTGGGTTTTCAGATTTCTTTGCGTTTTTGTGTTTTGTGGAATGAAGGGTTTTACGGTGGCCGGAGTGAAAATCCTGCCACCAACCTCCTAATAAGAAGTAACCCAACTGCAGGAGGATGTCCGCAGACACAGTTGTGCACGAGGTATGAATGGCCATTGGCTCACAAGGAGCTCCTCCGCCCTTTGACAGGTTTTGTTTTTAATCCTGCTGGGTGTCCACATCCAAACAGCCTCCTCACCAAAAAACCTGGTGGGGGAGACAGTTTAGTCACTGACAACCCGACCATGGAACAGGTTAGTACAGGTTTACATGATACCTGTAGCAAGTCACAGATCTAATCTGACCTGACCTGACTAGAAGGAGCAAAACCTTTAATTGAGCCAACAAATGAGAAATCATTCTCACAGCTGGAACCTCCACAACATTGAGGAGTAAGAGGTGGGATACAGAAACCCCAGGCCAACAAGAGAGAGCAACATTGCATTGCACATATTGAATAAATTGATTTTAGGCTTTGAGAATTTGAGAGGAAAGTCTCGGGTGCTCCAGGCCCAAAATCAGCAAAATATATAATAAACACTCCGTCTTAAGCCATCCTTCTGCCTATCAATTAAAGAAACGAATTGAGCAATTTTCAATGAAATGCAGTTTCTCAATTATTGAAAACATGATTTTATTGAAGAACCAGAGAAAAGTAGACATCACAAAGAACATGTATATTTCCTAACACCCTTGATGCTCAAATCGTGGAACTGACCCGAAATGTCCAAATATGTTTGAGCTTTCCCCGCACCCGTGGAACTCGTGGCTAAACATTCATAGAGGCCTTCATTATCCACAGATGCAGTAGGAACTTCCAAGAAGGCTTCCGAAGATTGCCTGAAAAAAAAAGATTTTGGTTAAACTCTCAAAATCTAAAGATGTAGGTTGGACAAATTAGGTGTCATAAAACAATAAATAATATTCAGCTTACGAGCAGCGACGCACAGAAATTGTACGCAATGTAAAATGTGATTTCAAGTCATAAACCCCCAAACAGGCATCCTGTCTGCTGGCATTAGTCGGTGGAGAGTAAAGATCCCACGTTGACCTTCACAAAGAGTAACTGAGCTATCGCTGGCACCATGGACAAATTCCTGCCCTCGCCTTAGTCAAAGCTTGACCAGCGAGTTCGTAAAAGACTTTGGCCAAGCTTCCCCTGGCCAACCCCAGCAGAACAAGGAAATAATTGTGGTCATTAAAGAAGTAGAAGTTCTCAATCCCTCTCCCACCCTCACAAACCCAAGTCCTCAAGCCCCCACAATCCCAAGTCTTAAAACCCCTCCCCACTCTGTCTTCAAATACTCTCCCCATGACAAGTCTTCAACTCCTCCCCACCCCAAAGCCTTA
>NC_140965.1:71666474-71731474 GCF_056783735.1 Eptatretus burgeri
ACGGCGTAGTGTGTTACTGATGGTTTTCTTTGATACTGTGGTCCCAGCTCTCTTCAGGTCATTGACCAGGTCCTGCCGTGTAGTTCTGGGCTGATCCCTCACCTTTCTCATGATCATTTAGGCTCCACGAGGTGAGATCTTGCATGGAGCCCCAGACCGAGGGAGATTGACTGTTATCTTGAACTTCTTCCATATTCTAATAATTGCGGCAACAGTTGTTGCCTTCTCACAAAGCTGCTTGCCTATTGTCCTGTAGCCCATCCCAGCCTTGTGCAAGTCTACAATTTTGTCTCTGATGTCCTTAGACAGCTCTCTGGTCTTGCCCATTGTCGAGAGGTTGGAGTCTGATTGATTGAGTGTGGACTGCTGTCTTTTATGCAGATAACGAGTTCAAACAGGTGCAGTTAATACAGGTAATGAGTGGAGAATGGAAGGGCTTCTTAAAGACAAAACTAACAGGTCTGTGAGAGCCGGAATTCTTACTGGTTGGTAGGTGATCAAATACTTATTTCATGCGATAAAATGCAAATTAATTATTTAAAAATCATACAATGTGATTTTTAGGATTTTTTTTTTTTATTCCATCTTTCACAGTTGAAGTGTACCTATGATAAAATTACAGACCTCAACGTGCTTTGTAAGTGGGAAAACCTGCAAAATCGGCAGTGTATCAAATACTTGTTCTCCCCACTGTATATACATACATCCATATATATGTGTATATATATATATATATATATATATATATATATATATATATATATATATATATACACATATATGTATATATTTCAACATATACACACACAAAAAAAAAAAATATATATATATATATATATACATATATATATACATATATATATATATATATATATATATATATATATATATATATATATATTATATACATGTACATTCGTCAAACAAGCCACCTATTCATCAAACAATCACCACAGCCTCGAAGGACGCTAAAGGAACGAGAGTCGTGTTGTTTTGGGGCATAAATTGAAGCGTGAATGTGCGCAGGCGTTCGTTTAATGGTGTACAAGTAGCATGGGGATTTCCCAAAATTACCATGATTGGGTGGAGGCCAGCACCCATTCGGGGCAGGAAAGCGCTTCTAAAAACCCTCGCCCCGTGTTAATCTCGGAGTTCCAATGTGTGGCCAAGTCAGGGAGCAACTGAAGCCATTTTTCGGTTTCAGAGCCTGGCAGGGCTTGGCTACGGCACAGGACGACAGCTATGGATCAATAGGGAAGCTGGAAATCACTAACAGCTCCATTTGATCCGATTCTTAGCTCCTCCCTTGCCCGGGGCTCAGAAAAGGAGAGGACTTGGCTCAGATATCGCCAGATATTGATGGGGTTCAAACAACACCAGGAGACTGTGGCAGACATCAGATCTCGCCGGGGTAAGCAGACAGCGGCAGAGAGGGAAAGTTTCAATGCTGAGCGAGAACGCCACGAGTCAGCGCGGAATCAGAATGAGTGACTACTACAAGGGCTCTTCTCATCTCATTGACGCTCAGTTCAGCTACATTCAGCAGCAACAGTTACACTGACAAGTTCTCACACTACTCCAATAGGGTCTCTTTCTCTTACGCATCTTTCTCTACGATCTATCTCTCATCTACTGTGGATGCACAGGAGCAATAGGAATGGGCAGGTTCCAAAACAACCATTCTTTTCAGAGCAAAGCTGCCATTCTTGGCAGAGTGAACCTAACTGACTCGCACCTCACATCTTCCTCTTACACCACGCTGCACCCGACATTGCACGACACTTGCACCTCTCGCTCCCACACCATCGACACCCTCAGTATTTCTCCCTCCTTTCCCACTCCTAAGAGTTTGGGTTGCGCAGGTCTGCCAACTGTGCCAGGTAGGGGGGTTGCTAATCCTCGACTGCTTATCTCCCTGGGCTCTCTCAAATTTTCCTTGGGTCTGTGTGTGCATGTGATGGCGCCTGTCACAGCATAAGTTAAGACTGTATAACTATATTTGGGGGTAATTCTGCACTGTCTTCTCTTGTAAATATTGCATATCTTTTGCTGCACACACACATTCCTTGCTTTCCCCTGCTGTACATTTGCAATAAATCCCATACTAAACCACATCATTTTCATCGCTTTTGTTAAATAAATGTGCCTGTTAGAAATGTGCCAAGCTTTTTGTCTTTTCCTCCACTTGTCTAGCTTGGTCAGCATTTAGCTTAGCCAGGATGTTATACCCCAAAATCTGCTCAATGGCTGGTGCATACTTGGCAGCTCCACTCGGCTGCACCTGATACGGTAAGTTAAGCAAGTACGCATCGAGGGCATGATTCCACAATAAGGTGATCACATGTTCCTAGTTAAATGGTTGTCAGATGAAGGACACTTATCATTGAACAATTCTGCATGAGTAGTCACATCTATGGTGAAAATTTCGTGTTAATCGGATAAGTGGTTGCAGCGAAAACAGAAAATTTGCATGGATGTATGGACAGACGGACGGACGGACAACGCGAAAACGCTCTGCTGGCTGAACAGTTGCACTAGTTCCACCTATTAAGCATGAACTTAGCAGAGCTACAGCCACATACATCTCCAAATAATACGACTGCAGCCAATAGTGGCTTGTCCTTCGTTAACATAGAGCAGAAGCTCCTCCCCAAAGTGAACTGGTTGAACCTTTCAAGACATGAAAGTGAGAAGAGCCTTTTTAAAACTTAAATTGTTCCTGGCTGCTCCCAGAACTGTTTTGCAAACCAGACATGTTAATGTGGGACAGGCATTTCCTGTTGGTCAGGATGAATGCAGCAATCGTTGGTGTGGCACTTGCTTTCCTGGTACCCACCGCAGTGATGGGGTCTGATCTGTCAAAAATATATTGTTGTTTTTTCCTTTTCAGACGTATCAGATGAACTGGACATTTAAAAAAAATTTTTTATCGGGGATGGAAAATTGTATACGTGAGCAAATAGCATTTGTGGTTGACCACTGTTTCTTCCATAGATATTCTACGATTTTAGCACAAAAATAATTCAGAAGACATTTCCAAGTTAGCGATGCACCATCAATAAAAGTAATAAACAGATGTATGGAAAGCTTCTGTGAAACAATAAGATGGGGCTACATGCCACACCGCAAGGCTATGCATGGAACTGTTGCGAGAACATTTTCCTGGAAAGCTGATCTCGATATTTGGAAATGTGAATTGGCCTCCCAGATCTCCTGGTCTCAGCACTGCTGAGTCCTGATTATTCCATATATAAGCATTCCAACCATTTCCATGTTTTAGAAAATGAAGGATTGAGAACAATTTGTATTGTCTATCTCCTCATATCTACAAACCTTATCTCCTCATGTCCCCATAACCCAACTCCTCAGTCCCAAAGAACCCATCTCCTCACGCCCACATATCCCATCTCCTCATGCCCACATATTCCATCTCCTCACGTCCACATATCCCATCTCCTCACGGCCACATATTCCATCTCCTCATGCCCACATATCCCATCTCCTCATGCCCACATATTCCATCTCCTCACGCCCACATATTCCATCTCCTCATGCCCACATATCCCATCTCCTCACACCCACATATCCCTTCTCCTCACGTCCACATATCCCATATCCTCACGTCCGTATATTCCATCTCCTCACGTCGACATATCCCATATCCTCACGTCCACATATCCCATCTCCTCACGTCAACATATCCCATCTCCTCACATCCACATATCCCATCTCCTCACATCCACATATCATCTGGAACATAGTTCTGATTCCGTGTTTTTTTTTCTCTTTGAATTATCTTTCCAATAACTCGCCTGCCCCGGCATAAGTAGGAAACTCATGATCTGGAAAAAAAAAGTGAATCTTACTTAAATGTTTGCTCAACACCAAGGTTCTTCCCATTTCGGACAAATTGCACAGTGAAAGGAATCAAACTGTACACAGAGCAAGGCACGATTGCTGTACGCAGGTAGAAGCCCATCACTCGTTCAGGCATGGACACTCTGGGGATATCTGTGGTGGAAAAGGTGCTTCATGGTCTCAGCTTTCAACCACAAACAGGTTGACATCACATGTGTACATTAAGAAACTGCTTCACAAGCTTACAAGGGTCATATTTACTTACAATAAGTACCATGTTTATTTTCAATAAGCACGATGTACATTTACAATAAGTACCATGTTTATTTTCAATAAGTACGATGTACATTTATAATAAGTGCCATGTTTATAAGTCCCATGTTTACAATAAGTACGATGTATATTTACAATAAGTACCATGTGTATAAGTACCATGGGTATTTACAATGTGTACCACATTTATTAACAATAAGTAACACATGTATTAACAAATACCATGTGTATAACAATAAGTACCATGTTTATTCACAATAAGTACCATGCATATTCACAATAAGTACCATGTTTATGTACAATAACTACCATGTGTATTTATAATAAGTACTATATGCATTTACAATAATACCATGTTTATTAACAATAAGTACCCTGTTTATTTACAACGAGCAAATACAACCGCAGCTTCATTGATAGGAGTATTAAAGAGGGAGAGCGGAGGGATAGAGCAGGGGGAGGAGGTATAGAGGAGGGAGGGAGGAGGGAGAGAGGGAGAGAGAGAGAGAGGGAGAGAGAAAGAAAGAAAGAGAAAGAGAGAGATAAAGAAAGAGAAAGAGAGAGAGAAAGGAGGGAAGGGGAGGGAGAGGAGAAGGAGAGGGGAGGGAAGAGGAGGGAAGAGGGGTGCAGGGAGGAGTGGGAGCTATGAGGGGATGAGGAAGGGGGAACTAGGAAGGGGAGGAAGAGTGAGGATAGGGTTGGGCATACAACCATACTTTTTTGAAAGGAGTGTTTTTTTATGGACAAATTTCACGCTGATCACGAATCCGTTGAACTTTTTGACATGGGATGATGTCTTAGGTTAGTAAAATGCAAAAATTCAAAATGGCCACCAAATTTACCCACTTTTCAGGTAAAATTTGATAATTATGGCTTATCGGGCATGTAATATTAGGGTTGGGCACACATCGACTTTTTCTCTGTTGTCCCGTTAAAAGGAGTGTTTTTATGGCCATTTTTCACGCTGATCACGAATCCGTTGAAAATTTTGACCTTGGATGATGTCTTTCTAAGACATCATCCTCGATAAAAATTATGTACAATAACTACCATGTGTATTTACAATAAGTACCATGTGCATTTACAATAAGTACCAAAAGGACATCTTAGTAAGACATCATCCTACGTCAAAAATTTCAACGGATTCGTGATCAGCGTGAAAAATGGCCATAGGAAAAAAACACTCCTTTTAATGGGACAACAGAGAAAAAGTCGATGTGTGCCCAACCCTCTTAGGTTGGTAAAATGCAAAAAATCAAAATGGCATCAAATTTTACCTGAAAAGTGGGTAAATTTGGTGAATTATGACTTACTAGGGCATGTAATACTATTACATGCCCTAATAAGCCATAATTATCAAATTTTACCTGAAAAGTGGGAAAATTTGGTGGCCATTTTGATTTTTTGCATTTTACCAACCTAAGACATCATCCGAGGTCAAAAATTTCAACGGTTTCGTGATCAGCGTGAAAAATGGCCATAAAAAAAAACACTCCTTTCAACGGGACTACAGAGAAAAAGTCGATGTGTGCCCAACCCTAGTGAGGAAGAGTGAGGAAGGGCGGTGGGGGGGTCAGCGACGCCTCACCAGATTTCAAGATACACTCTGGAATGGGGGTTTGAGCGAGGAGGATGGGGGAAAGATGAGAGAGGGAGGGGGTTTGGGTTGGAGGTAAGCGTAAGTGGAAGGGAGTTCGACTTGCATTTGTTAGTGGGACTTGTGGAGAAAAGGGGACGGGGTAGTGCAGAATTGAATGAAATGGGTACTTTAAAATAGCACGTTCATACAGTATGAGGAGACTGTCAAGAGATAGGGGGAGGGTTTCAGAGGAGGTAAGCATGAGGGAGGAGGAGGAAAGGCAGCATGATGGGAAGGAAATGCAGAGTGAGGGGAAGGGAAGGCAGCATGAGGGGAAGGGAGGGCAGCGTGAGGGGAAGGGAGGGCAGCTTGAGGGGAAGGGAAGGCAGCGTGAGGGGAAGGGAAGGCAGCGTGAGGGGAAGGGAAGGCAGCGTGAGGGGAAGGGAGGGCAGCGTGAGGGGAAGGGAGGGCAGCGTGAGGGGAAGGGAGGGCAGTGTGAGGGGAAGGGAAGGCAGCGTGAGGGGAAGGGAAGGCATCGTGAGGAGAAAGGAAGGCAGCATGATGGGAGGGGATGGAAATGCAGCGTGAGGGGAAGGAAAGGCAACGTGAGGGGGAGGAAAGGCAGCGTGAGGGGAAGGAAAGGCAACGTGAGGGGGAGGAAAGGCAGCGTGAGGGGAAGGAAAGGCAGCGTGAGGGGAAGGGAGGCAGCGTGAGGGGAAGGGAAGGCAGCATGATGGGAGGGGAAGGCAGCGTGAGGGGAGGGGAAGGCAGCGTGAGGGGAAGGGAAGGCAACGTGAGGGTAAGGAAAGGCAGCGTGAGGGAAAGGGAAGGCAGCGTGAGGGAAAGGGAAGGCAGCGTGAGGGAAAGGGAAGGCGGCGTGAAGGAAAGGGGAGGCAGCGTGAAGGAAAGGGAAGGCAGCGTGAAGGAAAGGGAAGGTAGCGTGAAGGAAAGGGAAGGCAGTGTGAGGGAAATGGAAGGCAGTGTGAGGGGAAGGGAAGGTAAGGTAAGGCAGCGTGAGGGGAAGGGAAGGTAAGGCAGCGTGAGGGGAAGGGAGGCAGCGTGAGGGGAAGGGAAGGCAGCATGATGGGAGGGGAAGGCAGCGTGAGGGGAGGGGAAGGCAGCGTGAGGGGAAGGGAAGGCAACGTGAGGGTAAGGAAAGGCAGCGTGAGGGAAAGGGAAGGCAGCGTGAGGGAAAGGGAAGGCAGCGTGAGGGAAAGGGAAGGCAGCGTGAAGGAAAGGCAAGGCAGCGTGAAGGAAAGGGAAGGCAGCGTGAAGGAAAGGGAAGGCAGCGTGAAGGAAAGGGAAGGTAGCGTGAAGGAAAGGGAAGGCAGTGTGAGGGAAATGGAAGGCAGTGTGAGGGGAAGGGAACGTAAGGTAAGGCAGCGTGAGGGGAAGGGAAGGTAAGGCAGCGTGAGGGGAAGGGAATGCGGTGTGAGGGCAGGGGAAGGGAAGGCAATGTTAATTTAAAGGGAAGGTGGTGTGAGGAGAAGGGAAGAGAAGGGAAAGCAGCTTGAGGGCAAGGGAAGGGAAAACAGCATGAGGGGAAGAGAAGAGGTGTGAGGGCAAGGGAAGGCAGTGTGAGGGGAAGGGAAGGGCAATAAAACACATTGAAACAGCAAAATTTTCTTTTTAACCACCGGATTCTATATAAAACCGGGCAGGAGTATTTAAAACCCATGCTAGCAGGCTGGCAAAGACTTGCTTGAATGCATGCATGCATGCTTGCACATGCAGTGACCTTTGCACACCTCTGGTCAGCTCACTCTGAATCTGAATCATACATCCTACCCCATGGGGAAGCAGTTTAAAATTCAAAATTAAACTGTCAGTCATTAACAAGTGCCTTAACAGAGGGGTGGGGTCGGGGAGCAGGGGAGGGGAGTAAGGGGGGAAGGCGTAAGAGAGAGAGGGAGCGATAGGAAGGAGAGAGGGAGCGATAGGAAGGGGGAGAGGAAAAGGAGTGGGGAGAGGGGAAGGGTCAGAGAGAGAGAGAGAGAGAGAGAGAGAGAGAGAGAGAGAGAGAGAGGGGGGGGTGAGAGAGGGAGAAGGGAAAGTAACGAGGGGGTAGAGTAAGGAGAAGGAAGGGTGAGGACAGGGAGAGGGGAGATTCTGCAGATGTAATGTCCAGTTTCATGTCCATCCGAGAGACGGCACACAAATAGATCAAGCACGCAGCCTGTGAAATACTGGCATGACAGTTTATGGCTGGGTAGGGATTCGACCCAGGTTAGACAGCTTAGAGTGAGCATGCATACCTCTCGCTGTCTTGGCTATCCAACCGTGTTGTGGAAAATCATTGCTTTGTACCAACTAAAAACATTAATTTTTTTTGTCCGAATACTCATTGTAATTATCAAATTTATTTTGCTTTCTGAACTCTGAAGATGTCCCCAAGGAGAACCGAGCAGTGGAATCGCCATCAAAGCTTGAAGAGCACTCAGTTGAGTGGCTTATCCACCCAAGTAAGCAAGCCAACAAAACAGCTGAAGAAACTTTTAAAAACAAAACGTTAATTTTTTTTTATATGTATCTTTCTATGTCGAAGTGACATGTCGTATCATGAAAGAAGATTGTACAAAAAGAGTAAATGTGGTGTAAAATAAAATTGCACATTTTCAGCAAGCAAGCAACCGCCCGATGCACCCCACGGCCAAAGGCAGGTGAGTGGGCCCTCAACTTTGTTCAAGTCAATCGATATATTTAGTGACAGTGCGAATATCGTAAAGCACTCGTCAAGTGGCTTAAGCACTCAAGCAAGCACTCCAACAAAACGGTTAATAAAGAAGGGCAGGCTTGGCAAGCGATTGGCGATTGTCGATCAGTCATATGAACCCCATGCACTTGGAGACGCTGGGAATGTTAAGCAATGTCCGAAATGGAGAAGTGAACACTTCGTTGGTTTTTTTTAGCATTCTGAACTCCTGCTGAACTCAATAAAGAAGTTTAAATTTTGAAATTCTGCTTTGATTAAGAGATTCTAGACATAGGAGTAAAATGCAAATACAATTGAAGAATCATTTGAATAATTTGTGGAAATTTGGATAAATGGTGGATATGAATGTTGTACACAGAAAATAAATGTAAGTTCAACACTGGAGAAACCTTCAAAAATATATATTTTAACTGCTTGGTGCTCATTTTGAATTATCAATTATCAATAAATAGTATTATATATATATATATATATATATATATATATATATATATATATATATATATATATATATATATATATATATGTGTAGGGTGAATATACTGGTTCTAGCTCACTTTTCCCCATGTAAATGAATGGGGGATTTTCAGCGATTCCCTTTTTTTCCCCTAAAAATAAACCCCCTTTTTATCCGTTTTTCCCTGCTGTGCAGGGGTTTGGCTTTTTGTGAGGCAATTTTTTATGGCCGGATGCCCTTCCTGGACGCCTCTTACAACACAGGGATATGGTACACCTATTCTAACCGGGGCATACACCAGGACCAGTATACTTGTACTCATTTCGCCGACCTCGGAAGGATGACAGGCTGAGTCAACCCCCTGGTGTTAATTCAGCAGCTGAGCGGGATTCGAACTCGGGACACTGGGATCCCAAGCCGCCACCCTAACCACTAAGCCAACACCAGGCTTTGTATATATATATAACCAGGCTATCCCAAGGTATATTTATTTGTCTCCCCTTTAACCTGGAGGTTGAACAGCTCACTCATTGAACCTATAAAGATTTGTTCATTCTCAAATTCCTTCAATAGTTTAATTTTCTTTGCACAATAATCCCCATCGAAAATATTGACAAACAAAACATTTGAATCTTTATATTTTTTAAGATACCCCTTTTGTGCCATTACGAAATGATAAACTTCTCTTAATGATCTCATCTGACCACCGCCCGAGTTGCAAATCATTTTTGTGTATAAACCACGCCATAAAAAAAGTTTTGTTTTAAATGTTTTCAGTTCATGCCGTGAAAATGAGGAAGTGTTTTTTGACACGGTCGTGCTGTGTGGTTTTAGACAGTCATGCTGTGAAAAAATAGGAACTATTCTGTGAGACAAGGTCTCGTGTTTATATTTTATCTCAGAACACGAACTGAAAACATTTGAATCAAAACCATTTTAAGTATGTTTTGTAAATGATTCATACAATCGCCCAGTTATTTTCCAAGCTGTCATTTCCTGTGGCCGCACCCAATGCTTAGGGAATTTCCTCGTCGTTGCCTTATAAGTGATTCACCAGCCAAAGTTTCTGCCAGACGGGATTTTCATTTTTACAACTGAGACATGGGCGATCTTTCTTCCGATGAAGACAAAAGCTTACTACAGAGTTGGTAAGTTTGTGTATGGTTTTCTCTTTGAACGATGAAGCAAATGATTATAAATTAAATCATGATAATTCTGATATATATATATATATATATATATATATTTTTTCCCTGACAGGGCATTGGAAGAAATTGAGTTTACATATCACGACGTGGTTCATGAAATTAATACTCTTATTGAAGAGATCAATGATTTTAGAAGAGAATTGAAAGACATTTACAATGAGTGGCACGAAGTCTTATCACGTCCTCTCATCTCGAAGGAATTAAACCAATGGTGAGACACGTGTGTGTGTGTCTGTCTTTCTACCTACCTCTCTCTGCTCTTATTGAAGAGGTCAATGATTTATAATGACTGGTCTCTGATCTCGAATGAATTAAACCAATGGTGAGACACGTGTGTGTGTGTCTATGTGTGCGTATGTGTGTGTGTGTGCGTGTGTGTGTGTGTGTGTGTTGCTTTCCCTGTCTGTTTGTATCTCTCTCTGTCTGTCTCTTCATCTATACCCTTGACTTATTATTATTTTTTTTCAGCACTATCACACAACATCAGCTGTTGAAGCAATCTTGTACAACACATGATTTTCTGGAGGTAAATGTTTCTGAATTATTATTAATCTCACTCTCTCTTTAGAATGTCGTCTTATGTTGGTTGCATCATTAGTTTGGACGCGGTTTTGTCAGTACACTGGAATTCATTTTATTGACCTTGAAAGGATGACAGGCTCCTGGTGTGTTAATTCAGTGGTCAACGAGGCTTACTCATATTACCATGTAATTATTATCCACTTTTTGTTTCAAAACAGAATATGGTGTCTGAGTTTCGAAATCACAAGACATCTGGAGAAGATTGCTGGGAAAGATTATACATTCTCGCAAATGAATATTTAATATTTTCAATATTAATAAATTATATTTGTTTTGTATACAATTACTTGATTCTGAATTACAAAAAAGAATCAAAACATGAAGGGAGGGTAGGTGCGCCCCCCCAATGACCCATCACCCCCTCATCCCATCCCTCCCCTCCCCATGTGTGTGTGTGGGGAAGGGTGGGGGGTGGGATGAGGGAGGTGGTGGGTCAAAGGTGGGGGGCGCACAGGGGGGATGGGGCTTGTGTGGGAGGGGCTTGTGTGGGCGGGGCTTCGGTGGGGCTTGTGTGGGCGGGGTGTGTGTGGGTGGGGCTTGTGTGGGTGGGGCTTGTGTGGGAGGGGTTTATGTGGGCGGGGGTTCGGTGGGGCTTGTGTGGGCGGGGTGTGTGTGGGCGGGGTTTATGTGGGTGGGGCTTGTGTGGGAGGGGTTTATGTGGGCGGGGTGTGTGTGGGCGGGGTTTATGTGGGTGGAGCTTGTGTGGGAGGGGTTTATGTGGACAGGGTTTATGTGTGTGGAGTTTTTGTGTGGAGCTTGTGTAGACAGGGTTTATGTGGGCAGGGGTTTATGTGGGTGGAGCTTATGTGGGAGGGGTGAATGTGGATGAGGTTTGTGTGGATCAATGGATGGGTGGAGAGATGGGTGGATGGGTGGATGAGTGGAGCTTGTGTGGATGGGTGGATAATTTTTTAATTAAATAAACATGTTGTGTGTGGGGAACTAATTAACTAATCACTAATTATGTGAATATGATGAATATGGGTGGAGCATGTGTGGGGTTTGTGTGTGTGGAGCTTGTGTGGGGTGGAGTTTTTGTGTGTGGGGTTTGTGTGGAGCTTGTGTGGGTGGGGCTTGTGTGGGCGGAGTCAAAAAGGGGCGGAGTCAAAAAATTTCAATTTATTGGAGCTTGTGAGGGGTTTGTGTGTGGTGGGGTTTGTGTGGGGTTTGTGTGGGCGGGGCTTGTGTGGGCGGGGTTTGTGTGGGTGGAGTTAAAAAGGGGCGGAGTCAAAAAATTTCAATTTATCTTTGTCTTTTGTAATTCCTGTGAATAAAATGAACCTAAAATCTCTTCCCCTTCCAAATCATATATTTTATAAGTCCAAGGAACCGTATCTATTACATCAACAATTTTAAAAAGTTCTTTCGTCCATCGTTCAGTAAAACCTTTTTCAAAATGAGATTTCCACCTATATATTCTTACGATATCACCAACTTTGAACTTAGGTTTTCTGACATTAATCTCTTTTTCATATTTAAATTTTGTAAATGTTTCTGATGGTTTCATATTTGTTGACGTGTGAATCGTGTCATTATACTTATCCACAATATCCTGAATAAAAGATGACCATTGTTGTGAACCGAGTTGTGTGAATTTTTACATAGTCTCTCTTTTAAGGTACGATTAAAACGTTCAACAACAACTGCCTTCCCTTCATTAAAGGTACTGTATAATGTAATACTGTTATTTTTTAGAAAATTCATAAATGTCTTGTTATAAAACTCTCTACCCTCATCAGTCCACAATTTTTTAGGTTTTCTCTTACTTTTATTAAATATCTGTTGAAAAGCTAACATAAGAGTATTACCTGTTTTGTTTTTTAAAGGGACAACCCACGCATATCTACTCCTCAAATCAATAACGGTTAAAGCATACTTGTACCCCTTATCATTATTGAGTTCAATCAAATCAGCAGACCAGATATAATCTACTTCTTTGGAATAAACTTTCCTTCTCTGAAACTTTGTGAATATTGGTTTATGTAATTCATCAGCTAATTGCTCTTCAGTCTTAATGGCATCATTAGAGCCTATAAGTTTTTTGAATTTCCAAGCCCAAGTTTCAATTTAGCACTGATCATCTTCTTCACAATGAACCAATCAACTTTTTCTCTCAAGGTTGGATTTTGTATCAGAGACAAATTATACAACATTTCTCTATCGGCTTCATGCTTTTCTTCCAACGTTGTGGTATTCCCATAATCAATATCGTGTCTCATGCACACTTCATCAACTCTATTGATAGGCTGACTCCAGGATTTAGGATTGTCTGCCTCATCTAATCTTTTATCCAAGTTTGTACCTGGACCACAGAAAGAATACCCTGGAAGATGTAATTCCCCTGGTATTCCAGTAGTTGTAAATTTACTTCCTGATAAAAACTTTTGTATATCTCCTCCGAGTTTGTGTTTGGAGATAAATTGATTTTTTTTTGAACCACACACCGAACATATACCTTTTTGTATAACCCTGTTATTTTTACTTTTAATATATGAAATATTTTTAGTATTAGTTTTCTTTTTACATTTGAGACAATAACTCATTTATTTATGTGAAAAAGTCCTGCAGAGTGCAAAAACCTTTTTAGTTTCCAACATGCACATTTGAATCTTAATTTTTAAAACATAAAGAATCCTAAGAAATGCCTTCACTCTCTCCTCCATTTATTTAAGAAAAAACTTGAATTAAAATGAATAGCTTGACGATGTCAATAGTCTTGAAGAAAATATTGCCAATAGACTTGTCAATTCTTTGTTTTCCTCCTCGGTGGGTTGAGTTATTTTCTGTAATACCACCAATCTTTTTTGAATCTCACTGGTTTCCATATTTTGATATTTATTTTGTCTCGCTCTTTCCTCCCTCTCTCTCTTCTCTCTTTCCTCCCTCTCTCTCTTCTCTCTTTCCTCCCTCTCTCTCTTCTCTCTTTCCTCCCTCTCTCTCTTCTCTCTTTCCTCCCTCTCTCTCTTCTCTCTTTCCTCCCTCTCTCTCTTCTCTTTCTTCTCCCTCTCCTCCCTCTCTCTCTTCTCCTTTTCCTCCTCTTCACTCTCTTCTTCAACTCCTTCCTCATCCCTTACTATCCTTGAATCGCTTACACCCCATAGAATATTATACCTATATTCATCAGGATTTCTTGTTATTCCTGCATCGAAAATAATTTTTTTTACAACAGGAAACCAATAAAATTTCTTTTGAATTTCTAAAAGAGCCTTACCTTTTCTTAACTTTATAATTTTTTCATTATTTAACATTGTAATTAAATCTAAAGTTGTCGGTTTATCAACATCAGCATAATGCCAATCTTTTATTGAAAATACGTCATTCTTATGTTGTAGAACATATTTATTAAAATACCGAATACCCTTTTCTTGAAGGTATGCTTGGACACAGAAATGATAATTTTCTTGAAGCCTTCTTGCTGTCATTTATGTATTAGAAATATATGTTAGAATAATATTATGACACGAAACACCTCCCCATCTTCCCATAGTTAAATCATTTTGTATTTCCTTACTTATTATATATATAATCCTGTTTTTTCTGTTTTCATGAGATAAACAAGGGCAAAACCATTATTATGTTTACCCTTATTAAATTCTTTTATTTGTTGTTTACTAATCGTGGACCCACAAAACTCATTCTCGATACCAAGTGGATAATATTCTTCCTTACGAGACTGATTTAATTGTTCCAGGTCTTCGAGGTTAATTTTAAATGACCAATTATACCCTAAATCATTCATATCATACCCCCATTGTTCTATTCTCATACAAACGATACGCCCTTCTTTATAAAAATTTATTTTAATTCGAACTGTGAATTCTGTATGACCTGGAGATAATATCAACACTTCTGTATCTTTGGAATACACAGCCGTTTTATTTAAGGATATATATTGTGATAAATCGCTTAATCTCACCAAGTCATTCGCGTCAGTCGGGCTTGGATAATTTTTTAATTTAAAAGCATTTTTCATGTTAATATTTTTGGTTATATTATATTTATGTCGTTCAGCCTGTGCCTTTGTGTAATAATTTGATAAATCAATATCCAGTTCTTGAGATACACCAAAGATAGAACCATCTTTACCAACATAAGTCATTTATATTAGATTAAAAATAATATCATAAAATTTTTTATTTTTGTTGAGTTGAAATAACACATATAGACATAATTGACCACAACACTTGAAATTTAATTCTTGGACTTGAAATGTTTGATGAACACCATTCTGTAAGAATTTTATAACTTCAACAGGTGGTGGAAGGCCAAAACTATCAAAATAATATTTGTCTTGACTATTAAAAATACAAACCCAATGAGAACCGTTCCCATTATTATCTTCTAAGTTCATAATAATATTCTTTGTATGTTTCGGCACATTTGTTAATTCATCTCTCATACAAATAACCACATTATGAATTTTTAATTTCTTACAATATTTGACAAGTTGTAAATTTGATGTTGTATTCTTTCCAAATTTTTCCAACCACTCATCAATGCTCATTTATTTATCAGAAAGATATAATCCATTACCTCTTTTCGTTAATTTTACACCTGCTTGTGCTATAGAAGAAAGCATATCTCCAACTAGCAATCTCGCTTTATCAGGCAGACCTTCAAGTTTTTCAGCAAAATCTACAATTACGCCACTTCCACTAATTTGTTTCTCCAGCTCTTTGTTATGTCTTTCCAATTCTTTTTGAGCCTGGAGTTGAGCCTTCCTTTCGTTGGCAGTTTTCACCGCTGTTGAAATACCACCCGTCAATGCTCCAACCGCACTTAAACCAGCAAATAAAGGAATTAGAAATGGGAGAAATCCTCCACTCGTCTCTCTTATTGAATATTTTTTCAATATTGGTTTTGTCATTTTAATTTTAAGTGAGCCAGTGTCATTCAAGATTTTAACCTGTTCTCTTGTGAGCAAAACATCAATTCTTACTGCTCCTTTTCTCTGAATTGTATTAACGTTAATTGTACAAGGCTTTTGATTTTGAACACAAGATGATAGTTTATGAAGATTGATTTGATTAACATATACCCCAGTTGGTACTTTGCCACTCATTTATTTAACAAAAAATTATGTGAGACTAATCATCACACCATTATCTGTATTAATCTGCAATTCTGTTTCTTCCAAAAGCAAACAATATGAATCAACTTCTTCACTCTCTCCTCTTTCAATGTATAGGGAAGTATCCACTCGATTAGACTTTATAGTTTCCTTTTGAGCACTCAGGTCAAACGCATAGATTGTATACAAACTTTTAAATGCTGTCATATCCAAAATAGGTTCTTTATTTCCATTACTTTCACACACCTTTTGGTAAGACTTGTATGCTTCAGCAAAATCATTTTTTTCCCAATTAATTTCCAATCTATCTCGTGGATAAAATGTTCCATCTAGAGAAACGCGAAGTTGTTTCACCTTAGCATTATCACTCAATGTATTATTCTTATCAGTCACAGTATCACCATCTGGCTTTTTTAAAATGATCCACAGATATCGTGGCTTTCCTTCCAGAACACCCAAATTCCACGTGTAAGTAGTTTGATTGAGCTTAACGTGTTGACATCTTCTTTTGAGGTATGATACACTGAGTGGTTTCTTTGAGTTAAGTCTTCGATTCAACATCTCTTCTGTTTTAAGATTAGGAGTATATTCACTGATATACCAACTCATCTCCTCAATTACAAATTTATTCTGTTCACCAAAAGCACTACCAACACCAAAAAGCAATCGATTTTCATTATCATTCCTTTGTAGTTGAAATATAATTTTAAGACCATACAGAACTTTATCATGATCACAAAATCCAAATATACCTTTAAGAGGAACCGCCACAGTAAAACTATTTTCTGCTTTTGTATCATCATTATACGCTCCTTTCCTTTGAATATATCCAGGGTCTGTGTTTGTTCCCGTTGACATATCAGGAATAAAACCTTCGACAGACCCCTTTCCCATTCTATCACTGAATGTATAGAGTGTAAATTTTATCATTTCAGATACAGCAGAGACATAATCAACCACTTCAACTTCTTGTGTTCCAATATACAAACGCACACTATCAAACATTTTCCAGAAGAAATCATTTACAAGTGTAGCGTTTGTGTTATTCCCAGCTTTAGTGAATTTAAATTTACACAACAAGAAACTTTCGGAGAGATTCAAATAGGTTTGTTGATTATTTATTTCAAAACTTTTTGTACCATTCGTATTCCAGTTATTGCATTTACCTTGAAGTAATCTTCTTTTTTCATGGAGTTTGAGATAATAATAGTATCATCCAAATCATAGATACTATCAATTGCTTCCATACTTGTATTTATTTAGGAAAAAAGATGTTAAAACTTTTGAAACCCTGATCCAAGTATTTGAATTATTTTCTGTCGTTCTTGGGGGGACAACTGAGTTTTGCCTTTCTTAATTTCTTTTATTGCTTGTAATTTATGAGATTCCTTCTGAGCATCTTTTATACTCTTTACAGCACCTGCTACATTTCCCACAGCAGAAGCAGTTGAACCAATTAGATCTTTATGTTTAAGAATAGTTGAACCAATACCCATGAGAGTATCAATTATCCCATCTCCTCTAAATTGATGTCCAACACCCCTTTGTCTCTTAGGTTTATAGTATCCTCTACCAAGATACATACCTTCACCCTTGTAGTATGGGGAAAGGAACATCCCATCCCCTGTAATTATTTTATATTTTCCCAACTCGTGTTTCCTCACAATAACCATCGTATTTATTTATTGGAAAACTTCACGTAGGTGAATTCTGATAGATATAACTTCTCCATTAAAAGAAATCACACGATTATCTTGGTCGGTTATCCTAAAATTTACTCTGTGTATGGTTTTTCCTGACACAGGTAGATAAACCAAATTTTTAGGTTCCATATTGAATTTATAACCAATTGGGGTTGAGTATGCGCTGAATGAAAATATTGTATTTGTTTTTTTTTCCATCATTATAAGCACCATCAATCAAATCACAGTGAATTAACACCGAATTTATTCCTGAGGATATTTGAATGACATTATCACTGTAAAAAGTCCCATTAGTTTCAATCTTTTTTGAGGAGAAACCCAATAACTCTCTAAATGAATTATCAATTGTGAAATCAACCTTGTAGTTATTTTTAACTTTAATCGTTGATTTTGAAGTATGTTTTTGAATGTTTATAACAATATTTTTTGGTTCATCACCCTGTTCTTTCATAAGACGAGCAATTTCGGAAGATATTTGAGAAATCTCATATGCTCCGGGTGAGACTGTTATCGTTTTGTATCCACTTCCGGGATTATAACTAAACTTGTCATTTTTATCAGTTATATTAAATAAGGTATTATAAGTTTCCATGGACAATAAAGATGCCTCATATTCTTTTGTTGTGTCAAGTTGTAGTGGGTATGGGAATGAAGATGTGTGGTCGCTTGTTGTGAAATTGAAACTAAAGATTGTGCTTCTCATCTTATTTAATATGAGATAAAATGTCTTTATATTGAGATTTATTAATTATTTTCATGTTCATCAACTGGTCTAAAATGGCTGATGCTTCATTAAAACAATTGTTATTTCCAGCCTTCTTACTGCCTAACAACAACAACAGTCTATTAACTCATTGCGATGGGTCATTTGGAAGAAAACTAACACCTGAACCAAGGATACTTAAAGCCTGAATAATGTGTTTCTCCTTCTCATTCTTCCTACTTTTACCAGAAAGAATAACCTTATAATTTAGAGTGTTCAGCAGATCAATATATACTCTATCATCATTATTTTCCATATCCAATGGTTTATCAATATACTTTGATTCATCCCTCACAGTTGAACCTTGTCTTCCATCTTTTGTGAGAAGAAACATTAATCTCGGAGTTAGTTTAACAGGGGGTTGAGCAGAACCCAAGAACCTTAATTCATCATTAAATATCAATACCTTTTCTTGAACAAGATGAAATATTGCTGGTTGTTCTGTTGGAATGAGTCCTGCTTTGGTTTTTGAATCCGCTGAATATTCATTGTTTTGAACAGCATTCACAATATAATCAGGGGGTTGATTAATCTCTTCCAGTTGTTGAAATAATTCTTCATCATGATATTCTAATTCTCCAATATGCTCTAATTCTTCCTCCGTCATTTGACTGAAATCTTTTAACATTTGAAGCTTTCTGGGAGTATATTCTACTGTGGGAACTGTGGAAACATCTTTCATTTTTTCTTGGGAAGTTTTTAAAAGTGGTTTAAAAAATTTCTCTTGTTTTCTTTCAAATGGTTCTTCGCCCGTTAGTTTCTGTCTGCGTTTCTTCTTTATGTCTTCCTGTTGTTTTACAACTTTTGAAACCAACTCTTGATGTTCCTTAAATCTTCTTGCTCTTTCTTTTGCATCCATTTATTTATTGTAAAATATCATTTAATGAATTGTAAAGATCAACAGGGAAATTTTCCTTTTCTTCATCATTCAAGTAGATGTGTTCAAATAAATCCTTTTCTTTAAATAGTTCATCAAATTCTTTATTAACATTAATGCGAGTTGTAATTTCTTCTTCACTAATACTTGCATCTCTGCTTTTCATACGTTTGCGTTGAGTTTCTTCATCAACATCAAAACCGAATGATAAAATCTTCACTCCACTCAGATGTTTAATAATTTGTCTCGTTTCTTCTGGATTAGTTTCTAATATCCCAACACCACCAGATTTTAGTTTCCTTAACTCACTCTTACAATGTGAATATTTTGTTGTACCAAGAGAAACCTCCTCAAACATTTGGCCTTCATTCCTCAATTGCATATGTTCCTCCACTGAAATATAGTGATAATCTTCACCTTTTACTTCTCCAGGTCTTATTGCTCCAGTTGTTGTTGATACAATGCGTATCACGGGGTGTTTTTTAAGTAAATTTACAATATTCTCATTTGTACTACACAAGAACCTTGATTTATGAAAGTTTTTTCCAGAAGCAGATTTACCCACAAGATTTATAATAATAGTTGTCATTTATATATGTAATTGTTTATAAAACAAAAAATATATCCCTTAATATCTCATCTTGTTTCACAACAATATATTTATATTTTTCAGTCGTGTGCTTCATGTAATCCTCAAATTTCTTTTTACTACATAATGTAGAACAATTATCTCTCCAAAAATTATTGATATCTATTGAATTTAACTTGAATAAAATAAAAGTATTAGCATTGTTTCTGATGGAACGACGAGGAAGTTGAAAGTACGATTGACTAAGATAAATACAATTACAAGAAGAATGTCTCCCTCTTGTGTAGTAGCTGTCCATTACCGTTTGGTTTCTCTCATTAACACAATCATCAAAGATAACGAGGTTCTTT
The DNA here is from genome assembly GCF_056783735.1 of Eptatretus burgeri. NCBI lineage: Eukaryota > Metazoa > Chordata > Myxini > Myxiniformes > Myxinidae > Eptatretus > Eptatretus burgeri. The sequence goes on from NC_140965.1 coordinate 71,686,498, forward strand.
TTGATTTATCCAAATCTTGGGGAGACGGTATATCATCCGTATTATCACTAAGAATACAAGTTATAGGATTTGATTTCTTTTTACATCTCTGTGTATCACAAAATAGTTGAATTATATCTTCAATGTTATAATCATTTAGGTTTTTTTGGCGTTTAAATAAACCGATTATATCTTCTTTTTGAAGACCAGCATTAAAACCTTGTGAGAGTAGTTGATACTCTGGTTGAAAACTCGACTTTGTGAAAATTATTAAATTATCATAATCTAAAAAGTTAGGAGTGAGGAGCATTTTTAAAAGTAAGCAGGTTTTTCCACATCCACTTGAACCAACTATGAGACATCTTAATGAATTTGGGAGATTTTTATGGTTGTTAAATTTTATCTTATTTTCCCAAATAGGTAAAAAATCATTCATTTATATATTTGAAAAACAGGTTATTTAATTTATTATTGGCTTTTTTAGAAACTCTATATTATATCCTAAGTTCAGGTTTAATTTCAAGATAATCCATTATTTTATTTATACAATATCTTGTGTTGATATTTCCCTGAAAATTACATCCATGAATAATATACAACAACAATCCTTTGAACATTTCTCTTATACGTTCAGTTTCTTCCCTTGTAAGGAAAGGTGTGTTATCACCCTCATACTTTACATTCATTTCTCTAATCAATCTTGTAAAGTAATTCATTTTTGGTGTAAATCTAAAAGAATTATTTTCCTTTTTATATTTTTTATTATCATTAATTAGAAGATAATCACAGAATATACATTGTTTATAGGCTTTTGACTCTGTGTTTAATCCGCGTCTTTCACACGCAGGACAATTCTCAAATTTGTCATATGGAGAATCAGGAAAGTCTAGCATATTTCTAAAGTAAAACTTCACTTAAACTGAAATTCATCTATACTTTCAGTTGTATATTACCATCGATATCGATATACTTTTTTTCATTATCAGATTCAACGACAACATTTTTTATATTAAAGGTAATTTTAAAATGATCGTTAATTACTATTGAACGAAATGTCATTTCACCTGATATATTAACATCCTTTATTTCATCAGGATTTACATCTTTAGGGTTGTTGAAAAAAATACAAATTTCTCCTTGCATATTACAGATGGTCTTATCTTTTCTTTCTAAAGCTTCATCCATAAGATTTTTGTTTTTTGATACTTTTTCTTGTTTCATTGCTTTTTCTAGTTTTGAATATATTACTAGAAGGAGAGGAGAAACTTTTGTTGGAGATACTTTAATTGATGTTCTACCAGGTATACTAAAAGCCCTTCCACTGAAGGAAATTGAAGAACTCATATTATTTACCATAATAGTTTTTATCCAATAGTTGTTATATTTATCTTTGTTCAATTTTACATCCTTGACATATTTCTCAGTATCTTTAACAAATGAAGAGATTGATTGAAACTTGTCTTTTGTGTCTTGAAACATTGTATTTATTAAGTGAAAAAGTTGGAGGATAAAATGGTTTTAAGCACAGATTCACCTGTAAAATAAACGAAATTTTCATCAAGAAAATTTTAGTTTAAGCAAAGATTTATTATATAAATATGGTGAATACAACATACTGCGATGTTTGTAATCACGAATATAAACATTATAGAAAACACCTCCGAACCAACAAACACACATTTAATCTGTTTCATAAAATATCTCCTCTTGAGTTGGAAAGAAAACATTGTGATATCTGTTCAAAGGATGTTTTGAAGAGTAGTTATAATAAACATCTTCAATCACAAAAACACAAGAAAAATGAGTTTAAAGTAAAGGGAGACTATTATATTGAAAACACTGATGGGGCATTTAAAGGGCATATAAAAATAAGGATTTTTCAATTTGGAGAACCCGGTCCATCATCAATAGCTGAATCAATTGAAATAGTGAAACCCGATGTTGAAAAATTTATTAAAAAGACATTAAAAGAAATGAAAACTTTAAAGTTTTATATGGGAGTGAAAATGAATATGAAAAGACAAGATGAAGAACAAACTCCTTATATGAGAACAGATCTTCATTTTATAACATCATTTCAAGATTTTTTGAATAGTGGGGTTTATGAAGAACTATCAAGACAAGAGGAGGATGTTGATAATACAGTGGTAGGAAGTGGATTCAATATTAAAAAAATCATCTTTTTAGATATACACATTCTAAAATCAAACCCTCTTAAAGCTTCTTCTTATATTGAATTACCAAAAGAAATAAAACTAAAGAAGGCAGTTGTTAATATTAAGAACAATGATAATAAATGTTTTCTCTGGTCTGTTCTTGCTCACTTTCATCCACCAAAATGTAATTCAGAAAGAGTAAAACAATATATGAAATATGAGAATACCTTGGACATTAAAGATTTTAAATTCCCAATGCCACTAACAGATATTCCTAAATTTGAGAAAAAGAATAATCTTTCTATTAATGTATATGGATTAACGGATACAAACAAAGTTCAAATATTAAAAATTTCAAACAACTATAAAAATGAAGAAACACACATTGATCTTTTATATTTTAGTGTTGGAAAGAATTCACATTACACATACATCAATAATTTATCAAGATTAATCTCTTCTCAGGTATTCAGAACAGCAAACAAAATATATCCTTGTAAGCGATGTCTTAATTCATTTCATACAAAAGAACGATTAGAACAACATTCAAAATATTGTAGTAATCATAAATCAGCTGTAATTACAATGCCTAAACCTGGTGAAAAGATTTCTTTTGAAGATTATAATAAATCTATCATGCACCCATTTGTGATATACGCTGATTTTGAGGGTATCCTTAAAAAGATTAATACTGCTTCTCCTAATCCAAAAGAATCATATACAAATAAATATCAAAAACATATTCCTTGTGGTTTCTGTTATTATATCAAATCATCTGTTGGAGAAAAGTATAACAAACTTGAACATTATCGTGGAAAAAAAGCTTCACAAGAGTTTGTAAAACGATTAGAAAAGGATTGTATAAGACTCACTAAATTAATGAAAGAAACAAATGAACCGATGAAATTAACCAAAGAAGAAAAATTAGAATTTAGAAAGAACAATATCTGTCATATTTGTGAGGGGGAAATTAAGGAGTCTAAAGTTAGGGATCATTGTCATCTTACTGGTAAATATAGAGGTCCTGCTCATTCCTGTTGCAATCTTAATTACAAATTACCTTCTTTTATTCCAGTCTTTCTTCACAATAGCGCCAACTATGATACACATCTATTTATAAATGAACTTTCAAAAACACCAGGGAATATTTCTGCCATAACAAACACAAGTCAAAAGTATATTTCATTTACAAAAATGATATTCACAAAACCTATAACTCGTATTCGGTTTCTTGATTCTTACAAGTTTATGGGAACACCACTAGCCTTCCTCGCATCAAATCTAAGCTCCACGGACTCTTTTCCAAATCTTAATTCATTCTTTCCAAAAGAGGAAATTCTCACTAAAGAGGAAATTCAGATTAAAGAGAGAATTCAAAGTAAAGAGGAAACTCTAATTAATGAAGAAATTCTAACTGAAGATGAAATTCTAATTATAAAGAAAATTCGAACAATGAATGAAATTCTAACTAAAGAGGAAATTCTGATTAAAGATGAAATTCTTACGAGAGAGGAAATTCAAACAAGGAATGAAATTCAAAGTAAAGAGAAAATTCTTACAAGTAAGGGAATTTATCCTTATGATTATATGGATTCATTTATGAGATTTAAAGAAACACAACTTCCATCAAAAGAAAGTTTCTATAATAACCTTTATGAAGAAGAGATAAGTGATAAGGAATATAAACACGCACAAGAAATATGGAAAATATTTAAGATAAAGAACCTTGGAGAATATCATGATTTATATCTAAAAACAGATGTTTTATTGTTAGCTGATGTGTTTGAAGCTTTTAGATCACTCTGTCATAATAAAAATTGTTATGGATTAGACCCTGCCCACTATTTCACAGCTCCTGGTTTAGCTTGGAGTGCAATGTTGAAAATGACAAAACAAGATATAGATTTAATCAGTGATGTTGATATGCTTTTGATGATTGAGAAGTCCAAGAGAGGTGGAATATCACAAGTATGTTCAAAAAGATATGCTAAAGCAAATAATAAATATCTTCCAAATTATGATAGTGAAAAAGATAGTAATTATTTGATGTATTTTGATGCTAATAATTTGTATGGATGGGCAATGTCTCAATCTCTGCCTTATGGTAAATTAAAGTGGGTGGAAGAAAAGGATTATGAAAAGGCTTTGATGAATATTGTTATTTCTTCTCAAGAGGAATTGAATGACGAAGAAGAAGGTTATTATTTTGAAGTTGATTTGAGGTACCCGAGTGATCTTCATAATAAGCATAAAGATCTTCCTTTTGCATGTGAGAAAGAAACCCCAAAGAAAGAATGGTTAAGTGATTATCATAAAAGTTTTAATATTAAAGGTAAATCAACAGAAAAGTTATTAACAACATTCTATGATAAAGAGGGATATGTTTTGCATCAGAGAAGCTTAAAACAGTTTTTGAGAGAAGGATTGAGAGTAGCTAAAATTCATAGAGTTTTAAAATTTAAACAAAGTCCTTGGGTGAAAAAGTATATTCAATTCAATACAGATATGAGAGCAAATACAAAAGTAAAATTTGAAGGGGACTTTTATAAATTAATGAATAATGCTGTATTTGGAAAGACTATGGAAAATGTTAGAAACAGGCAAAACATTAGATTCACAACATCTTGGAAAGAAGCTTCGAGATTGATAAATAAACCAAGTTTTGAGAGAGAAGAGGTTTTTTCAGAGAACTTTTCTGCAATTCATATGAAAAAGGAAAGTATTGTAATGGATAAACCAATTTATATTGGAACAGCAGTTCTTGATTTATCAAAGATATTGATGTATGATTATTTGTATAATGACTTAAAGAAAGAGTATGGTGAAAATGTTTCATTGTTGTATATGGACACTGATAGTTTTATCCTAGATATAAAAACTGATGATGTTTATGAAGATATGAAGAAAAATATTGGAGTATATGATACAAGTAATTTCAGCAAGAAGAGTGAGTTATTTTCCAAAAAGAATGAAAAGGTTATTGGTAAGTTTAAGGATGAGTTGGGTGGAAAAGTAATGAGTGAGTTTATTGGATTGAGAGCAAAGGCATATGCTTATAAGTATGGTGATCAGATTGATAAGAGGTTAAAGGGAATAAAGAAATATGTAATAAAGAAATCAATAACTTTTAGAAATTATTATAATTGTTTGATGAATAAGAAAGAAGAATATAGGAAAATGAATACAATAAGAAGTTATAAACATAACATATATAGTGAAGAAGTAAATAAAAAGACATTAGGAGCCTTTGATGATAAGAGATTTATTTTAGATAATGGAATAGATTGTGTTCCATATGGATATTGTATGATTGAGTGAATAGAATAGATTGTGTTTTAACGATGGGAAGATGGGTTAGGGTTTTTTCAGGGCTACCGCCGCATTTTTTCGCAATATATAAATGGTTAAACCAAGTATTAATCAAACTAAAGAGTGGAGAAAATCTCAGTCTTGGTATATAAATGGAAAACATAATGAATGTGAAAAATATCAAATAAGTCTTATTGAAAAAATAACTAAAACAAAGGTAAATAAAACAAATAAGCGAATCAATTTAAAAACTAGTAAGTTAGAGGATGTAAAGAAAAAAATGAATATCCTTGAATGGACTGAAAACTTTGATGGTTATCAATTGAACAATGAAAAAACAATTTACTATAATCTCAAAATGATATGTGGCTCAGGAGGTGGTCAAACAAGAGCATTAAGAGAAGTTTATCATTTCGTAATGGCACAAAAGGGGTATCTTAAAAAATATAAAGATTCAAATGTTTTGTTTGTCAATATTTTAGATGGGGATTATTGTGCAAAGAAAATTAAACTATTGAAGGAATTTGAGAATGAACAAATCTTTATAGGTTCAATGAGTGAGCTGATCAACCTCCAGGTTAAAAGGGGAGACAAATAAATATACCTTGGGATAGCCTGGTTATAGATACATATACAAAGCCTGGTGTTGGCTTAGTGGTTAGGGTGGCGGCTTGGGATCCCAGTGTCCCGGGTTTGAATCCCGCTCAGCTGCTGAATTAACACCAGGGGGTTGACTCAGCCTGTCATCCATCCGAGGTCGGCGAAATGAGTACCTGTGTACTGGGCCGGTGTATACCCCGGTTAAAATAGGTGTACCATATCCCTGTGTTGTAAGAGGCGTCCAGGAAGGGCATCCGACCATAAAACATTGCCTCACAAAAAGCCAAACCCCTGCACAGCAGGGAAAAACGGATAAAAAGGGGGTTTATTTTTAGGGGAAAAAAAAGGGAATCGCTGAAAATCCCCCATTCATTTACATGGGGAAAAGTGAGCTAGAACCAGTATATTCACCCTACATATATATATATATATATATATATATATATATATATATATATATATATATGCGAAAACTTCAAACATTTTCAAACAACATTAATGTACATATAAGTTGAGCAGAAAGGAAAACAAAATGGACAAAATGTAATGACTGGAAATGACAAATGAGCATGTGGTGAAAATGTGGCACTGCACCACTTGGCAATGCCATCACGTCAACTTGGAACAGGAAAAACAAAGGCTTTAGACTGGAGGAGAGTGGCTCTGAACCAGCAAGTGAAAAACAGTGCAACAGCGAGATGTTTTAATTAAATTCAAAAACAGACAATCAAATGCAATTCTCATTGACACAGATCACCGTTTGAAAGAGTAGGAGGAAACTCGTGGTGAGGACACGTGCAAATCAAGTATTACAGCATTAGTGACAATATTACACATTCTTTAAAGGAAAACACAATTAAAGCTTCATCAGACTTTAGCTAAGTTTCCACAACTTTCATTTACTTATTTATTTATTTCCTGGAATAACGCTCAACACAAATCAAGCACACACATGCAAACATTGATATTAGCCAACACTGGACTTGTCTTATTTAGACAGACAAACACAGCTGGTGATGTTATTAGAATCCTCACTATAATTCAGACCAGTGTTTGTTTCAAATCCCCTACAGTTCTGGGCCGATTCCATCCATCAGCATGACCACAATTCATGTATAGATGAGTTTTTTTTATCTTTGTCAGTGATCTTGGGGTGGGAGGGACGCAAATTTTCTATGTAAATGTGTATTGTGTAGTGCCACCTCCAGGTAAGAGAGAGTATTACAAGTCCCCACCATTTACAGTACAGTATTCCTATCCCCACGTTTTCCAGTGCAGTGAAGTGCTTTGAATTATCAGCAGTTGGTATGTTTTTGCTTCATGCATGTAACCCAGGGATTTTTATTATTATTTTTGGGAGCGATTGAGACAGCAGTCAGTTGCTGATACACCGCCAAAATATAGGTATGTGTCAGAAGAACATGTTGCATGCTTGGAACAAGTTCGTTCTCTGTTAGTACATATTAACGCACTGATAATTAAGATTGCTCACCAGGCAAGATGCTTGAGAATGAAACAGTGGAAACTCGTTGTAAGCGAAAACCATCCTTGTCATATCCTGACACCTTCAGGAAGAACCTTTCAGATGGTGGCAGAAACTTTGTGACATTCCAAATGCTGGCTGGGTTGCGATGGGGAAATTGCTTGATTGGCAACGATTTTAGGGTTGTTCCTGTGGTACTGAGGAGTTCCAGCAGATCAAAATGTCCATGGGGACGTAGGCCAGAGCTGTTTAGAAGAACAAATGTTGGAATTCCTGTGTACGGGAAAGCATTATAAAAATGGAATTCTCTACTCATATTAAATAAGAGCAAAAAATAATAATAAAGTCGACGGTTCGATCATCAGTGCTTTCTTGCAAGGATTATTATTACAAAATTATCCTTGGCATTGTACTCAATGCAATACTCTACAAAGCTAAGAATGATGAAGCAATGTTTTTACATGAAATAAATAATAATGATAGTATTAATTAAACAAACATTTGAGCAAATAAAAACTAGACATTTGAGGGGGATCAACAAGTCAATGCCCCAAGATATACATAAGTAAAAAATATATATACTCATGCACCAAAAATGTGATTGTTTTGTTTTGAGGGTTTAAACTTGGATAGGAAGCAATGCAACAATTCAAAGGACTGTGAAATTTTGGAAAAATAATGGGTATTCTCATGGTGAGTCATGGATTTTTACATTAGGTCAGACTTGGTGATGACACTTCATACATTTCACAAAAACCAACTGGATAACAGCAATTATAAAAAAAAATTGGGTTGGGCTGTTTGTTGTTCCCATCTGAGCACATGGCTCATGACACTGAAATGCCAGGTTAAAATCCCATAGACTGTGTTGATTTATCCATCATACACTAATTTCCTTACGATTTGTGTTTTAATGGACTGGACAATCAATCCATCCAACCAATAGGACCATACTCTGTGCAGCGTTGGTGCTGCCTAAGCAGTCTCCTTGGCTATTGGGCACAATCCTGGATGGGTCGCCACTCCCACACAGGATACCAGCAAGCTGGCACTCCTTTTGCCAATCTCGGACGGATGACAGGCAGAGTCAACCCCACCTCGTATTAATTCAACAGCCAAGGGGGATTTCAACTCAGGATCCTTGGATCCCAAGCCCACACTGGACAATGATGTTGACTAAGGTCATTTTCATGCCTGTGAGTGAGAGTTATGTTGAATCAACCCCACTACCACCATCACATCACAATAATCCATTCTGTTTGTGTCCTTCAAAAGGCATACGTTGCAGTTCTCTCCTCATGGGACAACTGTGTGCTGAGACTAGTAAATCTTTCCGTTTCTAGTGCAGCAAAAATGATTTCTGGGAAATAACATGATATGTGTGTGTGTATATATATATATATATATATATATATATATATATATATATATATATATATATATATATATATATATATATATATATATATATATATATATATATATATATATATATATATATATATATATATATATATATATATTGTTGTGGTTGAGGAAATTCGCAAATCACCATTCAGGTCCCATAGGTGAGATATCTCTGTATGTGTAGTTAGCCCAAACCCGTTGTTTAGAGGGAATAAATGTCATTCATTCGGGCTGCGACCCTTTAAGATAGCCGTTTTTGTGTTCTATCTTTATTTTGAACCAACCACGTCCCAACCGCCATCAGACAACAACCACCAACCGCAACGCCGCTTCACAACAACAACAACGCCAACAACCACGACCTTTACCGTCACATCTCGCTCTCGCAACCATCGCATCACCGCCATTCCCGCGCCGCTTGTGGGCACCGATCCTGGACTCGTACAGGGCGCGCACCGAGCAGCGGGTGCAAAAAGCGGCCTTTCCGAGAAATCGGATCAAGAATGATTCACGCCCACTTCTGTTCCGTCCTATCAGCGAGCGTGGGGCGATTTGGCCCCGCCTCCAGGCGCGTCGGAGTATAATCGATATATGCAGATTCGAGGATCAGGAATGATTCACGCCCACTTTTCCTCTGTCCAATGGGCGAGCGTGGCTCCGCCCCCGAGCCGATCCTGATCCAAAAATCTGCATATGGTTTCTCCTGTCGCACTATAAAGCGCCGAGCGCGGGGCGAATCGGGGAAGAGTTGGAGAGTTGTGGCGGCGGCGAAATCAGTCGAGAGAGTGTCTGTCGGGGTCCGGAGAGGTGGAGAAGCCAAGGAGCTTTGTGGAGGTCTGCGCTCGTGTCAGAGTCGGGGAGCTGCGGAGAGGGGAGGCCGGGAACGCGGTCGAGGTCGCAGTGGAGTCGCTCGTCGCGGGACCCAAGCCAGCCAGATATCCTCTTTCCCCCGAGCATCAACAACCCCCCCCCCTTTATCCCTCCGCGCTGAGATAGTGTGAGAAGGGGGCCCCGTTCCCATCCCATTCCAGGCAGTGCCAGCGAGGCCCGCGGAGTCGGGGCGCCGCCGCCATTTTGCGGCTCATCACCAGACGGGTAGGCTCGACGCGGTCTCGGCCCCAGGCCCGTCTGCCCCCTTATCGTTGAGGGTGGCCCCTTTTTTTCTTTTGCTTTGGAGTATATGTGTTGTCGGCGCCGTCTGTGAAGTAAAACTGTGTAAGTGTTGCAGTGTGCTCGCGTAGTCGGTAGTAGATCTGCATTGTGTTTCTTTTGTTGCAATTGCTTTTGGTGCGTAATTGTTGTTTCTTCTTTTGTTACATTTGCTTTTGGTGCATAATTGTGGTAATTGTATACGTGTGCTTTCCGTTTGCCGCAGAATAAATGTCCTTTATGTTGAACTGTTTCTCCCGTTTCGCTTCGTCTTTTCTCTAATTGAATCTCCATCTTACTTCACGTAAAGGGTTGGTCGTGGGCTAAATACGCCCGATAATTAATCGGAACTGTCGAGGTTAACGATAACACCGCTCGGTTATCCCGATAGTACGGAACGGGTCGCTTAAAGTGGCCCGTGTCCGAAGTCGACCTGCGGCGAGGTGCGATCGCCCGGTCTACCCTCCGTGTGGGTACTTAGGTAGGTCGAATTTGGCGAACAACCCTATCCCACGCGGGGGGCCGATTGGCACGATCGTGGTGAGGCCGAAAGGCCCACCCGTGACTAGTTCCCGGCGTTAGTCCGAGAGGGTCACGACGGGATTGTCCGTCCGGTGGGCGACGTGCCGCGATTCGAGTTACGTGGCCGCTCGCACGCCGGCGGGCGCGAATCCGCAAATATATATATATATATATATATATATATATATATATATATATATACATATATATATATATACATATATATATGTATATACATATATACATATATATATATATATATACATATATATATATATATATATATATATATATATATATATACATACATATATATACATACACACACACACACCTTCAAAACACAGCTGGGCCACAAATGTCTCACTTTAAGATATATATTATATCGGATATTATGTAAATTAAAGAAACTTTTTTTAACCTATAGACAAGAGATGTATAAAAGGCGAGAATAGAAGATGGAGTGGGGCCATGTTGAAGAGCACAATGAGAGTATGGAGCAGTGTCATGTTGAAGAGCAAGATGAGAGAAATGGAGTGATGTCATGTCAAAGAGTAAGATGAGAAGATGGAGTGGTATCATGTCGAAGAACAAGATGAGTGGATGGATGGATATAGAGTAAGGAACGATAATATCCTGCTGACAGTGTGGTAATGGGAAACAGGAGAGCACGAAACTCACAAACATACATGATCTTCTCGAAAATAAAACTATGCAGGTAAAAGTTGGAAAACAGGGATAGAAAATATCATGGGGGAGGGGGAGGGGTGAGAGATGCCATGAGATAATGGTGGGCTGCAACTTGAGGAAATATGGGATTAAACAAACATGCAGACTACACTTGACAATTTTATTAACATGATGACAAACAAAGAAGAAATAATAATGATAACCTTTTACAAAGTTCTGGTGAGGATGGTTTCAAAAATCTTGGCAAGAAAATTAACTCCAGTACTCTATCTTAAGAATTTTTTAGTTAATGAACGACAAAAATATTGAAATAATAAAATGCAACAAATTTCAGGATTATTGAAATTCTGTTCACCAAGTCGTTTAGTTTTCTTATTTTCTGGAACTAGAAACAACATGAAGTGGGGGGGGGGGAATGATGCATATGTGCATATGCGCACCAATGGACAGCGGTGTGTTAATGTGATTAATTAGGTTATCAAGCCTTTCAGGCTGGGTAACCGATTGTTAGCTCACCTGGAACGTAGTTCCGGGAAACTTATGGGATGGTGCGTCATCCGTCCGTCCACAAATACTTTCAACTTCTTCTCTGAAACTACACATATGATTTTGATGAACCTCTACCACAATGTTCATCACTACGTATGTACCAAATTTTGTTCATGGCATTAACAAAAAAAAATCTGGCCCGAAGGAGTTTGGATTGCCCCCCTGAACTTCCATCACAACTTTTATCACCCGTGATGTACCAAAGTTTGTTCACGGAATTAACAAAAATCTGGGTCTGAGGGGGTCTACGGAGGGAGTTTATGGGGGGGATGGGGGGGGTGGGGGGGGAGTTCCACCCTAAAGGGGTATTTGCTTTCTTCTCCGAAACTACACACAGAATATCAATGAAACTTGACCACAACCTTTATCACCTGTGATGCACCAAAGTTTGGTCATACCATTAAAAAGTTTGGGTCTAAGGGTGTCCACAGGTTGTTTGCCCCCCCAAAATATGCATTTGCTTTCTTCTCAAAAACTACACACACAATTTCGATGAATCTTGACCAACACCTTCATCACCCGTGATGTACAAAAGTTTGTTCACAACATTAAAAAAATTGGGATCGAAGGGGTTCTATGGGAAGGTTACCCCCCAAAATATGTACTTGCTTTCTTGTCCAAAACCATACATGCAATTTATATCAAACTTGACCACAACCTTTATCACCTGTGATGAACCAAAACTTGTTCACCTCATTGAAAAAAAAAAAATTCCAGAGGTATTTACTTTCTTCTCCGTTGCATATTCTATGGGTCATCCATGCAGTGGTTCTCTGGTTATCTTATCCAGCCGCTACTAGGTGAGCGCCCAGGGGTATTGCCCCTATGTTTTTTCTTCTGTTTCTTTATTATATTTCTTCTTATTCCGCCGGCAATTTTTGGGTTTATTCCCTTTTCAATTGACTTTCTCGGCAACCGTTAATCTGATTGAGAAACGAAATTTCCACCAAAATATGTCTTTTTCGTAGAATTTTAAAGGGATAATTATGATGTCATAGGTCACGTGATATAGGCGCCATCTTTGTAAAATCGAAAACCTTTGGACGTCTTCTTCTCTGGATCCGCTTGCTGGAAAAAATTGAAACATGGCTCATTGTCAAGATCTCTGCAGGGGGTATAAGTGGTGCTAACCGTGACGTCATCGGTGATGTGGTATCCCGGTGAAAATTTTACACATAGAACGCTGCATCCGAAAAATTTGAAATTTATTGAGCATCATCTATGCAACAACTCATGGAAGAAAAATATATTATGATGTCATAGGTCATGTGGTTCGGCAACTAAATTGTTTAAAAACAAAAAAAAAAACTTAAAAAAATCTTCTTCTCCGAAATGGCTGAACAGATTGAGGCGAAACTTTACACACGTTTCCAAAGACATGGGTGTACAAGTTTGTTAATGACTAATTGATAGGTCACATGGTTTGGTAGCCATACTGGATTGAAGGAAAATATTAAATAATGTTATCTCTGGAACTGTTTAGCCTTTTGAAGTGAAACTTTGCAAGTATCATCTCATGCAATTGCTGCATATAGGGTAAAAAAAATAGGATCTCACAAGTCACGTGGTTTGGTGGCCATCTGGGATAGAAAAACGCACCTCATCTGATTCACAAACGTGATCCCCCACCCAATTAAAGGAAGAATATAAACTTATGATGGCAGAGATCACGAGGTTCATCAGCCAGATTGAATTTAAAATTAAAAACTAATAAATCTGAAACGATAATTCAGCTACCCCAAGTCCACAACTTCTTGCAAGGTCAAGGAACTTAGTGCTATTCTAGTTCATAGTTTCAGACCGATGGGGACCAACACATGTCTCATAATCATCCCTATCAGTTCCAGTTGATGCACTGAAATCCCCCAAGATGAGAAGAGTATCTTGCCGGGGGCACTGATCAACCACAGACTCAAGCATGGCAGAGAATGAGTCCTTCATGGTGAGATCACTCACATCAGTCAGAGCATATACAGAGACAAGGGAAATGACACCCAATGAGTGATGAATCCTTAGTCTCATAATACGCTCATTCACCGGTGTAACCTCAATTATAATTGGAGTCAGCTTCGTGGATATAGCTCCAGCAATTCCTTGGGCATTGCAACCATCTGAGCAGGTCAGGTCAGGTGTGGGAGCATGTGCCAGAGCAGCACGTCACTGTGTTCACTTTACACCGGTACTCCAGGGGCCTCCGTCTGCCCATCCCCCAGGCAGATGCCTGGCCCATCCCCATCTCCTTGAGATGCTGATCAACCTGCTGCAACTACAAGGTACATGGTCAGCCCATTGGCCTCCTCCACTCACGAGGCTCCCTTGCTGAGAGAATCTGGTGAGCAGGATCAGCGTCAGGAAAACGAGCCACACATCCATGCAGCCGCAGCTGATGCTCACGGACTATGCAGGTAGCAAATCTCATTGGAGTCTCTCTCAGCAACTGCTCGTTGGACACAAAGTCTGACCAGCGATAGCCAAGGGTTCTCTGAAGAGACCTGGTACCAAAGGAATTAGGTCTCCCACTAAGATCCCTGGTCAGAGTTCAAGTTTCACATCCTCAGAGCAAGACTGGAAGCACCAAGGACATGAAGACTTGGACTTTCATCCTCCCGCACAGGTACCGACAGCACCACACCCCATGATAGAGTGAATCTATGACTCCCCAGGCCCGACCCAGGCATCTGTTGACCTGTGGCTCACAGCCAGCAGAGATATGAATATCACTGCCAAGGTAAGTGAATCTCTCCGTGACCTCAACATCCTCACCACAAACAGGTACGGAGAGGATAGCAGCATCAAAGATGTCATTGAAAGCCTGCACCTTAGTTTTGACCCAGGAAACCCGTAATCCCAGCGGCTCCGACACCTCGAGGGCCCCCAAAAGGATATCTAGAGTCTCAACAAAGATGACTGCATCATCTGCGAAATCAACGCCAGAGATCTTCACGTTCCCAAACGATGCACCACAGCTTGAGCTCTCCGACATCCTCCCCAGAATCCAGTGCATACAAGTGCAGAAAACTGTGGGGGCCAGTACACTCACCTGACCAACTGCAGTAACAACTGGAAATAATTCAGAGATGGTAACACCACATCTCACATCACTCTCAGTTCAAGAGTATAGTTCAGACATCAGATCGATCAGTTTTGGTGGCACCCCACGAAGACCAAGAATCCTCGAGAGGACATCCCGTTTCACTGAATCAAACATTCTACCGAGATCAACGTTGGCTGCAAGCAGCCCCTGGCCAAACACTGATCTGCATTCGGTGAGGACAAGAAGAGCAAGGATACGGTTAATCTTTGACTTCTTTGGTGTAAAGTCTGACTACTCTGGACTGGTGCTGAAGCAGATGGTGGAGAACCCTATCAAGAATTATCCAAGCAAAGACTTTGCCCGGCACTGAGAGCAGTGTCACCCCTCAGTAGTTGTTGCAGTCTTGGCGATCAACCTTCCCTTTCAAGAGAGGGACAACAAGGCCCCTCTTCTAGTCTGTTGGGATTATGCCTGTGTTCCAGGCAGAGCACAGAACTGCATGCACCAACACGAGTGCAGCATATCCACCAGCCTTGAGAAGTTTAGCATGGATGGAACAGATCTCTGGAGCTTTACCCATTTCATCCGGTTCACTGCAGTCTGTGGTTCTCCAAAAGAAGGTGGACCACAATTGATTAGAGCGTCAGCAATGGGGATTTTAACACCCCTGACGTCGAACTTGACAGCTGGTGGATCAGCCTGGTACAACTGCTTCAAGTAACCAGCCCAGCAGGCCTTCACTTCGGCATCCTCTCTCAAGAGCCCACCACCTTATGCTCAAACTGCAGTACACCGAGGGATGGGCTTTGACGAACGCAATGCGTAAATTTTCTTGAAAGCAGGACGATAATCACTTGATCACAGGTGATGCTCTACCCCTCACAAATTCCTCACCCATAGGCCTCCTTGTCCACCCTTAGTGCAAGTACAGTTTTATGCCTCAGCTCCCTGAACAGCTCAGCTCTGCCATTCAGCCTGGGCCTGTGACTCTGCGCAATGGTATCCAGTGTCCTTTGAGAGACAAAATTCTACTTCGCCCTCCTGTGAGTTCCAAGACATCTTCCGGCAACATCAAGGACGGTGGTCTTGAAGGCACTCCACAACTCTTCAGAACCCCCCAGAGCACCCAGACCCCCAAATCTCCACTCAGCTTGTTCGCAAACTCCTCAGCTACCCTCTCATACTTGAGCTTGCCAACATCCAGCCGAGGCTGGGATGGTACCATTCTCCTGGATTTAAGGTGCAACTTAAGAGTTGCAACAACATGGCGGTGGTCAGTGTTGAGGAACTGAGCACTCTGGTAGACCCCGCAGTTCTGGATCATCCTCCAGCACCCTTCAACGAGCATACAGTCAATCTCCTTTGCCACACTGCTGGCGTTGGAATATCAAGTCCATCGATGATCTTGGGGGTGCTGAAACCATGAAACAGCCACCTTAAGTCCATGACATCTTGCAAAGTCAAGGAACTTAGTGCTATTCTGGTTCACACTTCCAGACCCATGGGGACCAACACACATCTCCAAACCATCCCTATCAGTTCCAGTCGATGCATTTCAATCCGTCAAGACAAGAAGTGCATCTCGCCTGGGGCACTGATCAACCACAGACTTGAGCGTGGCATAGAATGTATCCTTCAGGGTGAGATCACTCGCCTCAGTCAGAGCACATGCAGAGACCTGGGAAATGACACCCAAGGAGTGATGAATTCTTCATCTCATAATACACACGTTGACCAGTGTTACTTCAATAATTATAATTTGGTTTCAGACCAGGTCACTCAACCCTGGATATGCTGCTTCTGCTCTCCCATCAATGGATGGAGGTCCTCAATGCCAGACAGGAAATCCGAGCCGTATCCCTGGACATATCACGTGCTTTTGACACAGTCTGGCACCCTGCACTACTCACCAAACTCTCTTCCCATGGTATTCAAGGCCATCTCCACTCATGGCTCGCAGACTTCCTCTCCTGTCGCAGTCAACGTGTGGCCCTAAATGGAGTTCTTTCATCCCCTCTTCCTGTGCAGGCTGGAGTTCCTCAAGGTAGCGTTCTGGGCCCTGTTCTTTTTCTGGTTTTCATCAATGATCTCTCGGACTCTCTGGAAAATCCTCTATTTCTCTTTGCCGACGACTCCACCCTCTGCCGTACCATCTGTCATCCCTCAGACCGGCAAGCAGCAGCTTCTTCACTCACTGCAGATCTGGATAAAATCACAAACTGGTCCAACACGTGGAACATGTCTTTCAATCCAGACAAATCTCACACTCTCACTATGTCTCTTCGAAAGGACCGTTTACAAACCCCCCCCCATCCACTTTCTCAACAATCCTCTGGAAGAAGTCTTTTCTTTCAAGCTTCTAGGTCTCACTATCTGCCATGACCTTTCCTGGGAAAGTCACATTTCCAACCTCGCCTCAAAAGCCAGTCGCCGACTGGGAATCCTCCGTCATGCTAAGTCCTTCCTCGGCCCTCTTGAGCTCCTGACCACTTACAAAGCTTTTGTCCGTAGCCTGATGGAGTACTGCTCTCCCCTCTGGGCTGGTGCTCCTGCCTCCCACCTTTCTCGGCTTCACGCTGTCGAAACCAGGGCATTTAAAATCATCGGCATCTCCCGCAATGAAGCTGAGTCTTTGGGCCTCTCACTCAATCACCGCAGGTTGGTCGGTGGTCTTTCTGTCTTCTACCGACTCCTCTCCAGCCTTGCCCCCCTGCTCTCTCTGCGATTTGTCCCCACCACATTTCCACAGGGCGCTCAAGGTCCGCCAACAACCCCCTTCTGGTAAAACTACCAAAATCACGAATCACTGCTCATCTTCACTCTTTCATTCCTCTTTTTTCCCGCCTTTGGAATAAACTTCCTCACTCTATTCTTTCCCATTCTTCCCTCCAGGCTTTCAAAGCAGCTGTTCACCACCACCTCTTATCTTCCCCCATCCAAATCCTCGATCTTTTCTACCCCCGATAATCCACCCAAGCCCACTTCCTTCATTTCTCCTACTTTCCTTCCTGAAAGTCCCTGAAATGTCCATCTTCTCTTCGCCATGTTCCCCGTCCCATCCCCATCCCTCTCCCTCCACAGTTCACCTAATGTGTCTGTTCCCCACTGTTTTGTCCCTTCCACTCCCGCCCCTCTTGTCTCATGCCTCCTTGCTGTGAGTTGTGTGTTAGCTCTCATACGAGCCTCGACCAAGGTATACAAAAAAAAAAAAAAAAAATTGTAGTCAGCTTGTTGGACACAGCCAGCTACTGCAACTCCTTGGACATGGTAACCATCAGAGGAACCAGACCAATAATAGGTGTGACCACACGCCATGATCTCGTCGCAATCCGGTCTCTGAACCTCAGAGAATGCTGCAATACCGATGTCCAAATGCTTGAGCTCAGATGATAACAGAGATAGGTGATCATCCTCTCTTAGGGAAAGGACATTCAAGGCACCCACCCGAAGGGACTGCCTCAGGTTAACCCAAGGAGACCGCCGTCTGGTGGACGACACCTCAGCACCACCCCGCCACACTCTCCCACAATCTGACCTGGGAAGGTTACCCCTTGGTTTCCCTCATATCATCAAAGAGTGGGGTCCCGAAGGCTTTGCCCCAATCCCGTCATCTGGTGAGCTGCTCTGCAAAGGGCAGCTGCACAGGAGGTACTCTCATGGAGCGGGTTTCAGATTTTTTAATGCTTTTAGAATGTTTTGTAGAATGAAAGGTTTTACGGTGGCCAGAGTGCAAATCTTGCCACCAACCTCCTAATAAAAAGTAACCCAACTGTAGGAGGACGTCCGTAGACACAGTTGGGCACTAGATATGGATGGTCGTTGACTCACAAGGAGCTCCTCTGCCCTTTGACAGGTTTTCTTCTTCATCCTGCTGGGTGTTCATATCATACACCCTCTTCACCAAGAAACTTGGTGGAGGAGACGGTTTAGTTGACGACAACCTGACCATGAAACAGGTTCGCACAGGTTTACATGGTACCAGTAGCAATTCACAGATCTCGTCTGTCCTGACCTGACATTACATGGGAAATATTAATACTTTATCGCAGCATTACAAAATAAAATGCAATGATAATTAGAGATGACAAAAGTGATAACATTAATGCCGTGGAGCAGAATTTTCTTATCGGTGCAACTTTGTTTGCACAAGCTGGGATCACTCACCGAGGATTGGATGACTCGTCGTCAAATTGAAATTCAGAGTTGGTTTCCGTGCAAATCCAGCCCTGAAATCAATTGTGCTCAGGCCTGTAATGCGTATCGAGTGTCGACCAGAACTTTGAACCTGGTGGTAGACAAAGATGCACTGAGAGACGTCGCTGCAGATGTATGTAGTCCACCCAGATGTATGAGACAATAAGTAAACCTATTGCAAAAATACTCACAAGATAACGAAATGGAATTTGGACTTGAAGCATGTGCCAAATGCACAATTTTAGCAAAGGAAGGGAGAAAACGATCACAATCGACTTAACAACAACACAAGGGTGGTAAATCTAAACGCCCGAAAAACACTGACGTGTAGAAGAGGGTAATCAAATGTGTCACAAAGAAATGCAAAAGCAAATAGTCAAGGAATAAATGCTCAGAACACAACTAATTCTGAAAAGATACTTCTCCACAAGAAACAAAATCAAAGCTACAAACCTGCTCACTTTGCCACTGTTCCAAATCAACTGTGGTATTGTACATTGTTGACTACAAGCAGAAAACAAGCTGGACAACAAAACAAGGAAACTACTCACTTATCCACAAAATATCCTTTGTTATTGCAGGAACAAAGATTTTCAATGAAAGGGGACTTTACCTTTGGCCTTTATTTATATATTTGCATGCAACCTGTGGCTGATGGTTGCATAATTTTCTGACGATGCAGATGTGCCTGCTGATGCAGTGCCCCTTTTACCATCATGCTGGTACTCATTTTGCTAACCTTGGAAGGATGGCAGATTGAATCAACCCTACCTGGTGTTAATTCAATGGCCCCACAGGGGCTTGAACTCAAGACCCAAGGATCTTAAGCCAGCCACCTTAACCATCAAGCCAATACTAGGCCTACCTTCGGCTTTTGACCTTTTGAGCACAAAATTAATCAGTTCAACTTCATATTACAGGTCACAGTTATGTCAAGTCTCGTAAAAAAAAATCCCTTCAGCGGTTCACAAGTTATCGTGGTAAAAAAAATAATCATGCACAGTCAGACCGACGAACAACCCAAAAGCCAAAAAGTGCTTCCCAAAAAAACCGATACGAGCCACCACATGAAGGAGATGGTGGTCTGTTGGATTTGAACCAAGTACACCAAATAACAATTATAGGATTGGCAGTCTATGTAAAAATCACAACAGATCATCAAATACAATTTGTTGGTGAGAATGAAGAATGCAAAGCTGAAAAGCAATTCAAAACTCAACTTGCTAGACATCACCAAGAACAAGCATGAATATAAAATGTAATACCTGATTGAGGAATGGCAGTTAACACAGCCCCAATTATTGCCAAGAAAATAAAGGCTAAAAAAACACCAACAATGTAAATCAAATATCAGGCTATTGAGAAAAGTATGAAAATAAATAAGCAGAACTGAATACCCTGAAAAGAGACAAACACTCACTGGAAAGGTGAATAAGAGGGAGCTGGATTAGAATAGAGAACCAGAACAACACTGGCTTTAAGAATATGGCAAAACTGAATAAAATCGACAAAAGCAGTTTCTGCAAAGTCCGAACAGAAAGCATCATTTCCTCTCGGATGAAAAGCACATCACAAGTGTACAGAACATGCATAGTAGTAATAACGTACACGACCAGTCAAAGGTTTTAGAACACCCACATTTTTCCAATTTTTACTGAAATTTAAGCAGTTCAAGTCCAGTGAATAACCTGAAATGGTACAAAGCCAAGCGGTAAACTGTCAGAGGTTTTTTTTTTTTTTTTTTAAAGAAGTTTAGGTTACCAAAAACTGAAAAATAATGTAAATTTCAGAGTTGTTAAAAAGGCCCTTTTCAGGGAACAAGTAATGGGTTAGCAACTGCAGCTGTTATGCAGCAGTCAAAGTAAATTAAGCCTTGAAAGTTGATGCAAACAATTCCTGCAAGTGTCCCAACTTTTGTTGATTAGTTACAAACCCTCTGTCTGTATAAAAGTAGTGTTGGAACAGACTGTGTTGCTGCACCCTCTGAAGCATGATTTGGACAATATTGCACTGCAGGAAGTAGTATATTGCTGTCATAATGGCGAGAAAAAGACAATTAAGAAAGGAAGATAGACAGACCATTATAACCCTTAAAAGTGTAAATCTTTCATTTAGAGAAATTGCAAAGTGACCAAGGTGTCAGTGAGTACAGTTCTCACAGGACTCTCAGTCCCAGAGGTTCAGAGATCAGATTGATCAGTTTTGGTGGCACCCCATGAACACCAAGAATCCTCCAGAGGGCAACCTGATTCACTGAATCAAACACTTTGCAGAGATCAACATAGGCTTCAAGCAGCCCCTGCCAAAATTCCCTGTCTGTGTTCGGTGAGGAACCGAACGGCAAGGATACGGTCAATTGTTAACCTCTTTGGTGAAAAGCCTGACTGCTCTGGGCGCTGATGCTCAGGCAGATGGTGGTGAACTTTATCAAGAATTATCTGAGCAAAGACCTTGCCCAGCACCGAGAGCAGCGTTACCCCTTGGTCGGTGATGCAGTCCTGGTGATCACCCTTCCCTTTCCAGAGAGGGACAACAAGGCCCCTTTTCCAGTCAGTTGGGATTATGCCTGTGTTCCAGGCAAAGCACAGAACTACATGCAATGACATGAGTACAGCATTTCCACAAGCCTTGAGAAGTTCAGCATGGAAGCCACAGATCCCAGGAGCTTTACCCAATTTCAACCGGTTCAACGCGGTCTGTGTTTCCACAAACGAAGGTGGACCACAGTTGATTGGAAGGTCAGCAATAGAGATTGTAACACCCCTGACATCCAATTCCACAACTGGTGGATCAGCCTGGTACAGCTGCTCAAAAGTAACCAGCCGCTAACAGCATATATATTCCCCAGGGGTACTCGGTCATATGTGCCAAGTTTCACATCAATCGGTTGAACGCAATTGAAGAAGACTTTTAAAAGGTTAACCTTTTAATCAAACATGGAGGCCAAACCACATAACCGATTTTGTCATCTTATACAATTTTTTTTCTTTTTGCATCATGTGTTGTCGGTCATAACCTGACAAGAATTAAATCATCCGCATTTGTGGGGTTTTTTTTGTATACCTTGTCGAGGCTCGTATGAGAGCGAACACACAACGCACATCAAGGGGGGCATGAGACAGGAGGGGAGGGAGTGGGAAGGACAAAATAGTGGGGAACAGAGACATTTGGAGATCTGTGGAAGGGAGAGGGATGGGACGGGGAACATGGGG
This sequence comes from Eptatretus burgeri, assembly GCF_056783735.1. NCBI lineage: Eukaryota > Metazoa > Chordata > Myxini > Myxiniformes > Myxinidae > Eptatretus > Eptatretus burgeri. Next base: position 71,708,782 of record NC_140965.1, read on the forward strand.
AATAGAAGATGGACATTACAGGGACTTTCAGGAAAGAAAGCAGGGAATTTGAAGGAGGTGGGCTTGGGTGGATTATCGGGGGTAGAAAAGATCGAGGATTTGGATGGGGGATGATAAGAGGTGGTGGTGAACAGCTGTTTTGAAGGCCTGGAGGGAAGAATGGGAACGAATAGAGTGAGGGAGTTTATTCCAAAGGCGGGAAAAAGAGGAATGAAAGAGTGAAGGTGAGCAGTGATTCGTGATTTTGGTAGTTTTACCAGAAGGGGTTTGTTGGCGGACCTTGAGCGCCCTGCGGAAATGAGGTGGGGACAAATCGCAGAGAGAGCAGGGGGGGGGGCGAGGCTGGAGAGGAGACGGAAGAAGATATAAAGACCACCGACCAACCTGTGGTGATTGAGTGAGAGGCCCAAAGACTCAGCCTCATTGCAGGAGATGCCAATGATCCGAAATGCCTTGGTTTCTACAGCGTAAAGCAGAGAAAGGTGGGAGGCAGGAGCACCAGCCCAGAGGGGAGAGCAGTACTCCATCAGGCTGCGGACAAAAGCTTTGTAAGTGGTCAGGAGCTCAGGTGGGCCGAGGAAGGACCTTGCACGACGGAGGATTCCCAGTCGGCGACTGGCTTTGGAGGTGAGGTTCGAAATGTGGCTTTCCCAGGAAAGGTCATGGCAGACAGTGAGACCCAGAAGGTTGAAAGAAAGGACTTCTTCCAGAGGATTGTTGAGAAAGTGGATGGGGGGGGGGGTTCTAAACGGTCCTTTCGAAGCGACATAGTGAGAGTATGAGATTTGTCCGGATTGAAAGACATGTTCCACGTGTTGGACCAGTTTGTGATTTTATCCAGATCAGCAGTGAGCGAAGAAGCTGCGGCTTGCCGGTCTGAGGGATGACCGATGGTACGGCAGACGGTGGACTCATCAGCAAAGAGGTATAGAGGATTTTCCAGAGAGTCGGAGAGATCATTGATGAAAACCAGAAAAAGAACAGGGCCCAGAACGCTACCTTGAGGAACTCCAGGCTGGACAGGAAGTGGGGGGGGGGGGTGAAAGAACTCCATTTAGGGCCACACGTTGACTGCGACAGTAGACGATGTCTGCGAGCCATGAGTGGAGTTGGCCTTGCATACCATAAGAAGAGAGTTTGGTGAGCAGGGCAGGGTGCCAGACTGTGTCAAAAAGCAAGTGATATATCCAGGGATACGGTTCGGATTTCCTGTCTGGCATTGAGGGCTTCCATCCATTGTTGGGAGAGCAGAAGCAGCATATCCAGGGTAGTGACCTGGTCTGAAACCAAATTGATGATCAGAAATCAAGCCATTGGAGAAGAGGAAGGACTTGATGTCTGAAGAGATGATGGATTCCATAACCTTGCTGATGATTGGGAGAAGGCTGATTGGTCTGTAGTTGCAGGGATCTGTTTTGCACCTTTTTTGTGCAGGGCAGTGATGTTTGCTGATTTCCAAGCAGATGGCAGATGGCCTAGAGCAAATGAGAGGGTGAATAGAATAGAGAGAGGGTGAGCAAGAGCAGAAGAGCAGGCTTTGAGGACACGTGGGCTGATGCCGTCTGGACCGGTTGCAGAATCTGAGTCGAGGTTTGACAGCAAGTTGTCCACCTTGTCAGGAGAAAAGTACACAGAGTCCAAGGACAGTTGGGTGCAACTGGGTAAGGTGCATAGAGAAAGTGATGGGTTTTGAACACAAGATTTAGCTGCAAACACCGAGTTTAGGCATTCAGCTTTTTCACGTGCGGTATCAGCAGTGCTGCCATTTGAGGTAAGGGAGGGGATGGAGGGGGAGCATACACCAGAAACAGATTTGATTAGACGCCACCAGGATTTTGAGGAGGGAGAGAGGTTTGAGAGTTCACACTTGAGATGAGAAAGATATTGTTTTCTGGCCCTCCTGAGGGTGGATACACACTTGTTCCGAGCTTTATGGAAGGAACTGAGATTGCCCTCAGTTGGGTTTGCTTTCCATGAGGCAAAGGCAAGTTGTTTCAGGACAACTGCCTCACCACAAGCTTCAGTGAACCAAGGGCGGGAGGAAGGGTAGGACAACTGGAGACGAGAGGGGATGAATCTGTGCATGAGGGAGAGCAAGTTTCTTTGAAGAAGAAGAGTTTTAAAGTTTTTGTTTAAATTCAAGCTGGTTGCCATGGTGATTGCAAAATCAAAATTATTTGTTTGTTGGAGATTTGGGTTGCAGGAATTAAAATCCAGGATTTTAACTCCTCCAACCCAATCCCCCACAAATGCAGTGAAGCACCTTAGCAGCTTGGGCATGGATGCTGTCATCTTCCAGAGCTGAGGAAATTAAAGAAATCAGATTAGTTAGAGGAGTCCTGCTCAAAAATGGGTACAAGGGGATACTCCCCACATTGGAAGAACCAAAACGGACAGAACGGAAGGAACCAGACACACTTGGGCACTGTATACTGCCAAACTACCTGGGCCTTTCAGAAAAGGATTGGCAGGATAGTACGTGGTGCATGGATTGGCATAGCCTACAAGCCTCTACACAACATCCGTAATGTCATCTCAAAACTAAAGGACCCAATACCAACTGGTGATAAATCTGGAGTAGTTTACCATTCATCATGCAAAGACTGTGACCAATTCTACATTGGTGAAACTGGAAGGAATTTAAAACAATGGCTACATGAACATGAAAGAGCAATTTGACTTGGAAAAGTGACCCAGTCAGCCATAGCACGTCATTGCCTGCAATCTGGCCATAAATTTGATTTTGATGGGACCCGTGTCTGAGACATTACATCCAAAATGACACACGTCGATTTTGGAAGCATGGCACATGAAGAGCCAGAAGGGTGGCCGAACTGGTAAGATGGTGGGCATACCCACACAATACACACCTCTCATGAAAATGGAGAAAACTGGATGGTGCAAATGGCTGAATAAGGTGAGCAACAAACACCCAATCCCAAACACCACATCCACATGTGCACAACACCCAACGAGAACTTCAACACTTTGCACAACCAACACCTCATCATGCCCAACCCGGACATGAAACCAGCCGTGTTCGTGCTCCGGAAACACAAACACAAAAACAACAAGCGCATACACGTGTTCACCCACACACATACACCACCAGATCACATTTAAATAAAAACAAAAAAAAGAGCAGAGCACCCCTTCAATGATGTGATTTGACGTTTGTTTTTGCTTTTGCAAAATAATTTTTTTTTAAAGCACTCCTCCGTATGACTTCGAGCACCAGCACGTGACAGGAAATGAGCGGTCATATCAAAATAAAAACCGGACACGTGCCGAGGCCCAGGGTCTATTGTGCCTGATGAAGCGGGCTGTGAAGTCGGCGAAACGTCGCCCTGAGACGGGGTCTGCTCTCGCTTTTTTGCTCAAATTAGCGGAGTCGATCGAGTTTTTACTTTTGGAAGCGCTTTCTTCTTCAAAAATGTCTTATCCCAACAGCCCCAATCTGATACAACACGAGGTGAATGCACCGGGCGCTGCCCGGGTTCTTTTTGAATGAATTTAATCTTCTATACATATGTCTGACGGGAGCACAGTATCAGTTCCCGATTGGGCCATGGCAGTCATAGGCTAAGGGGGTTGGTGAGGGGGAAACACACCCCCTTCCCCCTCCCCCTACCCAGCCGAGGGGCCTTGCCACATAGCCTATAACCTTCCCGGGGCCCATCCCGACATTTTTTGTTTCAGTGGTTAGCTCCTATCTTTCACCTTTCAGGAGATTAGCGTGTGCAAACAAACAAACAAACAGACAAACAAAAACTTAAAATCATATGTTTAGATATATTGTATACGGCGTTGGCCCCATGTCAATCGGCTGAACTTGAAAAATTAACGTTACGAAATCAGGTGATGACGTCATAATTCGGAAACCGGAAGTCGGAAGTACAATTATTTTACATCGGGACACTCCTGGGTACATGTTCTGTCAGCATGTGAAGTTTGGTGAGGATCAGTCCAGTACTTTTCGTGTGCATAGGTCATAGAGAAACACACATTCAACTTTATATATATATATATATATATATATATATATATATATATATATATATATATATATATATATATATATATATATATATATATATATATGCATATATATATTGGCCTGAAAGTCCCATAACCCTGATTAGATTTCTTGCACCTCTCTCCCTCTCTCCCCTTCATCTTCATCCTCCCCCACTGTGTTTTGGGGAAAGCACTGGCTCAGGAGAATGATGGAGCGCAATCAGGTACAATGACTGGTTAATTATTGCAAGTACTGCACAATAAAACCTGTATATTAAAAGAGTTTAAGAACAAATGCTTTTTTGGGGAGGGGTGAAGCAACTTTCAGGCCACCCTGTACAATAAGCTCAATAATTATGGCACCGCGTGGGTTGAATAGCTTACCTTTATCGTCCAAACGCCTGCCTTGGGATCTTTGATGCTGAGTATTTGAGCAGAGTTTGGGATGTTTAACAGCTCACTTAGTCCAGAATCTTTGCTCAATATTTCACCTGCAGGACAATCAAGCCAAGGTAAACACAAAGCTGACTAACTATTCAGAAAATGAATGCCAAAACTGAGGTGGAACATCACCATTTGGGTCCTGGATCTCGAGATGTGGAGCAGGCCCACTTAAGGAAACGATCACCTCCTTTAAACTCGAGTCAAATGGAATCTTCCAACTTCTCCAGCCACTTTCTGAATGATCTGTAGAGAGGAGATGAACTTTCGAGGACTGAACAGCTTCCTCAACCCACATAAGTATCTGGAAAATGCAAAGACGGACAATTAGTGTACATTTCCTTGTTGCCGAATGTTTCACACAACCGTCATTTTCTATATTTCAGAGCACCTGATATATGGATTTGTTTTGCTCAATAATACAGGCTCTTGCACACATCAGTCCAGTCAAGAATGTTTTTGTTAACATAAGAAATAATACCCTGATCATAACCTACATCATATCTCATACCCAGAGGCAAAATTAAAGTGCATGCACGTGTGTGTGAGTGAGTGAGTGAGTGAGTGAGTGAGTGAGTGAGTGAGTGAGTGAGTGAGTGAGTGAGTGAGTGAGTGAGTGAGTGAGTGAGTGAGTGAGTGAGTGAGTGAGTGAGTGAGTGAGTGAGTGAGTGAGAGAGAGAGAGAGAGAGAGAGAGAGAGAGAGAGAGAGAGAGAGAGAGAGAGAGAGAGAGAGAGAGAGAGAGAGAGAGAGAGAGAGAGAGAGAGTATGTAGTGTGTGTATGTATGCGAGTGTGTGCACGTGCATGTGTGCATCTGTGTGTGCGTGTATGCAAAAGAATAGCATGAATGTTTATCTTGTGATGCTCATTTTGGATGTTGGTGCTGTCTATGGCCCCTATTAGTTCGATGATGGTCTGGTATTTTTTCAGCAATCTATCAGCCAGGAGTGAACATTTAGAATCCTTCTTCCTCCGTTCCCTTTATAAGAGGCGAGGCCGAATAGTACCAATCCTATGCCCTGCCTTGAACATACATGATACTGTGGTACTCCACTACCCTCTGTCATCAGCCAACTCTTTCCACTCTGCAATCATGACACCTTATTGATATCCTTCCTCACACAATCTTCCCATCTCAGCCGTGGCCGACCTATTTTCCTCCGACCTTAATCTCTCAACATATCTACTTTCTTTGCCATTTTCTCTTCCACCATCCATACCAATTGTCCAGCCCACTTCAGCTGGCTTTCATCTCCCCGCCATCTCATGTGAACACCAATCTCTTACCTCAGTTCATCCATCCTCCTTCTATCCACCCCCCTTCACTCACGCAATCCTCCTGACCCAGTTGTTCTCGCAGACCTGCAGCCTCTGTTGTTGTCACTCTGTCAGTGTCACCATCTCCAGACTGTAAAGGTAGGCCTGTGTTACACACTACAGCAGGAATTTCCCTTTCAATGTCCTTGATATTTTTCTGTCTGTCATCAATCCCTCCACCCTCCTCCATGCATTCACACCCACCTGTATTCTCTTCCACACATCTGCCTCTGAACTACCATCCCCAGTCACTGTTCCCCTCAGATACTCAAACCTATGTCCCTACTTGATGTCCTTCGCCTCTCACCTGATATTAATTTCCTTTATCTACTGCACAACCCACATCACCTCAGTCCTTTCCATATTCATCTTCAGCCCATGTTTCTAGAATTCCTCCTTTCACTTCCGCAGTACCTCTTGCATCTCCCGCTTACTCTCCATGACATCAGGCACATCATCCGTATACACCATACTCCCCAGAATGCCTTTCATTTTTACCCTCCTGCTTTCCAACTGCATCACCATGATAAACATGAGTGGGCTGAGAGCGCTTCCCTGCCTCAAACCGATGTTAACGCTGAACTCCTCCAACATCTCAAGACCAATAAAAATCCTTCCCTTCGTTCCCTTGTACTTCCCTTCCACCAACCTAACTTCTGCTTCCGACACTCCCAACCATCTCAGTGTCACCATCACCATCTCTCTTGGGACAGTGTCATAAGCTTTGACAAGTTCCACAAATCCCAACGCCATCTCACCTTGCACCACCAATTCTCCAACTTCTTCTCCACCAGCTGTCTCAGTGTGAACATCCCATCCGTCGTCCCTACACTTTCTAAACTACTGTTGTTCTTTGCTTATCTCCATCTCCACACTCTTCCTTATCCTCCCATCCAGACTCCTCTCCAGCACCTTCATAACATGACTGAGCAACGTAATGCCCTATACCGCCTCGGATCCTGTACATCACCCTTCCTCTTCCATATCGGCACAATTAGCCCCGTTTGATCCAATTCTCTGGAATTGAACCCTTTCTCATAGCCTACGTATATTAAACAGCCTCTTCATCCAACTGACTCCAACTTCTCCCATTGCAATTAGCATCTATGTGAACACACATCAATGTCTAGCGCTCTTCCTTCTTTATCCTCTTTAATGCTGTCTGCATCCCCTCCTCCATGATCTCCACAACCTCCACCTTCCCCTCAATATAATACAGTATATAGCTCCAGCTCACCGTTTCATCTTTCCTGGTTCAACAACTCCTTAAATTTGCCTTCCCATTCCTTAAAGGTCCACAGACAGCAATTTTTTTTGATGTGATTAATATTGACTTTTTAAGTAATAAACAAAGAACTGAATGTGTTTTTTTAATTGCAATAATTTTTTTGAGGTGTTACAGTTAAAAAAAGCCAAACCCGTCAGGTACCACTCCTAAAAATTCCAGATAAATTGCGATGACGTAATCCAGGGAAACGCTGTCAGCATACAATGAATAATGACTGCACAACTCGCTTCAGTCTCATCAGAAAGTGAATCTGATAAAGAACATTCTGATCAAGAATCCCCAGATTGCGACGACAGTCAAAATCATTGTGGAGAAGGTGCTGTCAGACCGGACATGTATGAACCCGAGGTCGAGATGTCATGGGAGGGGAGGGGCGGGGCCAATCGAGCGTAAAAGGGCACCAGGAAACATTAATGTCTTCCTTTCAAGACATTGATTCAAGAAAAGAACAAAGATTAAATGTTAAATGAAGCAATATTGATTAATTGAACCAAACATGATTTTCTGTGTGTGTGGACCTTTAAATACTGCCCCACTCTGTCAAAAGCTTCATGTTGCCATCCTTAATCACCACTCCCTTCTTTCCACATCCTTATCATTCTCATCCGTCACGAGCCAATTTATGTCATCTTATTTCCACCATCCTCTTCTCACTTGCTGTACACATCGGCTTCCATATCATTCCTTGTATTCTGATATCGTATTTTTTGGCAGAAATTCCATAAATTTACAGTTTGTTGACTTTGTTAAATCTTCCTCTGAAACAACACAAGATGATTATGAAGAAATTCCCATTCCAATGACTATATACAGTATAACAATAGCACAGAAACATCTTCAAACTTCTTATTTGCTCCAAGTCTTTCATAAGCCCTTGGCTCTTCCACAAGGCTCCATTACATAAACAAAATTTTTTTTTTTAATTTCCATCCACATAATAAACAAATGATCACTTTTTAAAACGTGTACATTCATCTTTTTGTGAAATATCTAAACACTCTTTTGGTTAATATTTGTTTGCGTAGAAGCGATTTGTTTGTAAGAATGAAGCAAATGAAAAATCGTGCAATTTTAATCCATTCTACTTATCACTTTGCAGCCATATTCAAACTGGAACACTCACAAAATAACCAGGTATAAGTACCATGAAGGAAAACAACACAAAGAGGTACAAGAATATAAGATGTGGAGGACAGCAGAGGAAGAGTATATTTCACTCAAAATTATTTTCCTGTCTGAGAGCACATGAAGATTAAATAAACCATTTAATAAATGAAGTTGTACATCTATACAAGTACATATCGTTACAACTTGAGGCACTGATGTATGACAAGTGTCCAGTGGACAAGTGATGTCGAGTCGTGAGACAATAGCCACAGTGTACATTTCATAGATCCACTGGCATACAAGATGAGAACAAGCAAATTTCAAGCTCTGTTTATATTTGTGGAATTGGTATTTTAAAACATTAAAACAAAAAACTAGATCAAAACAAATTCAACACCAATTAATTACATAAAATAACCTTCCCGAGAGAATTTCAAGTCAGCTGCTTACTGTCTCATCATTCATGCTCTCTCCAAGTTAGTACTTACAGTGAGTTTCAGCATGTCAGCTGAGGTCCTGTTCTCACCTTCAACATTCAAATACTCTCCTTGTCCCATGGTACATCAAATAGTCATCTCACAGTTTTCCCTTTACCCAATTTTGTCTGTTGATCCATTTTCCCCTGTTGTTCCACTCTTCAATTAGCCTCAATGACTGTATACAATGTTTCATTTGCAACTAATAAAGGTACCCAGCATTGCCAGCCAATGCTGGGTCCCTCCTCCCACCCCTTCCCCTGCATCCTCCCATCCCACCCCTTCCCTCCATACTCCCACTCCTTCCCCTCCCTCCTCCACCCCACACCACTTCCTTCAAAACTCCCACCCATACCTTCCCCTCCCTCCTCCCACCCCACACCCCTTCCTTCCAAACTCCCAACCACCCCTTCCCTCCCTCCTTCCACTTCCTTCCATCCCCCTCCCTCTGGATTCCCACCCAACCCCTTCTTGTCTCCTCCCACCCAACCCCTTCCTCTCTCTCACCCCACCCCTTCCCATCTCCTACCACCCAACCCCACTCCTTCCCCTTCCCCGCGACAGTTCGTGGCTCCTTTTATACGTCATGAATTGTGAGAAAATTACTATATAGAACTCCAAGTCAGGGGTATTGTGGTAAAAAAAAAAAATGATCCTATATAGTTTTCTCACAATTAACCTTTGGAGCTCAGAGGAGGAGGCAGCCATTACCAAGCAGCTTGTAGAGTGCTCACAAAGTGGCTTAAGCACTCAAACAAAACAGTTGATAAGGAAAGGCTGGCTTGGCAGGTGATTCGCGACGTATGCAGCGAAGATCAGACACTCGATGAGCGCTTTATCATAATTATTTTTGTTGTACTCAATGAAGTTACACTGTAGGCACATTCCTTAATCTTTTCTTCACTTAATATAATTCTCCGAACAGAAGAAAAAGTTAAATTAAATGCTTTGGCAATTTATACATATGGAGAAGTCGGGATCACAGCCTTGCTCGCTTAAACTGAATGCGTAAATACGCTAAGTTATAAGAATCGGTAGTTTCTTTAAATTTTCAGATTTCACTCCAGATTTCGACAGTTATTTAATCCACCATCTCCGATTCTCAAATCTGAAGGCAGATTTGGATTATATACTTTAATTTGTCTGTGAGAGGTCATCATTGAAAATCACAGGCATTTTTGAAAAGGCTGAAACAAATGGCGGATTAAGACCCCTACGAGGGGAACGGGCTGACCAAAGATAAGCCTGTTTTTGTTTTTTTTCCATGATGAGATGAGTTAATTATCTTAAAAGGGGGTGTTCAAATTCCCAAACACCCAGTTTTCATTCATGTACTCCCTTGAAGTTCCCTTGGTATGCATGCAACGTTTTAGAAGTTATCGAGGAGACACACACACACACACACACACACACACACAATGGCAGAACGAAATCAATCAGACAGGTCGAGGATATTCACGATAGAAACAGAGAGCATGGGTCACCTCCGAATGGGATATTAAAAACTCATGTCTGGACAACTCAACTGCACACACAAAGGCACAACAAAGCATGTGGAGTAATTCACTGGACGCTCACGTACGAACTGATGATCCCATCAAGCGTGAACAGAGAAAAACCATTGTGACAAGATATTGTACTTAGGTAAAAAAAATGGAAAAAGATGGCATTGCTAATTAAGGTATCAGTATACCCAACTATTTTGGCCTAAAATGCAGAAATAAAGAAAATGACTGAACACGTCAATACAAAGATCTCAAAAATTAAGGCAACGGATCTTGGAAGCTGAAGATCCCAAAATTGCACCAGTGATTATTGGTGCAATGGGAATAATGAAGAAGAACCTAATTGGGGGGGGGGGAGGTTAAAAATGTTCCCTGAGAATATTACTACAAACAAATTACAATCAGAAGCTGTCCAAAACTCAGTGACGATCTTGAAAAGAGCCATTTTCAATGAAACTTTGAGAACAACAAAACTTCACAGCTTGGCCCATGAATTGTGACCCCTTAGCGAAATGGATGTGAATACATTGAGACATGGGAGGGCTCTGTTCTGTCTGTTGAAACCCGCATATGGAGAAAACATCGAATGACACAAAACACACACACAAACACACAACATCAGAAAAGAGCACTAGTGACCTTTGGGGAAGTGACATAACAACCCTGAAACACAGGGAAACCACGGGGTAACATTCCTGGGTCAGATTGCGGGAGAGTGTGTCAGGGTGGTGCTGAGGTGTCGTCCACCAAACGGCGGTCTCCTTGGGATAACCTGAGGTAGGCCCTTTGGGTGGGTGCCTGGAATGTCCTATACCTAAGAGAGGATGATCACCGATCTCTGTTATCATCTGAGCTCAAGCGTTTGAACATCGGTATTGGAGCTCTCTCTGAGGTTCGGAGATCGGATTGCGGCGAGATCATGGCGGGTGGTAACACCGACTATTGGTCTGATTGCTCTGATGGTTACCATGCCCAAGGAGTTGCTGTAGCAGTGTCCGATAAGCTGATTCCAATGATAATTGAGGTAACACCAGTCAGCGAGCATATTATGAGATGAAGGATTTATCACTCCTTGGGTGTCATTTCCCTGGTCTCTGAAAATGCTCCAACTGAGGTGAGTGATCTCACTGTGAAGGACACATTCTATGCCACACTCGAGTCTGTGGTTGATCAGTGATCCAGGCGAGATACTCTTCTAGTCTTGGGGGATTTCAATGCATCGACTGGAACTGATAGGAATGATTATGAGACATGTGTTGGTCCCCATGGGTCTGGAACTGTAACGAGAATAGCACTAAGTTCCTTGACTTTGCAAGAAGTCATGGATTTAGGGTGGCTTGTTTCGTGGTTTCAGCGCCCACAGACTCATCGCTGGACTTGGTATTCCAATGCTGGTGGTGTGGCAAAGGAGATTGACCATGTGCTCGTTGATGGTTGCTGGAGGATGAGCCAAAACTGCAGGATCTGCCGGAGTGCTCAGTTCCTCAATAGTGACCACAGGCTTGTTGTAGCAACTCTGAAGTTGTAGCTTAAATTCAGGAGAATGGTACCATCCCAGCCTAGGCTGGATGTTGGCAAGCTCAAAGATGAGAGGGTAATTGAGGAGTTTGCGAACAGGCTGAGTGGAGATTTCGGGGGTCTGGGTGCTTTGTGGGATCCTGAAGAGTTGTGGAGTGCCTTCAAGTGTGGTCCACCTTCATTTGTGAAAACACAGGCAGCGATGAACCGGTTGAAATGGGGTAAAGCTCCTGCGTTTGTGGCATCCATGTTGAACTTCTCAAGGCTGGTGGAAATGCTGTACTCATGTTGTTGCATGCAGTTCTGTGCTCTGCCTGGAGCACAGGCATCATCCCAGCTGATTGGAAGAGAGGCCTTGTTGTTCCTCTCTGGAAAGGGAAGGGTGATTGCCAAGACTGCAACAACTACCGAGGGGTGACGCTGCTTTCAGTTTCAGGCAAAGTCTTTGCTGAGATAATTATTGAAAGGGTTCGCCATCATCTGTTTGAGCACCAACGGCCAGAGCTTTACACTTTACACGAAAGAGGTCAACGATTGACCATATTTTTGCTACTTCGGGTCCTCACTGAATGCCGACGAGAGTTTTGGCAAGGGCTGCTTGCAGCCTATGGTGATCTCTGTAAAGCGTTTGATTCAGTGAATCGGGATGCGTTCTTGAGGATTCTTGGTCTTTGTGGGGTGCCACAAAAAAACTGATCAATCTGATGTCTGAACTCTACTCTGGTACTGAGAGTGCTGTGAGATGTGGTGGTACCATCTCTGACTTATTTTCAGTTGTTCCTGGAGTTCGTCAGGGGGGTGTACTGGCCCCCACACTTTTCAGCACTTGTATGGACTGGATTCTGGGGAGGATGTCAGAGAGATCAAGCTGCGGTGCATCGTTTGGGAATGTAAAAATCTCTGACCTTGATTTCGCAGATGATGCAGTTATCTTTGCGGAGACTCCGGATATCCAATTGGGGGCCCTCGAGGTGCTGAATGAGGAGTCAGAGCAGCTGGGATTATGGGTTTCCTGGGTCAAAACTAAGATCCAGGCTTTCAATGACATCTTGAATGCTGCTATCCTGTGTGTACCTGTTTGTGGTGAGGATGTTGAGGTCACGGAGAGATTCATTTACCTTGGCAGTGATATTCATGTCTCTGCGGCTTTGAGTCAGAGGTCAACAGACATCTGGGTCGGGCCTGGGGAGTCATGGATTCACTGGATCATGGGGTGTAGTGCTACCGGTACCTGTGCGGGAGGACGAAAGTCGGAGTCTTCAGGTTCTTGGTGTTTCCATTCTTGTACTATGGATATAAGACCAGGGACGTTCTATCTGACCAGGGATCCGAGATGGATACTTAATTCCTTTGGTACCATGTCTCTTCAGAGAATCCTTGGCTATCGCTGGTTGGACTTTGTGGCCAACGAGCGTTTGCTGAGAGAGACTCAAATGAGATTTGTTACCTGCACAATCTTTGAGCGCCAGCTGCAGCTGTATTGACATGTGCCTCGTTATCCTGATGCTGATCCTGCTCACCAGATTCTTTCAGTGAGAGAGCTTCGTGAGTGGAGGAGGCCAACGGGCCAACCTCGTTCCTCGTCATTACAGTAGGTTGATTAGCATCTCAAGGAGATGGGGATGGGCCAGGCATCTGCCTAGGCCCTAAGGGATGGCCAGACGGAGTTCCCTGGAGTACTGGCGGAAAGTGGACGCAGTGACGCGCTGCTACAGTGCACGCTTCCATACCTCACCTGACCTGATGTCATCATGCTCTGTCTGTCTGTTTCATCATGTGACCCATGAGGTTCAAATCCTAGAATAATTAATCATGTGTGCATTGTCTTGTTTGATGGACAGTTAATGATCCATAATTTTACCATTCAGTTCCAAGTACAGGAAACAAAAGACTGTAAAAGAGAAATTGACACTCACCTCATTAACTTGCCTTTTGTCAAGATGAAAGATCTGCCCCGAACTCGTGGAAGCAATTTCCTCATACACCTTGTAGCCCAGGTGTGTGCGATCACCGCAGTCCCCCGTCAGCACAAACACAACCTGTTCACAATGTCAACACATTAACAACATTCTGCACTGCAGACAACTTGCTCCCTTCTGCAATGAACATGAAATATCCATCGAGTAACTGAGAGTCGTACCTGGGACTGTTTTTGCTGAATAAGTTGCAAAACCTCAGGTCCTGCCATGTAGTCCTTGGAGCGAGCATCCGTAAACACGTAAATAAAGGATCCAGGCAAAGAGATGTTGAGTGCTATCTTGATGGCTCCCACACTCATCTCAGGACAATCACCACCACCCTTAGAAAAGATCAAGCAGTACAGGATCGCAGTCAACATCGCATTTCTCACTGCTAATGTTGATATGAAGAGACAATATTAATAAAAAGATAGTGTGTAATGGGGAGTCTCAATAACTGTATGTACTACTGTGTAAATGTATTCCTATTTTTGTGTGCGGAAGGTGGATGGACACAGCAAAAATGTTACAACCATACTATAAAAAATAAAAAATGGATTGCACACAAAACACAATGTTACTTATATAGACAAAGTGAAATCAAGTGAAGTATCAGATGGAAATGAGTAAATAAAATAAAAAAATACAAAATAATGAGCAAAATAAATAAATGAATGTGATCTCTGTTGCAGCATCTGATTTCATGCCAGTTGTATTCCATCATCTGCAAGGACAACTGCATGGACTTGCCTCAGACCCATCATGTGTTGAAATACTTTCAATAAATAACCTTAGTTATTAACACAAGTATCATTCAAAGCCAGTAATTAATAAGAACGACCACATTGTGATCACAACCTGAGACACAATAATTTCCCTTGACCCCCCCCCCCCCGGGAGCGGTAGCGGTAAATGAAAGGGGTATTATGCCCCCGTAGGAAGCGGTTGTTTCTCGTGTCTAAAATGAGTCAAAAATACGTGTAAACATCCTTAAAAATTGTTTTTTGGACAAAAAGAATGCAAAGTACATCCATTTTAAGGTGCATTTATGGTTGACAACTCTTCTGAAAAATTGGCAACCTCATTTTCAGCCGTGCAATTTCTGCTATATTTTTAACTCATCACTCTTAAATCGACTTCCAAATGCTAAGAATCGATATACTGTTGAAATTTTAGGAGTAAAATCGCTCTCATCTCCTATTTCTGAAAATGTAACATTGAAGATTGATGTTTCAAATGGAGTATAAATGCAATAGAGTCCCACATGCTACAATTTTCCCAATTTTATTTTACGATTTTTATTGTACAAGATGTGAATGTAAAAACTGTGACTATTATAGAGGTAAACAAAATAGTCATTGGTTAATAGCGTTACATAATGCCTCTGAAACACCCTGGTCCAACCCCCTTAACGCTCGGTAACATTTGGACATGCACCACCACCCGACCCCAAGTGTTATGTAACTTTTGAACGGCCCCTATGCATACGCAAATTATGGGCAGACATGGTGACCTCTCGTTCACATTTTTAGTTTGCTGTACATTTCTTTTACATGGAACAAATAAACTGAACACAAAAGTTGATGGGGAAAACTTTCAAAAAGAACACGGAAAATTGAGCAGATGACTTTCACCAAGTGGTGGTATAGCTTGAATCACGAGTGAAGCACATTTTACTCAGTTGAGGAAAGAGGTAACAAAAGATGCGAACCACTTCGTGAGTAACAAAGCTGATGGAAATCAAATTATGTTTAACAAAATTACCAGAGTAATAGCTTTATGGAGGTGCATGCCATGCTTGCTGACAGGCTTGATTAAACTTTATTAATAATTTATATTTGACGTATGATGAGATTTTTGGCGACCCTGATCACGAGTAACACTCAACCAACACAAAGCCAATGGAAATCTGACACAACAAACATAGGCAGTGTATGATCAGCAGAGGCTTACAGGACTGATGTCTTTCGTCAGGTATGATGAGAGCATGTGCCGGAGCAGTGCATCGCTGCGTCTTAGGCCCACCAGAAAACCGAGATGGTGGCCATATTATTTTGTCTGGGTGCCATGGTGGATGGAGTCAAGCAACAAATGTGGGTGGGGTCCGGCAGCTATCCAACCAATGGGTGCACAGCTGTCTGACCAAAGAATAAGATTGAAGAGAATGTGGAAGTTGATTCAAAGGTGGGGAAAAAGAGGAACAAATGAGTGGAGGTGAGCAGTGATTCTGGATTTTTGGACTTTCCCAGAAGGGGGTTGTTGATAGATCTTGTAACAGTAAGTCCTGCAGAATCCTGGCTGGAGGAACAAAGCAAGGAAAGAGCAGAGGGTGCAAGACCAGAAAGGAGGTGGTAGAGAGCAGAGAGACCACCAACCTGTCTCCGATGTAAAAGTGATTGGCCCTTAGACTCAGCATCAACACGGGAGATGCCAATGATCCTGAAGGCCTGGGTTTCCATGACGTCAAGCTGAGCAAGGTCTGAGGCAGGGCCCCTGACCAAATGGGAGAGTAGTAGTCTATATAGTTGTATATGAAGGTCTTGGAGGGGGATAGGAGTTCAGGTATGCCAAGTCAGGACTATGCATGATAGAGGATGCCGAGCGGGCTACTGGCTTTGGAGGGCAACTCTAAGAAAGTGCCTTGCCAACTAATATGATTTGCCCAAGAAAGATCTTGTCTGAGAGTGAGACCCAAGAGTTTGAGAGACTGAACTTCAAGAGGATTGTTATGAAAGTAGATGGGAGGGTTTGCCAGATGGTCCTTTCGGAAAGAGACAGTGAGTGCATGGGATTTCTCAGGATTGAAAGACAAATTCCAAGTGTTTCACCACCTCATGATTCTATCAAGATCTGCAGAGATGGAAGAGGCTGCTGCCTGCTGATCTAAAGGATGGGCCATGTTACGCCGGAGGGTGCAGTCATCAGCAAAGAGATAAAGAGGATTTTCCAGAGTCAGAAAGCTTGTTCATGAAGATTGGGAAGTGGACTGGGCCCAGAACACTGCTTTGGGGCATTCCAGTCTTGACAAGGAGGGAAGATGAAAGGATTCTGTTGAGAGGCACATGTTGGCTATGAGAATGGAGGAAGTCAGGAATCCATGTGTGAAGTTGGCCAGGGATGCTGCAGGTAGAGAGTTTGGAGAGCAAGGTGGGATGACAGACTATCGAATGCTCAAGATATATCAAAGAGAGATGGCCTAATCCCATGTCTGACATTGAGGGCTTCCATCCATTGTTTGCAGAGCAGAAACAGCATGTCCAAGGTAAAGTGACCTGGTCTGAATCTGAACTGATTGTCAGAGAATAGGTCATTGGAGAAGAGGAAGGGTTTATTACCTCCTGCAATTATGTATTCCATGACATTGCTGATGATTGGAAGTAAGCTGATAGGTTTGCAGTTAGGGGATAGGTTTTTGTACCTTCTTTTTGTAATGCAGTGACGTTGACCGATTTCCAAGCAAATGGAAGATGACCCAGCACAAATGATATGACAAACAGAACAGAAAGAGGATGTGCAAGAGCAAGAGCAGCAGAGCAGTTTTTTAGGACACTTGAGCTGATGCTGTCTGGTCCAGTTGCAGAGTCAGAGTTGAGGGTTTCCAGAAACTTCTCCACCTTCTGAGGTGCAAAATACACGGAGTCCAGGAGCAGATCAGTGACTGATTAGGGTGGGTACAAAGGGTGAGGGGCTGGGGGACAAAATATTTGAAAGCGAAACACAGAATTGAGGCAATCAGCCTTCTCACAAGCGGAGTCGGCTGTGGTGCCATTTGAAGTGAGGGAAGCAGTGTAAGGGGAGCATGCAACAGACACAGCCTTAACAAGGTGCCACCAGGTTTTAGAGGGAGACAAGTTTGAAAGTTAAAACTTGAAGTTGGTTGGATGTTGTTTTCTGGCTTTCCTGAGAGTGGATACACACTTGTTGCAGGTTTTGTGGAAGAACTTTTTTTTTCCCAGTTAAAAGTTTTCACCCTCAAAAATTTGACTATTTAAACAATAGAGTGATGTTTGTAATACTTAGATGTGCCATGAACAGTGAGTGCATTTTATTTGAAAAAATCAAAAGTACTATTTAAAAAAACAATTCTAATTTCTTTATATTTATTCCATAACATATTCAAAAATGAAGTTTTGCAATGAAGTGGAATTTGTTTTCAGTCAAAACTTTTGTCAAGTGAGGAAAACAAAAAACAAGTCTTTCCATGAAGTATTTCAGTAAAATACCATTTAACTCAGATTTTGTGTTGATGTAAAGTATAAAAGTCAAACATGCCAACTTTAGTGTTTGAATTATATGATGAAATTTTCAACAGGTGAAACACAGGAATATATATTTATATTTATACATGTACACACACACACACACACACACACACACACACACACACACACACACACACACACACACACACACACACACACACACACACACACACACACACACACACACACACACACACACACACACACACACACACACACACACACACTACCGGTCAAAACTTTTAGAACACCCCCATTTTTCCAGTTTTTACTGAAATTTAAGCAGGTCAAGTACAGTGAATAACCAGAAATGGAACAAAGCAAAGCGGTAAACTGCCAGAGGTTAAAAAAAAACAAGTTTAGGTTTCCAAAAACTGAAAAATAATGTAACTTTCAGAGTTGTTAAAAAGGCCCTTTTCAGGGAACAAGTAATGTGTTCGCAACTGCAGCTGTTCTGGAGCAATTGAAGTAAATTAAGCCTTGAAAGTTGATGCAAACAATTCCTACAAGTGTCCTAACTTTTGTTGATGAGTTAAAACCCTCTGTCTGTATCAAAGCAGTGTTGGAACAGACTGTGTTGCGACACCCTCTGAAGCATTATTTGGACAATATTGCACTGCAGGAAATGGTATATTGATATCATAATGGTGAGAAAAAGACAATTAACAAAGGAAGACAAACAGACCATTATAACCCTTAAAAGTGGAGGTCTTTCCTTTGGAGAAATTGCAAAAAAGCCAAGGTGTCAGTGAGTACAGTTTCCTACACCATCAAAAGGCACTTGGAAACTGGAGGAAACTCTGACAGGAAGAGGTCTGGCAGATCCAAAGCCACAACACAATCAGAAGACAAGTTTCTGAGAGTCAAGAGCTTGCATAATAGGCGGCTCACAGGACAGCAACTTCAAGCACAGCTTAACACTAGTCAAAGTCAGGAAGTCTCAGGTTCAACTGTGAAGAGAAGATTTCGAGCTGCAGGTTTGACAGGTCGAGTGGCAGTAAGAAAGCCATTGCCAAGATGGCAAAATAAGAAAAAGAGGCTTGCCTGGGCCAGGAAACACTGCCAGTGGAGGACTGAAAACTGGAAGAAGTCTCATGGACCGATGAATCAAAATTTGAAATATTCGGTTCATCACACAGGGTTTTTGAATGCAGTCGAGTAGGCAAAAGGATGGTTCCTCAGTGTGTGACACCAACTGTCAAACTGACAACAAATGATCTGAGGCTCTTTTTCTGGATCCAGAGTCGGCGACTTGCACAGAGTGACTGGCACCCTGAACCAAAAGGGCTACCACAGCATTTTGCAGTGCCATGCAATACCCTCTGGTCTTCGCCGAGTTGGTCAGGGATTCATCCGACAGCAAGATAATGATCAAAACATTCCTCCAGGTGATGTCAGAACGACCTTAGAAGAAAAGAACAAGACAGAAGGCTTCAAATCATGGAATGGCCAGCACAGCCTCCAGACTTAAACCCCATCGAGCTGGTTTGGGATGAACTGGACAGAATGGTGAAAGCAAAGCAATGGTGAAAGTTCAGAAATCAATATTTTGTGGAATAACCCTGATTTGCAATCACAGCTTTCATGCGTCTTGGCATGCTCTCCACCATTCTTTCACATTGCTGTTGGGCGACTGTTTGCCACTCATGGATCAAAAATTCAAGCAGCTCGGCTTTGTTTGATGGCTTGTGACCATCCATCTTCCTCTTGATCACATTCCAGAGGTTTTCAATGGGGTTCAGATCTGGAGATTGGACTGGCCATGACAGGGTCTTGATCTGATGGTCCTCCATCCACACCTTGATTGACCTGGCTGTGTGGCATGGAGCATTGTCCTGCTGGAAAAACCAATCCTCAGAGTTTGGGAACATTGTCAGAGCAGAAGGAAGCAAGTGTTCTTCCAGGACAACCTTGTACGTGGCTTGATTCATGGGTCCTTCACAAAGACAAATCTGTCTGATTCCAGCCTTGCTGAAGCACCCTCAGATCATCACCGATCCTCCACCAAATTTCACAGTGGGTGCGAGACACTGTGGCTTGCAGGCCTCTCCAGGTCTCCGTCTAACCATTAGACGACCAGGTATTGGACAAAGCTGAAAATTGGACTCATCAGAGAAGATGACCTTACTCCAGTCCTCTACGGTCCAATCCTTATGGTCTTTTGCAAACCTCAGCCTGGCTCTTCTTTGCTTCTCATTGATGAAGGGCTTTTTTCGAGCTTTGCACGACTTCAGCCCTGCCCCTCGGAGCCTATTTCGAACTGTCCTCACCGTACACTTCACCCGAGCTGCCGTTTGCCATTCTTTTTGTAGGTCACTTGATGTCATCCTACGGATGTTGAGTGACATTCGAATGAGTTGGTGGTCATTCCGTTCAGTGGAAAGTCATTTTCACCCTCTGCCAGTCTGTAGCTTTGTTGTCCCCAATGTCTGCTGATTGACCTTGTTCTTATGAACCGCCGTCTTTGAAATTTTAAGGATGGAAGCAATGTGATGCTCACTGTATCCCTCTGCCAGTAAAGCCAGAATGGAACCCTTCTTTTCCTCACTCAAAACTTTTCTTTTCAACTCTTTTGCCATGGCCAATAGTTATTTTTTTGATTCCAATTACTTTTGAGGTACTACGAGCACTGTTTTTGCCATCCAGCTGGTCCTATTGCAAGAAGATAGTGATGACCACAGCAGTGGTTTTTATACTTTTCCTGGTTAAATAAGATTCGGTTCAGGTGATCACCTAATCAGTACCTCACAAAGTAGAATGAGGTGTGCCTGTGTTGGAATTCAACAGACACTGGAATGGAATGGAATGGCTGCCATACATGTCTCGATGCTGATTTAAAAAAATTTTTTGGAGTGGTCTCTTATTTTTTTCCAGAGCTGTATGTATACATATATATATATATATATATATATATATATATATATATATATATATATATATATATATATATATATATATATATATATATATATATATATATATATATATATATATATATATATATATATATATACATAAGCCCGTGTATGCCCTGGTTAGAATAGGTGTAACATATCCATGTGTGTCGTAAGAGGCGACCAGGGTTGCGTCAGGAAGGGCATCCGGCGTAAAAACCTATGCCAAATCATTATGCGGACAACAAAACGAATTTCCATACCGGATCGGTCGAGGCCCGGGTTACCAACGACCGCCACCGGTACTGGTGGTCAGCAGGATACCAGTGGAAATTGTGCTACTGCTGGGCGAAAGAGGAGAAGGAGACGGGGAAGGCGAGTCCGGAGGCAGTGAGAGAGGGGGAAGGGTGGAAGTGTGCAGGTGAGAGTTGGAACTCTGAATGTTGGGACGATGACTGGCAAAGGGCGAGAGTTGGCTGATATGATGGAGAGAAGAAAAGTGGACATACTGTGTGTACAAGAGACCAAGTGGATGGGGAGTAAGGCTTGGAGCATTGGAGGTGGTTTCAAACTGTTCTACCATGGTGTGGATGGGAGGAGAAATGGTATCAGGGTAATCCTGAAGGAAGATTATGTCAAGAGGGTATTGGAGGTGAGGAGAGCGTCTAACCGAGTGATGAGTGTGAAGTTGGAAATTGAAGGGGTGATGATGAATGTCATCAGTGCATATGCCCCACATATGGGGTGTGAGATGGAGTATAAAGAAGATTTCTGGAGTGAGTTGGATGAAGTGGTGGAGAGTGTATCCAAGGATGAAAGAGTGGTGATTGGAGCAGATTTCAATGGGCATGTTGGGGAAGGGAATAAAGAGGATGAGGAGGTGATGGGTAGGTACGGTCTCAACAAGAGAAATGTGGAAGGGCAAATGGTGGTAGAGTTTGCAAAAAGAATGGAAATGGCAGTGGTAAATACATATTTCAAGAAGAAGGAGGAACACAGGGTGACATACAAGAGTGGAGGAAAGGGCACACAGGTGGATTACATCTTAAGCAGGAGATGCAACCTGAAAGAGATTTGTGACTGTAAGGTGGTGGCAGGGGAGAGTGGAGCTCGACGGCATCGATTGGTGGTCTGTAGGATGACTTTAGAGGTGAGGTTGAGGAAGAGAGTGAGGGCTGAACCAAGGACCAGATGGTGGAAGCTGAAGGAGGAAGACTGTTGCGTGAAATTTAGGGAGGAGGTGAGATAGGTGTTGGATGGTGGTAAAGATGGGTGGGATGATTGGGCAACTACAGCAGAAGTGGTGAGGGAAATAGCGAGGAAGGTACTTGGTGTGACATCTGGACAGAGGAAGGAAGATAAGGAGACTTGGTGGTGGAACGAGGAAGTACACGAAAGTATAAGGAAGAAGGGGTTGGCGAAGGAAGTGGGATAGTCAGAGAGATGAAGAAAGTAGGCAGGAGTACAAGGAGTGGCGGCGAAAGGCAAAAAGAGAGGTGGCAAAGGCCAAGGAAAAGGCATACGACGAGCTGTATGAGAAGTTGGATACAAAAGAAGGGGAAAAGGATTTATACTGATTGGCAAGACAGAGGGACCGAGCTGGGAAGGATGTGCTGCAGTTTCGGGTGATAAAGGACGCAAATGGGAATGTGCTGACGAGCGAGGAGAGTGTGTTGAGAAGGTGGATGGAGTACTTTGAGGAGTTGATGAATGAAGAAAATGAGAGAGAGAGAGAGAGAGAGAGAGAGAGAGAGAGAGAGAGAGAGAGAGAGAGAGAGAGAGAGAGAGAGAGAGAGAGAGAGAGAGAGAGAGAGAAAGAGAGAGAGAGAGAGAGAGAGAGAGAGAGAGAGAGAGAGAGAGAGAGAGAGAGAGAGGGGGGGAGATAGTGAATCTGCAAGTGGGGTGGATCAG
>NC_140965.1:71736474-71746474 GCF_056783735.1 Eptatretus burgeri
TCTGAAAAGTATTTTACTGTGAAGAATGCTTTCATCTCATGGCTTTTTGTGGTTGCTATCAGTTTAGCCTTGTGCACGCTTCCTGGAACATGCTGCTTGATATTGGATAAGCTGCCAAGTGAAATGGTGAAACTCTGAACATACCATGCAATAAGCTTCATGGTGATTGTCAGTATCTTTGATGAACTGGTCATAACTGGTGGAAAGCAGTCATTGGTCACGAAAGATTCACATCCTTTTTGTAGTCCTCTTCCTCTTTTTCAGTGAACTTTGTTCACATACGCTTGCATCATTCCCATGCGATGAGTCCGATTATGCTATTT
The DNA here is from genome assembly GCF_056783735.1 of Eptatretus burgeri. Lineage (NCBI taxonomy): Eukaryota > Metazoa > Chordata > Myxini > Myxiniformes > Myxinidae > Eptatretus > Eptatretus burgeri. The sequence goes on from NC_140965.1 coordinate 71,736,798, forward strand.
TAGGGTTTCCAACTGCTGCTTGACCTTATTACACTGTTGTCATGATGGAGGTGTACGCATATGTGCTGGGTTCCGCCTTTCATTTCCTTTTTTTCAAATATCGGTCGGCGTACTGAAAGTATGGGACAAATGGTGTCCTGGAAGGAATGAAATGGACATGGGACATTTGCGTAAAAAAACGGGACAATCCCGCAAAATAAGGGACACCTGGTCAGCCAGATCTGAAGGTCCAGCTATGTCATCTTGTGTTGGTTGATTAAATATGTCAGTGGTCCCCTTCACAAACAAAACACAGATCTTCAGCTTAATGGACTGAATGACGGCCAGTCATATAATGTGTTAAATTGTGTATTACAATGTATTTCTCGATATTATCTGTACTAATAAAAGGCAATATGTGTGTGTGTGTGTGTGTGTGTGTCTCCTCTATAACTCCAAAACCATAAAACCCAGTAGCCTGAAGCTTTGCATGCATACTAAGAAACATCCAAGGGAGTGCAAGAGTGAAAATTGAGTGTTTGGGTTAATTAAAACACCCCTTTTGAAGATAATTAATGGCATTATTTAATTATATCCTTCACGATCCTCGGCCACCTCCCTGTCTGGGGTCTTACGGCGTTTCCTGGGTAACCTCGCTGGGGTCTGAAGCTGCCATGTTTTTTGGCCTGCTCAACCATGCTTTGACTTGGAACAGGCCGCAATGATTTCTTAACGATAAAGATTTTTTTTCACTTTCCTCACTTATATTATCGAATGACTATTCATCATAGCTACAAATCGCTGGGTATATCGCAATGCTTACAAATGTCTGGAGATGCCAGAGTTCATGACTTTCATTTGTGCATATGAATAACTGAGATGCCTGGAATGGAATGGAATTAAGCAGAATTACAAAATGTAAGCTCCAGATTTGAAAGAATCAACAGTTCCGACTCCAAAAAAGGTGTTGATTTGTCCAATTCAGACATTGCATGGGCGTTTCCTGGTGCATAGTTGTGTTGACGGCAATTGGTAATCGCTTGCCATGCCAGGCATTCTGTTGGAGTGCTTCCTTGGGTGCTTAAGCCAATTACTGAGCTGCACAGTACGTGTCAGTTGATGGCAGTGCAGTTCATGTCCCGATCGGGACGTACAGTCGACAGTTACTGGAAGGAAGAGGTACATATATAGAACACACAAACGTGGTACTTATGGGTAGATTTGGATCTGTGCAGACTCTCTGCAGGTGTGTGGACATGTCATGCCTGTTACGGGTGCCGTGGTGGTAAAGTTTCATCCCGTATCTTATGGAAGTTCTATCAGGTTTTCCTTTGTCCTCACACCTGTTTCTAAAGCATTTGTTTATCGGATCTGCTTTCCAAGGTTATATGTTTCTCTTTGTGAGTTTCAAAGCAAAATATACTTGATAATGCCCGATTTCTGAGGCGTTTGCCCAATTAACGTAGTTTCTAAATTACCGAGCCAAATTTTTTTCCACCCGTCACACGCAGCTGTTTATAAAAATGAATGTTTGTGAACATCTCCCTGAAACGTCGATACAAATGTAACGTTTTTCAGTGAAAGCTACTCAAGGTTTCTTGGTTGTATAAAGCATGTACTATAGTCAGTAATCACACTGACTCCAAGCTGCCAATTCCAGAAAAAATTGCTGATATCGGCCAAGCGTTGTGTTGTGTTGTGTGTTGTGTTGTTCACATAACATAACAGATTCTCTCTGATAACTCCCCTACCCCCCCCCCACCCCTCTCTGTCTTTGTCTCTGGACGTATCCAGACAGTCATTATGTCTGGACAGTGATTATCTCCATATGTGTCTGGACGGTGGTTATGAGCGAGTGGGGTTTGTCTACAGACGTGTCCGGATGGGAGTTAGTCTCCAAGCAATGTTTATGTCCAGATGGGAGTTTGTGTCTGGGTGGTGTTTATGTCGGGACAGGAGTTTGTCGCTGGACATGTCTGAGCAGTGTTTATGTCTGGATGGGAGCTTGTCTCCAGACATGTCTGGATGGGAGTTTGTCTCAGGACGTGTCCGGATGGGATTTGTCTCTGGACGTGTCTGAGCAGTGTTTCTCTCCAGACAGCTTGGCTCCAGAAGTGTTCGGGCGGTGTTTGTCTCCAGACGTGTCCGGGCGGTGTTTGTCTCCAGACGCGTCCGGGCAGTATTATCTCTGGACATGTCTGGTCAGTGTTTGTCTCTGGTTGGTATATATAGTATCACAGGTAGAAAATGGATTTTAGACTACATTTTGTTTCCATCTTCACTGTTATTATATGCAGAATCATTTTGATGAGACAATATGAATCAGAATTGATGCTCCACCACACGTCTGTCTTCCATTTCTCTCCTCCCTCCCCCTTTCCTCTTTCTTCCTCCTTCCTCTCTCTTCCCCTCTTTCTGCTCACTCTCCCCCACCCCTCTCCCTCCCCCCCTTTCCCCCCGCCCATCTCAGTGTTCCCATAAGCCAAGCGACGGGTTGTATTTGCTACTATGTAACGTGTACAAGCTCGTGTTATGAAATTCATCTCATGTGAGCCTCAATCTCTGGAAACAAAACTAAACAAAACAAGAAAAAGAGCAATGAGAGATTGCAGACCCTCACTAGGACTTGTTTTGTGTGTTGTGTTGTTTGGTTTATGTGTAGTTTTTTGTGGTGTATTTTGCATGGTGTGTTTTGTAATTAATAAGAGACATAATTACAACTGCCACTTTCTAACTGCTGGCAGTTATGACCGGGTACCAAAACGTCCCACTTTGATCGGACACCTGACCGTGACTCATGATGTTTTTTTATTGCTATTCAATTGAATTCAGAATGTGTTGAAAACAAATTCAAGTCAAATGAAATGGAAGACCAAATAGGTACAGTCCTGTGTTGGAGTAATCAGAAGGAACCCAAACAAGCAAAAAGAAAAGATGAAGTCATCAGGAGGAACCTGGAGAGGATTCGCATTTCAGCTGCTTCTCCTCCACCCTCAAACCCATCCAGGCACAGACAAGTGAGCCTGATTTTTTTTTAAATCCCACATCAAAAAATTAAATCATTCTGGATGCCAGATAGTTAAGGAATTTTAGCATAATTGTATTGACCATCTGTGAAAAAATTGCTTACCAAAAAATTTCTTCACAAGCGTATTCATCTCGGTGTCAACTAACACCTATCAATTAGTGCAAACCCAAATCCTTGTGGAAAATTCTGGGGAGCCAATCAAAGTTCGGGTGCTCAGAGGGCCTGCGCGAAAAAAAATCGGAAAAATTAACTTTTGCCAATATTGACTTGTGGGATGTCGAACTAGGGGTTTTTTTGGGGTGCTGCATTGATTCCAACCATTAGATTTGAGGAAAAATGAATTCCTGGCCGTAAAATATTGATATGATACATTTTTAGATATCTCGGACTGTGTTTTGCGGCAATTTGGCTCAATTGATTCAGATTGTTCGGGAGTAAGGCTGTATGTACAGCTGATGCATCAGCGACAGGAGAGTCCCATATTCCAGGAAACTCTATCCAAGTTCACTTTGTACGGCAACCATGTCGTCAGGTTCTCAGACCATGAATGGTCCGGCACATGGACCGACATCACGATAGAAACCACACTCATGCGTGAGGCAAAATCCTCCGGTGGTCTAAACAGAGGCCGCTTTCGGAATGAGTCTTCTCATAAGTCTTGGGTTCAGACTCTGAACCACTTCTCGTTCATTCACCAAGAGCTAGAAAGAAGCATGGTCAAATGTGGGGTACCTGTCCACACCGATGTTAAAAGAGCCCAAATGAAGAGAGATAACGATGCTGTCAACACCACAGTTGGGTGGTTGGAGGAAGTCAACCCTTTCGATGCCACACGGGATGAGAAGACTCTGGTATCCTTCTCAACTGGGTTCAGCAGCACTCCCGAAGACCAAGTCAATGCTGATCAAGCAGAAGAAGTTGGCAGAGCCATACAGGCTAAGATGGATGGGAAAACTGTTGTGGATGCAATGGTAACCAAACTGCATGACGTCTTCTTCTTGTTTGTTTGTTTGTTTGTTTTTGTGCAGGTATCTTAAAAAGTTGTGAATAAATCCGGATGAAATATTGTGGACAGGTTCGGTGTGTGACAAGGACGAAGTGATTAGAATTTGGTGAAGATCCGGATCCGGATCCGGCTACGATAATTTTTTTTTAAGTGATTCTTCACCATTGAAAGATTGGGCCAAAAACGATATCTCAAAAAGTTGTGGATGGATTCGGACTAAACTTGGTGGACAGGTTGTGTGTGGCAAGGATGAAATGATTCGCTTTTGGTAAAGATCCAAACCCGGATCTGGATACGATAATTATTTAATTTATAAAGTGATTCTTCACCATTGAGAGATATGGCTAAAAACGATATAGCACTGCATAGCAAAATATTTCAAAAATGTATTTGGCCCGATATGTTCTCTTGGATCTGGCATTACGTGGCAGAGGTATGCGCTCTACCAAGTGCCCTTCTAGTTTCAGTCATGTTTTTGTGGGCTTTTATTCCCACCAATGGATTCCAGATGAATGAAGAATGGCAAAGCGTACAATTTGCCTGTCAAAAAGATATATTACTGTTCCAACTTCCAAGCTACATTTGATTTAATTTGAGTCATGGAACTATAAGTAATGAAATGATAAGCATTGCTCTATTTGTCCCTGGTAATGGATTCCACGAACCCAGAAAGTAAAAATCCCTTGAACAAGTGAATGCAGACTATAAGAGAGAAACAATTTCCAACGAGAATGGTCAAATACCCATTGAATGCCCAATTTTTGTCGCAAATTTGCCACACTGGTTAATAAGTTATAATTCTCAACAATCACAAAATTACATGTAATGTTGCACGATCTGATAGTGATAGTTATTTTATTTTTAATGCCGTGGACAAACTTTGGTATCGAAAGGTAGACAGACAAAGAAATGTCGGCAAAATGTAGGCATGTGGGCTGACAGGTTTTAGCCCTATCACTCAATGGTGAAGAATCACTTTGAAATCCTCTGATCCAGATTTGAATCTTCACGAAAATCTAATCATTTAACTCCAGGAAAAGAAATATTACCTCAACATTACCTTCACATCAACAAGTACACCGACAAGAACAGGATCGCATCTGGAAAAAGAAATATGACCTCAACATTACCTTCACAACAACAACACAACCACCACCGCCAAGAACAGGATCGTATCCACAAAAAGGAAATATTACCTCAACATTACCTTCACATCAACAAGTACACCGACAAGAACAGGATCGCATCTGGAAAAAGAAATATTACCTCAACATTACCTTCACATCAACAAGTACACCGACAAGAACAGGATCGCATCTGGAAAAAGAAATATGACCTCAACATTACTTTCACAACAACAACACCACCACCACCGCCAAGAACAGGATCGTATCCACAAAAAGAAATATTACCTCAACATTACCTTCACATCAACAAGTACACCGCCATGAACAGATTGCGTCCGGAAAAAGAAATATTATCGCAACATTACCTTCACATCAACAAGTACACCGCCATGAACAGGATTGCGTCCGGAAAAAGAAATATTACCTCAACAACTACACCACCAAGAACAGGATCGCATCCAGAAAAAAGAAATATGACCTCAACATTACCTTCACATCAATAACTACATCGACAAGAACAGGATCGCATCCGGAAAAATAAATATTACCTCAACATTACCTTCACAACAACAACAACCAAGAACAGGATCGTATCCACAAAAAGAAATATTACCTCAGCAACTACACCGCCATGAACAGGATCATATCCGGAAAAAAGAAATATTACCTCAACATTACCTTCACAACAACAACTACACCGCCATGAACAGGATCGCATCCAGAAAAAGAAACATTACCTCAACATTACCCTCACAACAACAACTACACCGCCATGAACAGGATCGCATCCGTAAAAAGAAATGTTACCTCAACATTAACTTCACATCAACAACGACACCGCCATGAACAGGATCGCATCCAGAAAAAGAAACATAACCTCAACATTACCTTCACAACAACAACTACACCGCCATGAACAGGATCGCATCCAGAAAAAGAAACATTACCTCAACATTACCCTCACAACAACAACTACACCGCCATGAACAGGATCGCATCCGTAAAAAGAAATGTTACCTCAACATTAACTTCACATCAACAACGACACCGCCATGAACAAGATCGCATCCAGAAAAAGAAACATAACCTCAACATTACCTTCACAACAACAACAACACCGCCATGAACAGGATCGCATCGGTAAAAAGAAATGTTACCTCAACATTAACTTCACATCAACAACGACACCGCCATGAACAGGATCGCATCCAGAAAAAGAAACATAACCTCAACATTACCTTCACAACAACAACTACACCGCCATGAACAGGATCGCATCCAGAAAAAGAAACATTACCTCAACATTACCCTCACAACAACAACTACACCGCCATGAACAGGATCGCATCCGTAAAAAGAAATGTTACCTCAACATTAACTTCACATCAACAACGACACCGCCATGAACAGGATCGAATCCAGAAAAAGAAACATAACCTCAACATTACCTTCACAACAACAACAACACCGCCATGAACAGGATCGCATCGGTAAAAAGAAATGTTACCTCAACATTAACTTCACATCAACAACAACACCGCCATGAACAGGATCGCATCCAGAAAAAGAAACATAACCTCAACATTACCTTCACAACAACAACAACACCGCCATGAACAGGATCGCATCCGAAAAAGAAATGTTACCTAAACATTACCTTCACATCAACAACTACACCACAAAGTACAGGATTGCATCCGGAAAAAGAAATATTACCTCAACATTACCTTCACAGCAACAAATACACCGCCATGAATAGGATCGCATCCGGAAAAAGAAATATAACCTCAACATTACCTTCACAACAACAACTACACCGCCATGAACAGGATCGCATCCGGAAAAAGAAATATAACCTCAACATTACCTTCACAACAACAACTACACCGCCATGAACAGGATCGCATCCGGAAAAAAGAAATGTTACCTCAACATTACCTTCACATCAACAACGACACCGCCATGAACAGGATCGCATCCAGAAAAAGAAATATTACCTCAACAACTACACCGCCATGAACAGGATCGCATCCGTAAAAAGAAATATTACCTCAACAACTACACCGCCATGAACAGGATCGCATCCGAAAAAGAAATGTTACCTAAACATTACCTTCACATCAACAACTACACCACAAAGTACAGGATTGCATCCGGAAAAAGAAATATTACCTCAACATTACCTTCACAGCAACAACTACACCGCCATGAATAGGATCGCATCCGGAAAAAGAAATATAACCTCAAAATTACCTTCACAACAACAACTACACCGCCATGAACAGGATCGCATCCGGAAAAAAGAAATGTTACCTCAACATTACCTTCACATCAACAACGACACCGCCATGAACAGGATCGCATCCAGAAAAAGAAATATTACCTCAACAACTACACCGCCATGAACAGGATCGCATCCAGAAAAAGAAATATTACCTCAACAACGACACCGCCATGAACAGGATCGCATCCGTAAAAAGAAATATTACCTCAACATTACCTTCACATCAACAACTACACCACAAAGTACAGGATTGCATCCGGAAAAAGAAATATTACCTCAACATTACCTTCACAACAACAACTACACCGCCATGAACAGGATCGCATCCGGAAAAAGAAATATAACCTCAACATTACCTTCACAACAACAACTACACCGCCATGAACAGGATCGCATCCGTAAAAAAGAAATGTAACCTCAACATTACCTTCACAACAATAACAACACCGCCATGAACAGGATCGCATCCATAAAAAGAAATGTTACCTCAACATTAGCTTCACATCAACAACTACACCACAAAGTACAGGATTGCATCCGGAAAAAGAAATATTACCTCAACATTACCTTCACAACATCAACTACACCGCCATGAACAGATCGCATCCGGAAAAAGAAATATAACCTCAACATTACCTTCACAACATCAACTACACCGTCATGAACAGGATCGCATCCGGAAAAAGAAATATAACCTCAACATTACCTTCACAACAACAACTACACCGCCATGAACAGGATCGCATCCGGAAAAAAAGAAATGTTACCTCAACATTACCTTCACAACAACAACTACACCGCCGAGAACAGGATTGCATCCGGAAAAATAAATGTTACCTCAACATTAACTTCACATCAACAACAACACAATCGCTTCGGGGAGAGAAGTTGTTCGAGGCCTGAAGCCCATACATACTGTGGCTTTCTCAAGGCCTGTGATCGCTATCGGTTACAATTTTTCGATATATATTTGATAAGCCTTGTTTTACACTGACGGCGAAACTGAAATGGAAGGCATAACGATTGTGAATACTGGATAATGCTTCTGCAGATGGTTTGGGCCGACATATCTTGGCTTAATACTGGATGAGCCCTTCGGTGGTGGAGACGCCTAGACATGTGTTTGGTGGTGGAGGCACCGGGCACATGCCCTCATGCTAGTGGAATGGAAGCTAAACTTTGCATTTTTGAAATTGTTTGTACTTTCCATCCAATACGGGTTTTATTGATGTTAAAACGGGCCCACGGGTTTAAAGAAAGATGATGAGTCAAACCCGCAAAATACAGTCACTTGCCGTGTCAGCTACTGCCTCCCTTATGGTTTTGCACACTCTGCTCTTTCCTTGATGCATCCCTCAGGCCCCATGTTCCCCCATCGTCTTTGCAGGGTGCACATGGGCTGCTAGTAACCCACTTCTGGTGAAACTCCCAACATCTAGGCTAACATACGTGACTTTGTATCCCCAAAAAAGTGTGTAAAATAAGTGAGAGCAGTGTGATTATAAACCTGTAATTGAGAATTGTGTTTTTAACGCTCAAATTTGCCGATATTCAACTGCGAGTTCTGGCACGCGTGTGTCTGGCAACTCGTTTTGTGTAATTCTGAGGCCTCAGAATGAAGCAAAAGTACAAGAAATACTTCACGTTTATTTGTAATCTTTTTACAAACAGAATGAAACAACTTCCCCTTTGTGTAAACCCGCTCGTTACACAGTGCGAGACATCATCCCATTAATGGTCAAGCGAAACATCAGTGCAGGAGGTAAAAGTTCCAACTGTAATTAAAATTTCCAACAGTGTGTTTGCTATTTTATCAGCAGTGTTGACCAAAATGAATTGTTCTTCATGTAATATTTACCAAAATAAATGCTCAAGCGATCTCCTTTGCAGACATCCCACAATGTATTTATCACGGTGTCGTTTGACTCCAAAATCATCGACTTATATATTAAAAAACTGTGTATCTGTTTGTGTGTTTGTGTATTTGTCTGTCCCCCTTCATAAGGACAATTTGAGTATGGTTTTAAATGCCAAATTTTTAACACACTTTTATTTATTCATATGCAGCCTGTGGCTGTTTGGCTGCATCATTTTATGGAGGTGCAGCTGTGCCACTGATGCCATGCCACTGTTACTACCATGTTGGTACTCATTTTGCCAACTTTGGAGTAATGACAGGCTGAGTCAACCCCACCGGGTGTTATTCCAACAGCTGGCAGAGGCTTGAACTCAAGACCCAAGGATCTTAAGCCA
>NC_140965.1:71751474-71768974 GCF_056783735.1 Eptatretus burgeri
CACTCCTCCCCTCGTAAAATGACCCATCACACGATGAACGGACAATCACAACATGACCATCTGAAACCCATCAACACTCATAATCCTCCTAATACCGCGGCCACACTCTGACCCGCCTCGGACGGGCAGCGCTACCAGACAGCCCAGGCTCAGACGCCTCCCGGCTCAGTCGAGGTGACACCCTCGCCGGACTCGCACTTTCCGCAACACCAGCCACCCCCGACCGCCCAGCCTGCTCGACGTCCCCGGGTAGGACGGCATCAGGCGAAGACCCCCTTGGCGTCGGCCCAACCAGCCCCGGCGATACAACGTCAGGTGCCGGCGATACTACCGGTGGGGGTCCCGCATCGTTCGGCCCGGGGAGGTGTGGGGGGAGTGACGCTGAAAAGCGATCATGCATTTGGTCCACGTGCCGCTTCCACACATCCCCACCATCAGTCCGCACCATGCAATTCGCCGGCCCCAGCACCACAGAGACCACTGCTGGCACCCATTTGGAACCGTGGAAATAATCGCGCACCATTACCCGCTGCCCCACCTCGAAGCTGCGCAGCCGCGTCGGACGCGACATTGCCCCACTCCCCGACCCTCCAGGTCGCAGCAAATCCAGCCTGGTCCGCAATGCCCGTCCATAGAGACGAATGGCAGGCGAATCACCCGTGACAGGATGAACTGCGTTCCTGTAATGGAGCAAAAAGACATCGACCACCGTCTGCACAGGTGCAACACCCCCCCTGCGCAAAGCCTGCTTCAACATCTTGACAAACGACTCAGCTTGGCCATTCATCTCAGGATGATACGGTGCGGACCTTAGATGTCGAATACCATTCTGGCGCATAAACTCATCAAATACTCCCGCGATGAACTGCGGACCATTATCAGAGACCAGGATCTCCGGCAACCCTTTATTAGCAAAGATCGTCCGCAGTTTCTCTACTGTAATGTTTGCTGATGTATGCTGCATTACTACAACCTCTGGCCATTTAGAGAATGCATCGATCACAATCAAAAACATTTTGCCATTAACCGGTCCCGCAAAATCTACATGGACCCCTTGCCAAGCTCGGTCTGGCACAGGCCAGAGACCCGAAGCTCGATGCGGGTTATCAGCATCTGTCTGGCACGTGGCGCAACGCTTAACCAACTGCTCAATGTCTTTGTCCAACCCCGGCCACCACAACAGGCTACAAGCAAAACTCTTGGTCTTCACGATGCCAAGGTGACTGACATGCAGTTCTTCCAAACACCGTTGCCTAAACCTCTGTGGAATCACCGTCCTCATTCCCCACATTACGCACCGTTGGACCAACGACAGCTCCGCTGCACGTGACGTGAAAGGTTGAAATGCCGGTGTCGAAGGCAGATCGCTCCAATTTCTCATAGAAATCGCCTGGACGACACGGGCAAGCACCGGATCACGAGCCGATTCCACTGCGACCTGCCTGGCCGTGACCGGCCCGCTTTGGACCTGGCCCAGCGCGAACACATCGACCCGGTCAGCCAACTCAGACGCAGCTGGACCCTCCGCACACGGCAAGCGAGAGAGCCCGTCACAGTTAGCATGCTTCTCGGTGCTTCGGAACTGAATATCATAATCGTAAGCACCCAGAAACAGACACCACCGCTGTATTCGCGTGGCTGCTACCACCGGCACCCTGCGTTCGGGTCTCAGGATGAATTGAAGCGGTTTGTGATCCGTCTGCAAAGTGAAATGCCGCCCCAGCAGGTATTGATGAAACCTCCGCACACCCCAGACGAGGCTGAGAGCCTCACGCTCAATCTGGGCATATCCGCGCTCTGCTGTGGACAGGGTCCGGGATGCAAAACAAACAGGCCGCTCGGAACCATCGTCCATCCTGTGGGAGAGCACTGCCCCGATGCCATATGCAGAGCTGTCGCATGCCAATAGGAGCGGACGCGCAGGCTCGTAGTGCACGAGGACCGTATCCTCTGTGAGCAGCCGCTTGACGCGGTCGAACGACGCCTGCTGTGCCAGCCCCCAAGCCCAGCACTCATCCTTCTTGAGCAACCGCGTTAACGGCGCAAGTTGTGAGCTGAGCCCGCGCACGAACCTTTGGTAATACTGGGCCATACCAATGAACGAGCGCAGCTGCGTCTTATCGCGAGGCGGTGGCATGTGCTGAATCGCCTCCACCTTCCGAGGACCTTTCAACAGCCCCTCCGGCGTGATGATGTGCCCGAGGTATTCCAAGCGCTGCTTGAAGAACGCGCACTTGTCCCTGTTCAAGCGCAGGCTGCACGCTCCTAGCTTTGTCAGCACTTGGGCAATGTTCGCAAGATGCTCGTCCGCCGTTTTCCCCGCAATGAGCACATCGTCCAGGTAGGTCTGAGCGGGCAGGCCAATGCAAACCTGATCCATGGCTTTCTGCCACAAAGCTGGGGCCGAAGCAATCCCAAAACAGAGTCGGGTATATCGATAGAGTCCTTGACACGTGTTGATTGTCAAAAGCTCGCTACTCCCGGGATCCATCGGCAAGTGAAAATATGCATCACGCAGGTCTAGCTTCGTGAAGTATTGACTCCCCGCCAATCGCGCATATATTTCATCGATTGACGGCAATGGATATTGCTCCACGCTGAGCCCCGGGTTAACCGTGGATTTGAAATCCCCGCACAATCGGACGTCTCCATTCCGTTTCAGCACCGTGACAACCGGGGTGGCCCAATCTGAGCACGACACCCGTTCGATCACTCCACAGGCCTCCAGCCTATCCAGTTCACCCTTGACCTTGTCCAAAAACCGCGGAACCTTGTCCAAAAACCTTGACCTTGTCCAAAAAAAAAAAAAAAAAAACCTTGACCTTGTCCAAAAACCTTTACAAAACCGCAGAACCACCCGCTCCTTCAAGAAGAGTTTTGCCTCCATGCCCTTGAGTTTCCCAAGGTCGTCGCTAAACAACCCTTGATGTCTTTGAAGAATCTCCTCCAACTGATCCTCCCACTGGCTCGGCACGGGTTGCACAAGGTGAACTGCGGCCCAGTCTAGCCTGATGCGGGCCATCCAATCTCGGCCGAGGAGAGACGGCCCCCTCCCCCGCACGACGTACACCCGAAGCGTGGCGACCTGGCCTTGATACCGCACAGACACGTCTGCCATCCCGACTGGCGTTATCTTCTCGCGGGTGTACGTGAACAGCGTGAGGTTTGACCTGATAAGCTTCAGGCCGTTGAGTCTACGCGCGGTCTGTTCGCCTATGAGCGACACCGCTGCTCCCGTATCGACCTGGAACGTGATCGGCGTTTTGTTCACTTCGACTTCCACCGTCATCGGGCGCGCCGTCGCCGGGCCAATTGAAAACAGGCTCAACAACGGCCGCTGGTTCCGCCCCGAGTCGCCTCGCACATCGCCGTCCATGACCTTAACGGTGGCCGTCGCCCCACGGCACATACACGCCAAATGACCCACCTTGTGACAATTCAAACACACATTGCCTTTACACGGGCATGCACGGCGCAGGTGTCAACCTCCACATCCCAAGCATGTCCGCGGGGTCACCCCGCCGCACGCGCGGCCGCGTGGCGACGTCCGACCCACATCGAAGGTCGTGCGCGCGTCCCGGGGTGCTCGTGACCCCGCGTGGCCGGTGATGGCTCGAACATCCCCGCGAGTCTGCTCGACCGCTGTAGCCGTGCTGACCGCCGAGTCGAATGTAATGGCTTCATCCTCCAGCCGTAAAACCGCTGAAACCATCTTCGCATCTCGTAAACCAGCAATAAAACGATCTCTGAGCCGAGCTGGCCGCTCCCCCGCCGTGAACTTGCAGGCCATGGAAGAATGCTTAATCCGCGCCACAAAATCAGCGACGCGTTCCTCTGCACCCTTCGAGAGGCAATCGAACTGGAATCGAGCGAGCTGTAATGACTTCTCCGGCGCCATGTGTGCTTTCATTTTCTCCACAATGTCCCGAAACGACAGCTCGTCATCCCGGGGCCTGTTCGGTGCCACCAAATCACCCAGTAGCCGATAATGCTCCGGCGAAAGCGAAGCGAGCAAGATCGACTTCTGTTTGCTCTCGTCGACCACATCGTTCGCGTGGAAATAGCATTCCAATTGCTCCGAAAACAATTTGAAGTCGTCTCCGTCGAAAACGGGCACAAGTCCGTATTCAACCATCCTCGTCAGCCAACTAGAGTGTACGAGGTGCAGTGGGACGCAAGAAGCACGCGGGTCAGCATCAACTCCGCTTTATTGCGCGACCAGAAGTACACTCCTGCCACCCCTAGCGGGCGAGGCATGATATACGAAAACCCAATCACGTGACACAGCACAGATACCAAGCAAGCACCAGAAAAATGTCAAGACTGACCCGTACAACAACGGACGAAAATTGTTGAACTTTGGCACAAGACGAAAAGTGTCAGATTGGTGCAACGTCTTTACTCGAGACATTTCGGTATCCACTTGTGCCATGCACCAAACTTTCGGACAATAAAGTGCACCATCGCAAAGTTTACCAATGTGGAAACTGTAACGTCCGGAGGGCAGTGAGGCACGGAGAGTCGTGAGGGTTGTCGTAACTCTGTTTATTGCCCGTCCGGATGTACACTACTGCGCACTACTGCGAGCCTCTAGCGGGCGCGAACAGCTATATGCATTGCCGACACGTGACTACTATCACAACTCCTCCACGCCCCCACAACGCTCTATGCCAATACACCACACTACCCCCCCCCTAAAAGTATGATTATAAAATGACAATTATAATGACAAGCATAATTGGCAAAGAATACTATGACATAAAAAAGCAAAGAGGAACAAAATGACATCAACCATGTAAAATCCTCCAAGTACCACATCACTTGATCTAACCCTGGGATGATGGTCGGGCTGAGAATCAAACCCAGATGAGATGGCCCAAAAGAAAAGCGTGCTTCATCCGCACAACCTGTAACAACAATGCCGTTGTTTTAATCCGGCACATAATACACCCTTCTATCCCCATCACATCATATACTGTGTTGGTGCGAGTGAGTTGAATTCCAAATGCAGTAGACTGGTGCTCGAGTACTGAGTTGCACGTCGAAGCCAATGATGTTTGCAGACCATAATAACAATGGCCGTGTTAAAGATATAAAGAGGGAAGTTTGGGAGCACAGTATAACTATGCAGCAGAAGCGCCCCCAGGCAGCCCATGCTTACACGCCTTCCGGCGAGGTCGAGGTGACACCCCAGGTGAACCTACCCCGGCACCATCAAATGCCCCCAGTCGACAGGTTGGCACATCTCCCTCAGACAGGACCGAATCAGGTAAACACCCCAAGTCTGCAAGCCCCACGGGCGCCAGCGCGGCTGACATTGGCGAGACCAGAGGTTTGCGCTCCATGGCACCAGGCACGTCTGACCTTGGCAATATCAGGGGTGGGGGTGACGCTGAACAGCGAACCTTCCCCGACTCCCCGCCATCAACTCGAACCAGGCAATTAGCCGGCTCCATTACCAGCTGTCCCACACCAAAACCGTGCACCAGCGCCGGGCACAACACCGCCCCTGCCACCGACCCCTTAATAGCAGCAAATCCAGCCGAGACCTCAACACACGTCCATACAGACGATCAGCGTAGACTGGATGCACAGCAGTGTCATACAACAGCAAAAACATCGTCTGAGCAGATGCAAACTTCTCTTTACGTACAGCGTGTTCCCACAGTATAATGTTAACACATGAGGTTGCAGCGAACTGCGGACTGTCATCAAAGACCGGGATCTGGAAGACCTCTTTATTCGCAATGATCGTCCGCAAGTTCACAGATCAAAGAAAGCATTGATCCCAATCAAACACATTTTGCTCACCCGTGGACTGTCGGCATTTGCTTTTATAAAGCCATGCTTAATTACTCGTGCTGCGAGAATCAAACATACAACAATTAACAAATCATGAACCACGCTGCGAGCAAGCCTCTTGGTTGTCATGACGTTGAGGCGACTTGCGTGCAGGTCCTCATCGGAACGTCGAAGAGGACACCGTCGATGGTCGCGTTCCGCAAACTTCTTGAATGCGACCGGCTCGCTCCAATCCCCCATTGAAATTGCCTGAACGACACGGGCATGCACTGTATCATGAGCCGACTCCACCGCGACCTGCTTGGCGGTGACCTGGCCCAGTGCCAACACATCAACCCGGTTGGTTGATCCTGACGAAGGTGGATCCTCCGCGCCACGCAAGCGCGAGAGCCTGTCTCAGCTGGCAGGCTCCCCGTTGCTCCGGAACCGTATATCGTAGTTGCAGGAAGCAATGAACGGACACCAACGTTGTATCGCCGTGGCCCCTGCCACCGGGACCTCGCCCTCGAGTCTCGAGGGAGGCCCGGGCCCAAACGGAGGTACGGGGCCCGAAGGAGACACAGGCGCACCTGGAGGTACAAACTCCGCAAGAGGAACCTCCTCCCACCGACTCTCTAATCGGCTCAGCACGGGATGGTATACGTGTGTGTATACGCATACCGGTATACGTGTGCAACGCGAGGGTAGACCTGAAAATGCGTAGACCGGGGATTGCACGAGCGGTGTGCTCGCTCATGATCGACACCGCCGCTCCGGTACCAACTTGAAACACAATCGGCGTTCCATCCACAAAACCTCGTACAGGCGGCAGGTCTCGACCCAGGACGTAAAAGCGTACGTCATGCACAAAACATCGTACCGGGTGTCGGTCTCGACCCGGGACGTAAAAGTGTACGCCATGCACAACACCTCGTACCGGTCGCAGGTCTCGCCCCGTGTCGCTGGGGTTGCCTCGTACCGGCTGCAGATGTCCCTGAGTGTTCAGATCGCCGTCCGACTGGCCGCGTTGCAACGTTTGGCCACGACCCGCACCAAAGACTGCGCGTGCGGCCGTGGGCACGTGGTACACCACGCGGACCTCCGGATCACCTGTCATGCTCTGGCCAGTGAAGCTCGGACATCTGTCAGAGTCTGTGCGACGGCCGACATCGGTTCTGAGTTGAATGTAATGTCCTCGTCCTTTAGCCGTGGCATTGCAGAAACCATTTCCGACTCTTGCAACCCAGAAATAAAACGATCTTCGAGCCCGGCCTGCCGTTCACTCGACGTGAATTCGCAGGCAACGGCGAGATGTCTCACCCGTGCGGCGAAACTCGCGATGCGCTTCCCTGGGCTCCTCGCCAGGTGATCAAACTCGTACCGCACGAGCTGCGATGATTTTCCCGGCGCTCCGTGCGCCCGACAATCCAATTGCTCCGGCAACGACTCAAAGTCAATGCCGAGGAAAGCAGGCACTCTGCACGCGTCGATGCGAAACATCCTCGTCGCCAATGTAATGTCCGGAGGGCAGTGAGGCACGGAGAGTCGTGAGGGTTGTCGTAACTCTGTTTATTGCCCGTCCGGATGTACACTACTGCGCACTACTGCGAGCCTCTACCGGGCACGAACAGCTATATGCATTGCCGACACGTGACTACTATCACAACTTCTCCATGCCCCCACAACGCTCTATGCCAATACACCACAGGAACCATCTGTGACCTTCACAAAGGTCACAGTGGTCAGAAGAGGACAAGTCGTAGTGAAGAAAATGTGGAAATGGTGAGACAGGCGGTTGTTCTGAGTCCAAAAAAATCGATTCGACGACTTTCTGCCGAGACAAACATTCATAAGAGCACCGTTCAGAGCATCCTTCGCCAAGACATTCATGCCTTTCCATACAAAATTCAAACGGAAACGGTGCTTACTGATCAATAGAAATGCAAATGATTAGACTTTGCAAATTGTTTCTCAGGAAAGTTGGAGGTAGATGCAGACTTCCTCAAAAAACTTCACATGACGGACGAATGCCATGCTCACTTGTCCGGGGAGGTAAACAAGCAAATCTTTCGGTACTGGGGAACTGAAAATCCTGGTAATGCATCAACTGAACTGGTGCCTCGATCTGTTCTCAAATTCACCATGTGGGTGGCGGTTGGTTGGTATGGGATAATTAGTCCATACTTCTTTGAAGATGACCAGGGACACACTTGCACGGTAAACCAGAGGAACTATCGTGAAATTATTCAGGAATTCTATCTGCCTGAGCTGCGTACTAAGGCCCGAAGGAGAAACAACCTGATCCAGATGAGAACCCAGTGGTTCCAGCAGGATGTGGCACCACCCCATACAGCCAGGAAAACAAGGCGTTTTCTCAACCAACATTTTGAGGGCCGCTTTATCTCCCTCTACGAAGACGTTGAGTGGCCACCGTATTCCCCTGACCTTACTCCTCCAGACTTCTTCTTGTGGGGGTCTCTCAAGGACAGGATCTATGGAAAACCTAGGCCTCAGACCCTTGATCAGCTGAAGGAGAACATCCACCGAGAAATCCAGAACATTCCTCAGGAAACATTTCTCAAAGTGATGGAGAACATGACAACGCGTTTGCAGGCAGTGATCGGACAACGTGGAGCCAACGTCGAACATGTGGTCTAAAAGAAAACGACGATTCTATACCAAAATTTAAATTTTGGTGGCAATTTTGACATTGGTACAATAAACTTTAACCTTTCAGCTTTCTATCCAGCCATATATCTTTTTTTTTAAATATATGTTATGACCATCCTCTTTGCAGATGAAAAGTTGTATATTTTTTGGGACACCCTGTATATATACTTAATTTACAAATTTTGGATTTTACAGTTTCTCGGGAACAATGCCGTCGTGTGAGTGTAGAAAAGATGAAAGAAATAAAAAGAGTGAAAGCAAAGGAAAAAAAGAGACATAACATGGACAGCAATAAAATGGTGTGCAGAGTTCAGCTTCTGGAGTTACTACCATTGCTATAGTAAAAGGCTTGTAATCCTGGTGTTGGTTTAATGGATACAGTGGCTGCCTTAAGATCTTCGGGTCGAGTTTGACCGATGTGTTAGGGTCAAGTCTATGAGTTCAAGTCCATGTCGTTCTGTTGAATTATCACCAGGTGAGTTGACTCAGTCTGTCATCCTTCCAAGGCCGGCAAAATGAGTACCAACTTACTGGTAAGAGGGGCACAATTGCGCTTCCCTAAAAATGATGTAACCAGCAGCCGTAGGCTGCATACGAAACAAGTAAGAGACTTCAGTTTAAAAAGAGAAATTAAATATCAGTCTCTTATATGACATCAAATAAACAGAAGAATAATAGACCACAACGACAGAGAAGGGGTAAGGAGAAAGAGAGAGATGGGGAAAGAGAAAGAGTTAGAGAGATATAGATGGAGAAGATAAAGACAAATATGGAGAGAGAGATGGTGATGTATACAGGGTGTCCATAAAGTCCTTGTGCAACTTTGAACTTTTATAACTCTTGACGTTGTCGCGATCCCGCCGGTTTTATATCTTCCAGCACGGAATACTGACGTTAATGTCCGAGCTTCAAGCAGTCCACGTCCGGACAAAGAGAACAACACAACACTTTCCACTGTGTTTCAGATCGACCTCTGGGGGTAGGCACGATCTTTCATTGGCTCGATCTCCAAAATGGCTGGTAACAGAATGGATTACACAGCACACAATCTGCCAGAACTCTTGGCAACAATGAAGTTGCAAAAACAAATCGATAACTCACAGCTCCGCTCGACGATAGCAAGGAATAACGATAACACTCGTCCCGATTTTACTCAATCCTTTAGTCAGAGCTATCAACGATCAGCGCGACTGGGTTGTCGAGAGTCATTTAAAAAAACCACTTGAAAATCGCATTCAAACATGCGATTCGGAGCGCGCGATATATTTTCCACTCGCGATCTTAGAGCCACGTCTGCTCCTTACAATGGCGCCCGCAGCTCTCTTCAGTCCACCCACCACGTGCCGACCAGCCCACCAATCATTGGGAGCCTGAAAAAGGTCACGTGACGTTGTGGGTGAGACACTAAATTTGGTGAGAACATGGTATTTTTCTCACAGTCCTCCCCACCTAAAGTAAAATCCGTCGGATAGACGGCGTTTTAGAACCAGTTATTGTACTAGTTGCAAATCACAGGGCAATATGATGGTGGTGATCGTTAACATTCTTGTACAATAAACAATGTTCATCCACAACACAATATTAAACACACTACACCACATTAATATCTACCCCACCATATTTACCCATCGCCCACACCACAATAGAGAGACAAAGGGAACTAAACTTAAGTTTGGTGCTCCTTGTCTACTCGATGGCGACTAAGGAGGTCAGCTCGTCTGTTCTCCACTCCTTTCACGTGTTTGACTGTGAGGTCGTATTCGGAGATGAGAAGCGCCAAGCGCAGAATACGCTGGTTGGAGGTTTTGGCTTGGCTGAGCCAACCGAGCGGGTGGTGGTCGCGGTAGATGGTGATGGGTCCATGGCCAATATAGACAGATAGCGCAATAGCGCTTGATGCCTCGCGACATGGCGGGCCATATGAACTGATCCTTCACCTTGGCGAAGGTCTTGGCCGCTCCGACCTGACCCGAGGAAATATTGTCATGGGCCAATTGCATGACTGACTGACGATGCCTCCCGGTATGACAGCTAGGTGTCGTACCTTCCACGTCTGGGTGGAGGACATGTTCTTGGGGGAATATTTATGCATCAGCAAACCTGCACCATTAACATAGTAGCCTGTTTGTCCTGGCTCGGAGTCTTCTCCCATTTCCCAGAGGGTGGCAAGGGTGGGATCGATGTGCTGATCCTCCACTAGACTGGTTACCGCAGACAATGCGGGAGTGACCTCAGGCACAGAACTGGGGTTGCTGACCGCCTCGGGGGACTGATCCTCCTCACCGGATTCGCCGACCAGCGAACAAGTAGTTGGGGTCCCCATGTCACAGACGGGAACGGTCCCTGAGGAGCCCGGCTCCTGAGGTGGGCCTGACTGGAGGCTCGGGTGGACTTCAGTGGAAGCAACGTCACCGTCGGAGGCTGGAGTCGAGGCGCGAGGCTCCTCGGGCCAGAGTGAAGATGTGTCTGACTCTGCCACTCTCTCCGCCTGTTTGCTCGGGGATCTATTGACCACCCCACAGGTCAGAGTCAATAACTCCTCCCTGGCCATTGCATCATTGCCAATCAGCAAGGATACCCCTGGTATCGGGTCGTAGGGTACCACCGCACAGGTCATCAGACCCGTAAAAATGTCACTCCAGACCTCAATGAGAGCAAGGGGATACCAGCCAGGAACCTGGTTAATGCCCCGAAGGACGATATACCCGCCGGTATAATGCATCTGAGAGGCCGGAACAACCCCCTCTCGGAGAACACACAGCGTCGCTCCAGTATCCCGAAGGTATTGGGCCTTAAACTTCACCACCGAATCAGGGCCACCCACTAAGGCTGTCCCTGAATAATCCTGATACAGAGGAAGAATGGACTTAGCCTCGGTGGCAGTGACCTCTGTCACCGATGCCACCTTCATGCTTGAAGGCCCAGTTGATGACCTCCACTGACCTTCCTCCGATTTAACAGCCGGGTTTTCCTCGATAGGCCGGACTAGCTGGGTTAGAGAAACAGCGGTCTCCACCGTGCCCCACGCGTTTGCAGAACTCGCACCAGGGCCATGCCCTGGCCTGCAGCTCGCGACCGCCACCAGTGGAGGGCATCGGGGAACCCTTCGGCTCGATCCAGCCGCCGGGCAGACGGGGGGGGGGTGGGGGGACGGTCTTAACCGCAGAATCCTCTGTCTTACGAAGTGACTGCGTGGCTTGCAATATTTTGCACGCCAAAACATGTTCATCAATAAGCTTGACGCAGTCTGACAAGGAAACAGTGTCTCTATCGACAAGAAACAACGCTAAGTCCGGTGGAAGCTGTTGATCGATACGGTAACGCACCAGGAGTTCCGCAACTGCTGGAGGTAACTCAACGCTGCTCCCTTCGAACCATCTCTGCAGCTGTTCCAACAAGACCCGCGAATGTTCCTCATAGGTTTGACTGGACTGACGAGTCAAACTGAAAAAAATTACGCCTATAAATACACGGAGACACCGCATAGGCGTTCAAAATCTCAGCCTTCAACTTCCGGTATTCGTTTACATCCTCGGTTGCCATCCTTGCATTTACCTCCTTCGCCTTTTCAGATAGATGGCTAACAAGATGGCCGACCCACAAGCTCTCATCAATGCCACCGGAAGTCAACAACTTCTCCACCATCTCCAGATATGATTCTGGCCTCGTGTCTCCCGTCCAGTCTGGCAAACGAACATGAACAATTTCCGGGACTGGTGCAGCAAACACATCTGCCCGCTGTCGTTCAGTCAACATTCGTCACTCATGCTCCCTGACGCGTTCAGCCTCTGCCGCGTCATGCTCTCTGAGTCGCTCAGCCTCTGCCGCTGCTCTTTCAGCTATCTCTGCGTCATGCTCCCTGAGTCGCTCAGCCTCTGCCCTGTCACTCTCCCTGTTATACATGTCGAGTTGTTGAACTGGGGTCAGCCCGGACCAGAAGGTCGAACGCATGCATTTAGTCATGATGGGATCGCTCCCTACATATCGGGTTCAGTGGCCGGGTCAAGGCTGATTGTGTCCCTCACATCGACACCCACGGAACTGTCAACATGATCAGGTTGATCTCGCACTTCTCCATCCGACATGGCTTGGCTATGAGTTATCATACGACAAGGGCACAAAACACTAAGTCTAAAAGGAGGCTGGGTCTAAATATTTCAGCAATATCTTTCACCACATGGGACGGGGCAATTCACACAGGGGAGGCAAACAATATTGGGGTGATACACGTAATTCGCACACAACGCTCTCTTCTTCTTCTTCTTTCGGCGAGCTCCCGTTAGGGGTCGCCACAGCGGATCAACAGTCTCCATTTCGCTCTATCCTCCACATCTTCCATTGACACTCCAACCACCCGCATGTCCACCCTCACCTTATCCATGAACCTCTTCTTTGGCCTTCCTCTTCTCCTCCTTCCTGGCGGCTCCATCTTCAACATCCTTCTCCCGATATACTCCGCTTCCCTCCTGTGCACATCTCCAAACCATCTCAATCTCACCTCTCTCACTTTGTCTCCAAACCGTCCAACCTGCACTGTCCCTCTAATATACTCATTTCTTATCCTATCCATCCTCCTCACTCCCAACGAGAATCGCAGCATCTTTAACTCTGCCACCTCCTGCTCCGCTTCCTGTCTTTTTGTCAGCACCACCGCCTCCAAACCATACAACATAGCTGGTCTCACTGCCGTCTTATATACTTTCCCCTTCACTATTGCAGCTACCCTTCTGTCACAAATCACTCCTGCAACTCTTCTCCAACCACGCCATCCTGCCTGCACTCTCTTTTTCACTTCTCTCCCACACTCTCCGTTACTTTGGACAGTTGATCCCAAGTATTTAAACCCATCCACCTTCCCCACCTCAACTCCTTGCAACCGCACCATACCACCACCCTCCCTCTCATTTACGCACATGTACTCCGTCTTACTCCGACTGACTATCATTCCCCTTCTCTCCAGTGCGTACCTCCACCTCTCGAGGCTCGCCTCAGCCTGCTCCCTACTCTCCCTACAGATCATGATGTCATCTGCGAACATCATTGTCCATGGAGACTCCAGTGTGATCTCGTCCGTCAACCTGTCCATAACCATTGCAAACAGGAAAGGGCTCAGAGTCGATCCTTGGTGCAATCCCACTTTTACCTTAAACAGGTCTGTCATTCCTACTGCACACCTCACCACCGTCACACTGTCTTCATACAGTCACACTTCGCACACAACGCTCTGTTGGGAAAATATGACACTAAATACCCAATATCACCACTGCACATCAAATTGCCAATGAGAAAATGCAACGTACAAATAACTCACATTTTTTTTTATTGTTGGCCGATGACTGGCGTAAACACAAGATAGCGTCCGCTGGTGAGAAAATCCCTCCAAGATGGCGTCTGCTGGTGAGAAGGTTCCTCCAAGATGGCGTCTGCTGGTAAGAAGGTTCCTCCAAGATGGCGTCCACTGGTGAGAAAATCCCTCCAAGATGGCGTCCGCTGGTGAGAAGGTTCCTCCAAGATGGCGTCCGCTGGTGAGAAAATCCCTCCAAGATGGCGTCCGCTGGTGAGAAAATCCCTCCAAGATGACGTCCACTGATGAGAAAATCCAAGATGGCGTCCGCTGGTGAGAAGGTTCTTCCAAGATGGCGTCCGCTGGTGAGAAGGTTCCTCCAAGATCGCGTCCACTGGTGAGAAAATCTCTCCAAGATGGCGTCCGCTGGTGAGAAGGTTCTTCCAAGATGGCGTCCGCTGGTGAGAAGGTTCCTCCAAGATGGCGTCTGCTGGTGAGAAGGTTCCTCCAAGATGGCGTCCGCTGATGAGAAGGTTCCTCCAAGATGGTGTCCGCTGATGAGGGAACGATGATCAGATGAAGGAAGATAGCGACCCACTGTGGAATTTG
Source organism: Eptatretus burgeri (assembly GCF_056783735.1). NCBI lineage: Eukaryota > Metazoa > Chordata > Myxini > Myxiniformes > Myxinidae > Eptatretus > Eptatretus burgeri. The sequence continues at coordinate 71,765,819 of NC_140965.1, forward strand.
TCTCAGTTCGAATGTCTTACTTGATTGAATCCTGGACGAGCCGTCCATTTGTCGAGATCCCGCCGGTTTAATATCTTCCAGCACGGGATACTGACGTTAATGTCCGAGCTTCAAGTAGTCCACGTGTGGACAAAGAGAACAACACAACATTTTCCACTGTGTTTCAGATCGACCTCTTGGGTTGGCACGATCTTTTATTGGCTCGATCTCCAAAATGGCTGGTAACAGAATGGATGACACAGCACACCATCTGCCAGAACTCTTGGCAACAATAAAGTTCCAAAAACAAATCGATAACTCACAGCTCTGCTCGATGAGAGCCGGGAATAACGATAACACTTGTCCCGATTTTACTCAATCCTTTAGTCAGAGCTATCAACGATCAGCGTGACTGGGTTGTCGAGAGTCTTTTAAAAAAACCACTTGAAAATCGCGTTCAAACATGCGATTCGAAGCGCGTGATATATTTTCCACTCGCGAACTTGGAGCCACGTCTGTTCCTAACAATGGCGCCCGCAGCTCTCTTCAGTCCACCCACCACGTGCCGACTCCAACCAATCCCGGGGAGCCTGAAAAAGGTCACGTGACGTTGTGGGTGGGACACTAAATTTGGTGAGAACATGGTTTCTTCTCACAATGTTAACATTTAGAAAGAAACTGCAAATGGCATGTGAAAGCATAATTCATGGGGTTTTGTTATGTTCTTGTTAGTAATGTTGTTATTGACATTAAATCCACAAATCCCACGGGTTTCATGACGAGTTGACATTTTCTGATGAGGAAACTTCAACATCAGTGGTGGAATTTTTGGTTTCAGACCAAGTCACTCTACCCTGGAGATGCTGCTTCTGCTCTCACAGCAATGGATGGAGGTGCTCAATGCCAGATATGAAATCAGAGCCGTATCCAAAGAAATATCGCGTAGTTTTGACACAGTCTGGCACCCTGGCCTGCTCACCAAACTCTATTCCTATGGTATCCAAGACCATCTAAACTCATGGCTCGCAGACTTCCTCTCCTGTTGCAGCCAACGTGTGGCCCTAAATTGAGTTCTCTGATCCCCTCTTCCTGTCCAGGCTCGAGTGCCTCAAGGCAGCGTTCTGGGATCTGATATTTTTCTGGTTTTCATCAACGATCTCTCCAACTCTCTGGAAAATCCTCTTGATCTCTTTGCTGATGACTCCACCCTCTGCCGTATAATCTGTCATCCCTCAGACCGGCAAGCCACAGCTTCTTCGCTCTTTGCAGATCTGGATAAATCACAAACTGGTCCAACATCTGGAACATGTCTTTCAATCCTGACAAATGTCACACTCTTACGATGTCTCTCCAAAAGGACTATTTAGATTCCCACCCCCCCCCCCCACCATCTACTTTCTCAACAATCCTCTGGAATAAGTCCTTTCTTTCAAACTTCTGGGTCTCACTATCTGCCATGACATTTCCTGGGAAAGCAACATTTACAACCTGGCCTCTAAAGCCAGACGACGACGGGTTATCCTCCATCGTACAAAGTCCTTCCTCAGCCCACCTGAGCTCCTGCCCACGTACAAAGTTTTCATCCGCAGCCTAATGGAGTACTACTCTCCCCTCTATGTTGGTGCAACTGTCGCTAACCTTTCTCGGCTTCACACTGTGGAAACCAAGGCTTTTAGGATCATTGGTATCTCCCGCAATGAGGCTGAGTCTTTGAGCCTCTCACTCTCTCACCACAGGAAGGTCGGTTGAATTTCTGTCTTCTACCGTCTCCTTTCCGGTCTCACCCCCTGCTGTGTCTGCGATTTGTCCCCACCATATTTCCGCAGGGCGCTCAAGGTCTGCCAATAACCCCCTTCTGGTAAAACTACCAAAATCATGAATCACTGCTCACCTTCACTCTTTCGTTCCCCTTTTTTCCCGATTTTGGAATAAACTCCCACACACTCTTCAATCCCATTCTTCCCTCCAGGCCTTCAAAACTGCTGTTCACCACCACCTCTTATCTTCCCCCATCCAAAACCTTGATCTTTTTTACCCCCGTTAATCCACCCCAAACCCACGTCCTTCAAATTGCCTGCTTTCCTTCCTGAAAGTCCCTGTAATGTCCATCTTGAATACACCATATTCCACACCCCATCCCTCTCCCTTCCACAGATCTCCTAATGTGTCTGTTCCCACTGTTTTGTCCTTCCCTCTCTTGCCCCTCTTGTCCCATGCCCTCCTTGCTGTGCATTGTGTGTTAGTTCTCATACGACCTTTGGCAATGTCTCCAAAAAAAAAAATAAACCAATGTCACCCGCAGGGTGACCCGTATCTTGCCAAAAGGTGACCACGTGTGACTTCTTTAAGGTCACACTGAGGTGAACAGAGCTGCTATCCACCAGGAGCGACTCCTTGAGGAATATCTGCCTACGAGAGATTCCGATGAGAATCGTTCTACAGAGTAACCATGAAAAATATGCTTTTGCCTCATAACATCACCAAATGACGTCATAATGTCTCAAGCTTGACATATCTAGAAAGCACTCATCAAGGTGTTCAATTTGAGGTATGACACGATATGGTTCCTAAAACTTGAAAATTTGACCTTGGGGTCAAATGTTTGACCTTCGGTGCTAACCATGAAGGTCAAGGCCAATCGCCACCAAAAATTAATCAGCTGAGCGCCAGACCATGAACTATATTCCCATGAAGTTTGAAGACGATCCGATCAAAATTACTCAAAAAATAAGGGTTTCGTCGACTCCCCTGATTTGCGACAAAGTGACCTTGACCTTTGACCTTGACCTTCAAAAATTTATGCGCTAAAAGGGACCTCTATAGGCATCTGATATGCGAAGTTACAAAAATTTCCAATGATAACTGTGCTCTGCAGAGTGATTTATACGTGATTACAGACCAAATATATATATATATATATATATATATATATATATATATATATATATATATATATATATATATATATATATATATATATATATATATATAAAGGTCAAGGCCAATCGCCACCAAAAAATAATCAGCTGAGTGCCAGACCATGAAATATATTCCCATGAAGTTTGAAGATGATCCGATCAAAATTACTCTAAAAATAAGGGTTTTGTCGACTCCCCTGATTTGCGACAAAGTGATCTTGACCTTTGACCTTGACCTTCAAAATTTTATGCGCTGAAC
>NC_140965.1:71773974-71776474 GCF_056783735.1 Eptatretus burgeri
GGGAGAGGTGAAGCATTTTGTTGAGGAGTTGTCAGAATTGCATGTGTGAGTTTACTTGAGTCAAAATGTAATTGTGTGTGTGTGTGTGTGTATGTGTGTATCACTGTGTGGGGGAGTGGGGGGGGGGGGGTTGATGCAATCACTCTACGAGTAATTGGCTCGTGAATCATAAGTGACAGAAATCAAAAGTAAAAGTCAGACAATAATTATTGCAGTTTATAACTTGTAAACCCTTTTGATGCCATACGTGTATATTTATTTTAATTGCATAGTGTTTCTCCAGCCCTGAGTGTTTGTGCCAGCCATGTGCCAGCCAGGCAGAGCACGTGTCTGAAAATGACACGTATTAAAATGTGAATGTTGTTTGGTGCTTTCAAACTATGCACCATGGTCATGGAGATTAAACATAATTTCATAGTTTTCTGTTTCTGTAGATTATCTATCTGCTTGGCACATAGAAGCTACACTTATATTTCTATTAGCCCTGCTTACAGCCGTCTGTAATATGTCTGATACGTAATGTAGAAAGTTACTGATTGATTAGTAAAGTGGTGGCGATCATGGGTGAGGCGAAACAGAAATGATGGGTAAAAAAAACTCTGCTACTTACCCTCAAGTTCTCGAGCTTTTCCACAGCTGTTCTATCCATTTTCTTATTTTCCATTAGATTAGAGTGATCTCTAATCTTCGTGGAGATAGCGTCGGCTTTCAATCGCTTCAGTTTACTCATCCCAAACCAGGAACACAGGCTGGTGACATTCGAGATATCTTCATAATGGGAGCTGCAAATGATGCTTGATGCAGTTGTGCCATGCCACTTTCCTCTGGTCAGTTTGACTTTGGCTGTCCATATTTTCCTTACAGCTGGATCTTTTGGTAAAACATGTATGCTCACAGCATCATCGGTTGTATTGTTACAACCTCCAACAACATCCAGCTGGCATTGAGTACTTTTTCAGAATGCATGGAGGCCACACATAAACATAAGTCCTGAAGAAAAAGTATCCTGGAGATGACATGCATGTCACGTGATGTATGACGTAAACAGATCTGGCTTTTTTCGGGGTGGGGGGCAATCGAGCATACAAGGACAAAAAAAACCCCCATTAAAATCAGTGTTTCAACATGTTTATTGCAGAAAAAAAACGATTAAGTGTTCAGTGAAGCCATATTTATTCATTGAACCAAACATGAATTTCTGATTATGTGGACCTTTCAGTCAAGATCGATCACTCCCCATTACTGCAGTGAGTACCAGGAAGTAATTGCCACACCAGCGATTGTTGCATTTATCCTGACCAACAAGAAATGTCTGCCACACATTAACCTGTCTGTGGTCCACAAAACAGTCTTGTGGGCCAGCCAGTAACAATATAAATGTTAAAACGCTCTTCTGGGTAAACAGTTGCACAAGTTCCATGGTTGTTAGCTATTAGGTATCCGGTTTGCAGAGCTCTAGTTCTATTTAAAGCCCCTTACATCTCCGAAAGGATGGTACTGCAGCCACTACCGTGGAGAGAACTGAATTGTCCATTTTATAGACCAGTGCACCCCAGAGAAGGATTTTATAGATTCTACAGGCAATTTCACCCTATGCAGTGACCTGATATGAAAATCCTCTTCAAATTTCAAGTCAATGGGATGAAAATTGAAGATTTTACAAATACCACCTTAGTTGTTGACCTTGGGCCTTTGTTGACCTTTTGGTGTATGATGTTGACCTCAAAAATAATTCACTGGTTTAATTCATTGACCTGAAATATAAATCCTCTTCAAATTTCAAGTCAATCGGATGAAAATTGAGGATTTTAGGAATACCAACCTAGTTGTTGATGTTGTGCCCATGTTGACCTTTTGGTCGATGTTGACCTCAAAAATAATTAGCTGGTTGAATTTCGTGACCTGAAATATAAATCCTCTTCAAATTTCAAGTCAATCAAATGAAAATTGAGGATTTTTGTATATATATATATATATATATATATATATATAAATATACAAACATATAAATACATAAATATATATATATATATATATATATATATATATATATATATATATATATATATATATATATATATATATATATATATACCAGTTTATACCAGTTTAGTATAACCGGTTTTAGTTTACTGGTTTATAACTAGTTTAGTATAAAGTTTAGAACTAATACCAGTTTAGTTGACCTTTGACCTGTGTTGACCTTTTGGTCGATGTTTACCTCAAAAATAATGAGCTAGTTTAATTCAGTGACCTAAAATATAAATCCTCTTTAAATTTCAAGTCAATCAGACAAAAATTGAGGATTTCAGAAATTTCACCTAAGTTGTTGACCTTTTGACCTTTTGACCTTTTGAGCTCAAAAACAATGGGCTTCTTCCTTATGACAGCTCTACCATGTGGTGAAGTTTCATGAAGATCTGTTTAAATTTGTGACCTGGAGGTGATAAACAGAGACAGACAGACAAACAAACAGACAGACAGACAGACAGACAGACAA
>NC_140965.1:71781474-71808974 GCF_056783735.1 Eptatretus burgeri
AATTCACGGGAATCGGTCAGGGGGTGAGAGAGCGACCCCGATTCCCTCAAATTACGAGCGAGCAAATTAACCCTTCACGAGAAGCAAGATGGCGTCTCCAAGGCGGCGGGAGCCGGGGGTATTAGAAATGGATGTAGAATGTGTAGGATCCATGGTCCAGGATGGAATCCCCGAGCAGGAAATGTTGATTGTGCAGGAACACGGACTCGCCCAACTGAACCCAGGGCCCGAGGTGGGTGCGGCAGCGGCCGCGGTGTATGACACCTCCCCCCTCTCCACCAAGACCCTTCCCCAACCCCTGCCGAAACGGCTCACTTGAGTGCATCCGACATGGCCCAGCTATTCACCATGCTGGCACAAATGAATGCGGCAATGACAAATGAAATAAAAACGAAATGAAAGACATGAACAAACAAATAAACGAAAAGATGGATACAAATACAAAACGAAATGAAAGGCATAAACGAAAAGATGGATACAAATACAAACGAAATGAAAGGCATGAAACGAAAAGATGGATACAAATACAAATGAAATGAAAAACAGAAATGAACAGGCAAATAAACGGAATGGAAGCAAACATGAAGGAAGAAATGAAAAAGTTCCGGGGTGAGACGCAGAACATGGGCCGATGCCTGCAGGCGGGCATGAAGGCCGTGACAAAGGAAATAATAGTGGAGACAAGGGAGGTAAAGGGTGAAGAGTTGGCAGAGACACGGGAGATAGAAAAAATAGAGGAAAGACTACACGAGGAAGACGGGGTAAGTGACGCACACACACACACAGAGGTAGTGGAGGATAATGGGGGTGAGCTGGCGGACTGGGTAGAGACCCGGTGCGAGCACCTGGATGGCCTCCTCCAGGAACGAGGGGAGGGAGTCTGCCCCCTTGAGGCGGATCACGACCATGTGAGTTCGGTCGTGTTTTGCGAGGTTGAGGGGACGGGTGCTGTGAACGGGTGCACGGAGAGCTTGGGGGGTATAGAGGCCCCGGAGATCCTTGTGGGGACACGAATCCCCAGTGTGGTTGTCCCTGTGTGTGTGGTACAAGGCGTGAGTGCGTCCCCGTGTGTGGAAGCGACCCCGTGTGTGAGTGGTGTGGTGGCGATGGTGCCAGAGTGCGTGCTTCCCAGCACGCCGTGTGTGAAAGAGGCACCGTGTGTGAGTGTCGCCGTGTGTGTGAATGAGGCACCGCGGTTGAGTGCCCCCGCGTGTGTGGATGAGGCACGGAGTGCGAGTGAGGCACCGCGGGTTAGTGCCCCCGCGTGTGTGGGTGAAGGACCGTGTATGGAAGAGACCGCGTGTGTGAGTGTCGCCGTGTGTATGAGTGAGGTATCGCGGTTGAGTGCCCCCGCGTGTGTGGATGAGGCACGGAGTGCGGGTGAGGCAACGTGCGTGAGTGAACGGCCGTGTGCAAGGTCGCTGTGTGCCAGGGAGACCGTGTGTGTGAGAGAGCGGTATGTAAGGGAGATGTCGGTTGGCATGCGGGAGCACGCAGCCGCATCTCCCGGTGTGAATGTGATGGTGTGGACTGTGTGCGTCGTAACACGCAGGTGTGCGTGGGTGGAATGGAGACGGAGACGGCGACAGAGGAGAGAAAGCCGAGTAGCGGCTGTAGTTGTTTCGGGGACCGTGCCGGGTTCACCCAGCGGTGAGCACGCGGTCCGTGCTGTGCAACGCACGAGGCCACCACGTGCTCGCTTGCGAGAGTGAAGTCCCGGTCCGGAAACGCACGCGGTGGATTTGCCGATCCCGCGGACGGACAAAGTTTAGGCAGGTAAATGGATTTGGACCGGACGGGTTCTCCACGCGATCGTGTGTGTTAAGCTCCAACGGGCAAAGCACATGTGTTCGCGTGGGGAACCCCTCGAGACGTGGGGCTTGTGTTTTTTTTTTGCGCACGGTGACGTCATGGCTGCACGTGTGGTTGGAATCCGGCAGGAGGGGTATCTCTGCCGGATGGTAGCGTCCAAGGAGGGACGAGGAACACGTGCAGCTGCATGACGTCACGGCCAGGTGCAAAGTGCGCGAGCTCTGAGTTGCCGCGCAGGTGCTGCGCATGAAAAAAAAAAAGGCAGCAAGCCTCACTTTCGGGTGCAAAGGATTCCTGGGCAAGGGGTGGAAGACCCCCTTACCCTGGGCACAGGATGAAAACTAGTTAGGGGGAAGGGTTAGCTTAGTTAGACCGACTTCATGGGGCAGGGGTAAGTCCTCATGGAGTCCGTGGAATGGATTAGTTAGAGGGATTGTAGCCAGACTTAGGTGGGGAAATTGATTAAAGAGATTAGGAGACAGTGACAGACTTGTGGATGTGTAGAGGGGACGTAGTTTAGCTACGTAGTGTTAAATGGAACGTGCTATAGTGTAAGGGACGACGTGGGAGCACGAGTTAGTTAGGGGATGTAGTTAGAAGAATGGCGGAGTTCAGCGGTGAGTGTGTTGAAGAGTTGGTGAGTTGTGAGGCATGTGCTTGGTGAGTGAGTGAGGCCAGCGGGTCTGTGTGAGTGGAGCGAATGGGGAATGCATGGTGCGATGAGTGATTGGGGGGAGGAGTGACTCCCGCCCAAGGGACCCCGGGGTCAGTGTAGAGTGAGTTAGCTGGGTTAGTCAAATTGAAAAATGGAGGTCGTTTTGTTGTTGGTGGAGAAAGTAGGCTCGAGACCCATTTGGAGGGTGCAGGAGCCCTGTTGGCGGGCTTGGGAGCGTGGCTGCGAAAGGTGAGTATCGCTGAGTGGGTACCCCGGGCACCAGGCTAGTCGACGCGGTAGGGCCATGGGCCCATGCGGGGCCGGGATAGAGTAGTGGGCACCGGTGCGCCTGCTTGGTGCGGCGGCCCCGGGCGCCATTGGCCGCCTGGGCAGTGGTGTCGGCACGGGTGACCCTCGGAAAGGGGCCCGGGAGGCCGGCCTGCCCCGTGTGCGTTTCAGGGGGAGGTGCCATGGGGGCACTCCCGGTGTTAGGGAGCTGGTAGGCTCGGAGGCAGTGTAGTGCCCGGGGGTGCCATAGCGGGAGAATCGGCAGAGGGTCGTGCCTGCCAAAGGGAGCCACGTGTCCCAGCCAGGAGACCGTGTGAGGGCACGGAGAGAAAATTGGGGGGCGAGGCCCGAAATTGTGAGGACACCAACACAGGCGACGGGAATCTGGGTTGTTAGAACCAATAGTTTAAGCGAGAGGCGCTTGTTGAAAGCCCCGGGGTAGTTTAACAGTTAAATGGATAGGGTAGATTAGGAGATGTACCCCTCCGCACCATCCATCCCCTCGCTGTCGTTGTGGGCCGCTGGACCCACTTTGGGTTAGATCGCCGAACTCTGGCGAGGCCATTCTGAGCTTCATTGGGCCTCGACACAGGACGTTAGCTCTCCCTTATTCCCCTCCGGGAAGGAACGTAGGGGTTGGGAGTAGGCTAGGTGACAGGATAGGTTAGCCGAACAAGGACGATAAAGGGGGTTAGGGGCCGATTTATAGTGGAGGAGTAAGAATAAAAACAACAAAAAAATAAGTTGGGGCTAAATTGGTTTTTCACAAATTAAGGGAGTGGGTATGTACAGTGACAGGCAAAGGCGATAGGTGGGAGGGAGACAGGTAGGTAGGTCCGAGCCCGCCTTCCAAGTGGCCAGCACCACCGCACTCCCTCCACCAACCTCCACTGAACGGAAAAGGCTGGCCAACTTCATCGGCTGGCCGTGTTTTGCTTCAAGGCGGAGGCCGGCCAACTTGATCGGCAGCTGTTGTGTTGCTGCAAGGCCTGTGCCGGCCGGATCATCTGCAGCTGTGGTACTTCAAGGCCTGTGCCGGCCAGTTCATCTGCCGGCTGTGTTTGCCTGCAGCGGCCTTATTCTGCGGGCTGAGTTTGCCTGCTCACCTTTGCCATGCCATGCCCACTGCCCATGTTCACCAGCCCCGTTCAATTTTGCTTTGCCCCCCCCTGTTCATTTCCATGTGCGCCAGGATCAGAAAGCAACAGTTTGCAAGCTGCAAGAACTGCCCTGTTGGCAGCTACAACACGGGCCTGCAGTGGCAGCCCGTGCACCGTGTTTTGCGTCCATCCATTCATCCATTCATTCGTTGTGCTCATTGCGTGTGCCACTTGAGCTGGCACGGAGACTGCGTTTGTGCAGCCCATGCACCGTTGTGGTTCACTGCGTTCAGCTCAAAAGGGAAGGCCTTGGACTGCGTGTGAGCAGCCAGCCACGTTCCCTGTCACCTGCATTGTTTGAGCCAGAGACTGCATGTGGGCAGCCTGGCTCCCTGCTAACTGCTTTTCTTTGCAGAGTTCAATGATCCTGGGCCATGGTTTAGTGTAAAATTTGTAAGTTAAGGTTAAGATGTACTGTAAATATGAGTGCGCCCCCGGCATGTATGTCTTAGCGCCGGCAATTTTATTTAAGTCGTCCATGTGAGTGAGTTTGTTTAGGTAGTTACGCAGCCCTCAGGTTATTTATTTTGGGGACACGAATACCATGAATGTCGCACTCAGGGATCCGTAGGTAAAATGTACTAGGGGAAAACTACACATGATGGCACACGAAAATTTGACGACTCGGGACGAGTCTGTAAAAAGGGAAGGGGGTAGTGTTGTGGTTACCAAATTCGCAAACCACCATTCAGGTCCCTTAGGTGAGGTATCTCGGTAAGTGCATGTGTAGTTTGGCCCAAACCCGTTGTCTAGTGGGAATACATGTCATTTATACGTGCTGCGACTCTTCAGGATAGCCGTTTTTCTTTACTATCTTTATTTTTGGACCAACCGCCATGATTACCACACCACAACCACAACATCAGCCACCAACCACACCGCCGCTTCACCACAACCGCCACGACCTTCACGTCACACCTCGCAACCGTAGCATCGCCACCGTTCTTGCCCCGCTGTGGGTACCGGTGTTGGACTCGTGCAGGGCGCACGTTGAACAGCGTGTACAAAATCACGGATTTTGTGCTTCAAAAACGGATCCAAAAACGACACACGCCCACTTTTGCCATCCAATCGGTGAGCGAGGGGCGATTTGGCCCGCCTCCAGAACGATCGATATATGCAAATTTGTGGATCAAAAAGCCTTCACGCCCACTTTTTCTCGGGCCAATGGGGAGCGAGGTGAAAGGTCAAAGGGAGGGGGTCAAAGGCGAAGCTACGGGGGGATAAAAGGACGGTGTTCGTCAGTCAGAAAAGAGAGAAGAGTGTGGAAGTCTGGAGCCCGAAGCCTGCAGTAGCTGGAGAAGCTGAAGAGAGTCGAACGAGGAGAGCCCAAAGAAGAGTCCAGGGTGGAGAGTCCAGAGGCGGAGAGGCGGCAGCGGCGAAGGCAGACGAGGGGGTGCTCGCGACGGTGCCGGGAGCTGCACGCCCGAGGAAGGCCGGCAGCGCGACCTGGCCGAGGTGGAGACGCACACCAGGGATAATAAAGATCCTCTATACCCCGAGCATCAGCAACCCCCTCCTGTTTCCCCCCGCGCTGAGATAGTGCGACCAAGGGGGCCCCTTTCCCACCCCCTGCCAGGCACTGTCCGCGAGGCCCGCGGAGTGAGGCGCCATCGCCGCTCCGCGTCTCATCACCAGACGGGTAGGCGCGACCCGGTCTCGGCCTCAGGCCCGCCTCATCCTTGAGGGTATTTCTTTTCCTTGGTTTTGGGTATGTGTTGTCGGCGCCGTCTGTGAAGTAGAATTGTATAAGTGTTGCCGTGTGCTCGGTAGTCGGTATTAGCTCTGCACTGTGTTTTCACTTTTATATTTGCTTTTTGTGTAAATGGAAGTGTGTTTTCTTTTTTTGTGTGCATTTGGTGGAATTGTATTTCTGTGCTTGCCGTGTGCGGCGAATAAATGTGCTTTATTGTTGAACTGTTCTCCCGCTTCGCTTCGTCTTTTCCTCCATTGAATCCCCATCTTGCTTCACGTAAAGGGTTGGTAGTGGGCTGAATACGCCCGATAATTAATCGAACCGTCGAGGTCGACGATAACACCGCTCGGTTATTCTGATAAGTACGGGCAGGTCGGCAAGTGGCCCGTGTCCGAAGAAATCGACCTGCGATCGCCCGGTCTACCCTCCGCGTGGGTACTTAGGTAGGTCGAATTTGGCGAGCAACCCTATCCCACACGGGGGCTGATTGGCTCGATCGCGGTGAGACCGAAAGGTCCACCCGTGACTGGTTCCCGGCGTTAGTCCGAGAGGGTCACGACTGGATTGTCCGTCCGGTGGGCGACGTGCCGCGATTCGAGTTACGTGGCCGTCAGCACGCCGCGGGCGCGAAATCCGCAACAATATATATATATACATATACATATACATATACATATACATATACATATACATATACATATACATATACATATACATATACATATATTTGCTCTCATCAGGACAGCATTCCAATCAATATGAAACTAGTGATGCCCACATTCAAAGTTTAAACATCAGACGCACCTCTTGACTGTTATGGTGAGCATCGCTGCGGATTATGTCTCAGATGGCAAAATCGCATAATCCTCAAATACCAACCATCCATCTGCCACCCAGACAATTGTTCCCACTCATGCAAACCATTCAACTTGAAGGCACGTGATGTGATCAGCAGGTAAATCAAAACATTGTGGAATGTGATAAACACTCCCCCGATCTCCATTCGACATAGTCCTGCACTCTGTTTGATGTTTCACTGATGTTGACCATGTAATCTTTGTCTGTTTGACAGTCACTGGGCCGATTGGGGATGACGCTTTGGTGTTGGACTATGTCCAATGGAGATCGGGGGAGTGCTCATCACACTCCACATGTTTCGATTTACCTGCCGATCGCATCGTGTGACTTCTGGTTGAATGCTTTGCATTAGCGGGAACAATCATCTGGGTGGCAGACGGACAGTTGTTCTTTGTGGATTATGTGGTTTTACTGTATGAGGCATAATCTGCGGTGATGCTCACCATAACAGTCAAGAGATGCGTCTGATAGATTTATGCCAAAAAACATAGTGATGCCTCGGTTCACTCATTTGAGTGTGTATTAATTATGGAACGGACGTACGGGTGGACGAACGAACGGACGAACGAACGGACGGACGGACGGACGGACGAACGGACGGACGGACGGACGGACGGACGGACGGACGAACGAACCGACGAACGAACCGACGAACGGACGGACGAACGGACGGACGAACGGACGGACGAACGGACGGACGGACGGACGGACGGACGAACGGACGAACGAACGAACGAACACCTAGTATTGGACCATGGGTATGTCCATTAATTACGTATTATTTATAATGAATAACTATAAGTGAAGTATAAGTGAAGTCCTTTCAATTCGACGTATTGGACTTCACTATAAGTGAAGTCCTTTCAATTCGACCATTAAGCCTTTCAGACAATTATAAATGTTTAGACTGTTATAGTGGGGGTTTTACTTTATGTGCAGCATGCTTGAAGACATGATTGTGCAGTATGTGCAGAAATTTCAGAATATCAGTTTTGCAGCATAAAATATATACGGCACCAGGCACAAACAAATCAACCCTCTTCTTAAAGTCGAATAACCTTTGTAATAACAAATACAGCACACGTACATGTAGTATACACCAAAATGCACATATATTATACAGTATATATTGTTACAGGAGCAAATATCACCAATCGCTTCACTGACAGGAATACTGAAAGGGGGGAGAAAAAGAAAAGGGAGAAAAAGAGAGGGGAGAAAAAGAGGAGGGAGAAAAAGAGGGGAGAGGAAAAGGTGGTAAAAAGAGTGAGGAAGACAGCGAGGATGAGAGAAGGGGAGAGTGAGAAGATGGAGGGGGAAAGAGAAAGGAAGGAAGTTGAGTGAGGGGGAGTGGGGGAAGGGAAGGCAGACGTGCGGTGGAGCGTTCTTTACGATTCATCCTGTCTCATAAATTATTCTGCACAGAATAGCAGTGAAGATGGAAACAAAATAATGTCTGAAATCCATTTTCTACAGGTCGTACTATAAATACTGCCCAGAGACAAACACCGCCCGGGCACGTTCAGAGAAAAACTCTCATCCAGACATAAACACTGCCCAGACACGTCTGGGAACAAACACTGTCCAGAGACAAACACCGCCCAGACACGTCCAGAGACAAACACCACCCAGACACATCCAGAGACAAACACCGCCAGGATGCGTACAGAGACAAACACCACCCAGATGTGTCCAGAGATAAACACCACCCGGACATGTCCAGAGACAAACACCACCCGGACATGTCTGGAGACAAACACCACCCGGACATGTCCGGAGCCAAGCCGTCCAGAGACAAACACTGCTCAGACACGTGCCAAGACAAACACCCATCTGGACCAACACCACCAGATGCATCCAGAGACAAAGCACCACCCCGACGCATCCAGAGCTGCCAGGATGTGTCCAGAGACAAACACCACCCAGACATGCCCAGACATAAACACAGTCCAGAGAAAAACACCACCCAGATGCATCCAGAGACAAACACGACCAGGATGCGTCCAAAGACAAACACCACCAGGATGCGTCCAAAGACAAACACCACCAGGATGCATCCAAAAACAAACACCACCAGGATGCATCCAGAGACAAACACCACCCAGACGTGTTCAAAAAACAAACACCACCAGGATATATCCAGAGACAAAAACCACCCAGACATGCCCGAAGGTGAACACAGTCCGCAGCAAAACACCACCCAGATGCGTCCAGAGACAAACACGACCAGGATGCGTCCAAAGACAAACACCACCAGGATGCATCCAGAGACAAACACCGCCAGGATACATCCAGAGACAAACACCTCCCAGACAAGGTGAACACAGTCTGAAGAGAAACACCACCCAGATGTGTCCACAGACAAACACCTATCCGGACCAACACCACCAGATGCATCCAGAGACAAACACCATCAGGATGCGTCCAGAGACAAACACCGCCCAGATGTGTCCAGAGATAAACACCACCCGTACATGTCCGGAGACAAACACCACCCGGACATGTCTGGAGCCAAGCCATCTGGAGCCAAACACTGCCCAGACACATGCAGAGACAAACTCCCATCCAGACCAACACCACCCAGATGCATCCAGAGACAAACACCACCTGGACACGTCCAGAAACAAACACCGCCAGGATGCGTCCAGAGACAAACACCACCCAGACATTCCCAGAGATAAACACAGTCCGGAGACAAACACCACCCAGATGTATCCGGAGCCAAGCCGTCCGGAGACAAACACTGCCCAGACACGTCCAGAGACAAATACTGCCCAGACACATTCGGAGACAAACACCGTACAGACGTGTCCAGAGCAAAGCTGTCTGGAGACAAACATTGCTCCGACACATCTGTAGACAAATTCCCGTGTGTCCATAAACACTGCCCGGAGACGTCCAAAGACAAAATCCCATCCAGACACGTCAGGAGATAAATACCATCTGGACATGTCTGGAGACAAACCCCGTCATGGAAAGGGGGGAAGAGGAGCGTCCATAGATAGATTGTGTCAAGAATAGTATGGACCGTGTGTTTGAGTAGGTTAGAATTACTCTTGTATCAGGGATCTGGTAGAGGTAAGTCTTTTGGTAAAATGTACACCGAGTAGGCAGTGATTGTAAACAATAGAGCAGAATAGGGTAAGATTGTATGGTGTAAAGCCTCCTGTACAGGCGAGGCCAGGCCGAGGACTTGGGCAGTAAGGCACACGGAAAAGTGCAGTGCTCTTTTAATGGGACACATCACAGAGGACTATAGCCATGGCAGTGAGGTAGGCTGTGGAGCCCTGGAGAGGGGCAGGTCACTTTTGCAAGGGGCCGCAAAGTACGTTGGGATGGCCTGAAAGATGATGCCTCACACACCAGCGAGCAGCTAATGAAAGGGACCCGCTGTGCATGAGGGTGGTTCCGGAGGTGATAAAGGCCTTGGATGTGCATGCACCTGGTAGATTGCAGTTGAGCTTTTGGTATAAAGGACACTGCATCCCTCTTTCTACTTGTCCACCTCCCTTATCTCCTGGCCTCCTCATCGCCATCACTCCCAGAGCCGCACTTCACCATGCTGTCATCATCACCAGCCTGAGAAACGTCTTCCCATTTTTTTTTAACCTCCACATGTGAACAACCACCAGTTTTGGCCTGCATTTAGGTGATTATTGGGGGATCGTAAATGGTATTGTTAATTCTGAACACAGTGTCGTGAATTCAACATTGTTTCGTTCATTTGCGGAGTTCTTAGGCCTCCGGCCCACAGTGCCTGCGTGAGCAGACCCTCTGACACAACAACGTTCATTATATATATATATATATATATATATATATATATATATATATATATATATATATTGTTGCGGATTCGCGCCCGCTGGCGTGCGAGCGGCCACGTAACTCGAATCGCGGCACGTCGCCCACCGGACGGACAATCCCGTCGTGACCCTCTCGGACTAACGCCGGGAACTAGTCACGGGTGGGCCTTTCGGCCTCACCACGATCGTGCCAATCGGCCCCCCGTGTGGGATAGGGTTGTTCGCCAAATTTGACCTACCTAAGTACCCACACGGAGGGTAGACCGGGCGATCGCACCTCGCCGCAGGTCGACTTCGGACACGGGCCAATTTAAGCTACCCGTTCCGTACTATCGGGATAACCGAGCGGTGTTATCGTCAACCTCGACGGTTCCGATTAATTATCGGGCGTATTTAGCCCACGACCAACCCTTTACGTGAAGTAAGATGGAGATTCAATAAAAGAAAAGACGAAGCGAAACGGGAAAAACAGTTCAACATAAAGCACATTTATTCCGCGGCAAACGGAAAGCACACATATACAATTATGCACCAAAAGCAAAGGTAAAAGTAACACTACAATTCTGCACAAAAAGCAAATGTAAAAGTAACACTACAATTCTGCACAAAAAGCAAATGCAACAAAAGAGACACAATGCAGATCTACTACCGACTACCGAGCACATGGCAACACTTATACAGTTTTACTTCACAGACGGCGTCGACAACACATATACTCAAAGCAAAAGAAAAAGGAAGGGGCCACCCTTAACGATGAGGGGGCAGACGGGCCTGGGGCCGAGACCGCGTCGATCCTACCCGTCTGGTGATGAGCCGCAAAATGGCGGTGGCGCCTCGACTCCGCGGGCCTCGCTGGCACTGCCTGGAATGGGGTGGGAACGGGGCCCCCTTCTCACACTATCTCAGCGCGGGGGGGAAACAGGAGGGGGTTGTTGATGCTCGGGGGAATGAGGATATCTCGCTGGCTTGGGTCCCGCGACGAGCGACTCCACTGCGACCTCGGTCGCGTTACCGGCCTCCCCTCTCCGCAGCTCCCCGACTCTGACACGAGCGCCCTCTCGACTGCCTTCGCCGCCGCCACAACTCTCCAACTCTCCCACTCTCCACTCTTCTCAACTCTGTCCAACTGCGATTCAGAAACTCTTTTTCTCTCCCGATTCAGAAACTCCCTCAACAACTGCTTCGATTCGCTCCGCGCTCGGTGCTTTATAGTCCGACAGGAGAAATCATATGCAGATTTTTGGATCAGGAATCGCTCGGGGGCGGAGCCACGCTCCCCATTGGACAGAGGAAAAGTGGGCGTGAATCATTCTTGATCCGCGAATCTGCATATAGCGATTATACTCCGACTCGCCTGGAGGCGGGGCCAAATCGCCCCACGCTCGCTGATAGGACGGAACAGAAGTGGGCGTGAATCATTCTTGATCCGATTTCTCGGAAAGGTTGGTGTTTTTGCACCCGCTGCTCGGTGCGCGCCCTGTACGAGTCCAGTATCGGTGCCCACAAGCGGCGCGGGAATGGCGGTGATGCGATGGTTGCGAGGGCGAGTTGTGACGGTAAAGGTCGTGGCTGTTGGCGTTGCTGTTGTTGTGAAGCGGCGTTGCGGTTGGTGGTTGGTGTGTGAAAGCGGTTGTGGAGAAGGCGGATGTTGTGAAGGCGGTTCTGGAGAAGGTGGCTGTGGTTGTCGAGATGCGTTTGGTGGTGGTAGTAATGGCGGTTGGTCCAAAATAAAGATAGTAAAAGAAAAACGGCTATCTAAAGGGGTCGCAGCCCGAATGAATGACATTTATTCCCTCTAAACAATGGGTTTGGGCTACTACACATATACTTACAGAGATATCTCACCTAAGGGACCTGAATGGTGGTTTGCGAATTTCGTCAACCACAACAATATATATGTCAACTTGAATGAACCTTCAAGTTTGCTCCTCAAACATGACAAACGGTGATTTGATAGACACAGACAAGAGACATTTAAACAGACAGAC
Organism: Eptatretus burgeri; assembly: GCF_056783735.1. Lineage (NCBI taxonomy): Eukaryota > Metazoa > Chordata > Myxini > Myxiniformes > Myxinidae > Eptatretus > Eptatretus burgeri. The sequence goes on from NC_140965.1 coordinate 71,793,738, forward strand.
GATATAGAAGCAAGAATGTGTGGGAAAGAGTGCAAGTGGTAGAGTTAGGGTTAGATGCATTCCATCCTTCATGCCATCTATAACTGAAACAACATGTTTTTGCTCTCATTATCCTAGTCTTTTGAGGTCGTGCCAAAAACTCGAATTTCCCTTCATCAAAACATAATCATTGTATGCTGCCTCAATTCCAGTATGCCTGCCACAACTTTACTGTTTCTTTGCACAAATCCTGCTTATTGTTTTTACATACACCTTTGCCAAACCAATGGGTCCATGTAATGAAACCGACAACTCGAGTTTGATCTAACATTTTGACATTCTCCTGATTTTTTAAAGATTTCTCATTATAAATCATGTGGAACTGTAATCTGTGCTGAATGTAATTTTAAGAGCACTGTACAAAATAAGATGACTGTGAAAAACCAACCACTCACTACCTTTACCTGCTCTGTCTCCTCCACATCTGTGGAAATTACAAATGCCACTATGTCAGTTGGCTGTGACTTGTTGCGAATGTCTTCTTCAGGTCTTTGAATCTGAACTGATCTGAGAACTTCACAACCATGATCTCTGCAAATGGTGCCTTGGAATTATATACTTTCCCTCCAATATCTCCTGCTCCTCCTCAACCCGACAGGGCTCCTCTGATCATGTTCTTGTGAAGCACAAATCTATCGCACTGGATAGCTTTATACGGCAGAGTCTGGCAGTTCTCTCAGACTTATTGGCAAGGACTACAGTCTGCCCTCTCTCAATAAGGTACCTGCAGGACAAAAAAAAAAGTCTTCAATTTTTAATGCATCTCATACTGACTGTGCATGAAAATGCTTTCAGATAGGTTAACTCATGCTCTGTCTGTCTACATCCCTCTCTGCATGTCTGTCTGTGCACGTCGGTCTCTGGTCAAAATCTTGATGAAGAACAGTTCCCAGCTGATTATCCAAACAGCCATTCAATAGGGCAGTCAGTCAATTATAAAGGCGAATTAATTATTACTCAAGCCCTTGCTGATCTGGAGGCCTGAGCATATGAGTATTATGATGAGCCCATCTCCGTGTTTGGCTGTTTGTCGGCAGAATAACGGGACAACGAGGGCAGCTTTAATCACCAAATTTGGCACACAATTTCATATTGTCAATGTCTTGGACAGGTTTAACTTTGAGCTGACAAGGAAAAAAATATAAAATTTAGTACAGGACAATATTTACTCAAGCCGCAGCCATAGGCCAGGGCATGAATATTTGATAATCGCGGCTGTGTGTACAATGTGAAGCTCTGTGCCAAATTTGGTGATTCTAGTTGCTCATATTGTCGAGTAATTCTGCCAACAAACGACAGATGTGTTGATTGCAATACTCACACACTGGTCAGAGACATGAAACAGATTGAAAGAGTAAGCAGGCATAAATAGCTTTACAGACTCCAGTTGAGAGGGAGAAGCAACTTTCACAGGTCAGGTGATCTCTATTCAGAATAACAACAGATGTAACAAAGAGCAGAAACAGCTGACTCTAACCAGGGATAGAAAGTCAAAGTCAGAAGCCAGAGTAATGGAGATGACTATACGGCAAAAGTGATAGTTTGGTACCAAGAAAGTTATCCAAATTTTAATATACACCCTAACTTAGATGTTATCTCCTCATCCTCAAGAGGGGTGAGGGTTAATTTGCACCTATGACATGTCCATGGGCTTGCTGAGCATGCATGCAAAATTTTAGAGAGATTAGCCAAGCAGTTTTTGATCTTGTAGTCAGAGGCCATTCATAGTAAAATCAAACATTACCCAGAACTACCAAGTATAATACAGTACTCCATTAGAAACTAAAACTACAAGTTGTAATAAAAGATTCCTGATGTCTCATACTCTGTTACAGATCATTGGTGTTGCTGAAGTAGTTTCTTGGCAAGTTATACTAGGTGGTTTGTCATTGCCTTCTCAGCAGTAGTTCAGGCAGGATTTGGAACTTGAACACGATGGAATCTTTAACATCAAACAACTCATGGCAGCAGACAGGACACATAGTTTAACGTCCATCAGAGAGACGGCACATTGATGAATCACCCTGCCTGTGAAACTTCAGGACAACAGTTTCTAGCTGGGTCAGGATTCAAAGCCAGGCTCGACAGCTTCGAAGCGAGTGTAGGTACCTCTAAGCCATCTTGCCAGTCTGTAATAAGGGGATGAACAGAATGAAATAAATTTTTGATCACTATGCTTGGAACAAGCATGTGCTGAGTTACTTTACTTCTAAGATGTTTGTTATCGTTTAGCAAATCACAAAACAACCATGACCTTTTGGAAGAGAAACATAACGGTGTGAGTCAGCGCCTCCATCAAGTGCATTCTCATTCCCATTGAAATGATTGAATACTGTATCGGTGTTAATGTAAGCTTGCTTTAAGAATGGGTCGTTGTTGTTTGGATTGTCTGCCTTGGTTATAATAGTTGTTGTACAAATGGTCGTTTGAATGTTTGTCTGTCTCGGTGTATCGAAATGCAGTACAAGTTGAAGGAATTATTCATATGTGTCGTCTCTCTCTCTCTCTCTCTCTCTCTCTCTCTCTCTCTCTCTCTCTCTCTCTCTCTCTCTCTCTCTCTCTCTCTCTCTCTCTCTCTCTCTCTCTCTCTCTCTCTCTCTCTCTCTCTCTCTCTCTCTCTCTCTCTCTCTCTCTCTCTCTCTCTCTCTCTCTCTCTCTCTCTCTCTCTCTCTCTCTCTCTCTCTCTCTCTCTCTCTCTCTCTCTCTCTCTCTCTCTCTCTCTCTCTCTCTCTCTCTCTCTCTCTCTCTCTCTCTCTCTCTCTCTCTCTCTCTCTCTCTCTCTCTCTCTCTCTCTCTCTCTCTCTCTCTCTCTCTCTCTCTCTCTCTCTCTCTCTCTCTCTCTCTCTCTCTCTCTCTCTCTCTCTCTCTCTCTCTCTCTCTCTCTCTCTCTCTCTCTCTCTCTCTCTCTCTCTCTCTCTCTCTCTCTCTCTCTCTCTCTCTCTCTCTCTCTCTCTCTCTCTCTCTCTCTCTCTCTCTCTCTCTCTCTCTCTCTCTCTCTCTCTCTCTCTCTCTCTCTCTCTCTCTCTCTCTCTCTCTCTCTCTCTCTCTCTCTCTCTCTCTCTCTCTCTCTCTCTCTCTCTCTCTCTCTCTCTCTCTCTCTCTCTCTCTCTCTCTCTCTCTCTCTCTCTCTCTCTCTCTCTCTCTCTCTCTCTCTCTCCCCCCCCCTGCCTTATTGAATGATCTTCAGACACACAACCTCAAAAGCACATGTACCTAACACATCAACCTTTGTCACCACTTTACTCACCCTCATCCAACCCCCACACCCACTACCTCCTGGACACTGAGTTTTCATGCAAGAAAGGAGATAATATTGTAATGAGCAGAAACTCTGCCTCTGCCTCCACGAGGAGGTCCAGATGGCATCAGTGGCTAAGTTCTCAAATGCTCCTCTGTTGCTTTCTCTTCTTGTCTGTTTTCTTCAGCTTGTCATTCACCACAGGCCACCTCTCATCTATACACAAGAAGAATGCAAAAAATATCCACTCAAAGACGGGCCATTAAGCTTACCTCCAGTTGTTATCAAAAAAATCACGGAATCCATTCCCAATGGCCTGATCTCTGATCATGAGGTTGGTTTCTGCACCAGTCATTTCACTTTTGATAAGCTGCTGACCTCTTTCTCAATAATGGATGGAGGCTTTAACACTTAAATAGGAAGTCAGGGCTGTATCTCTGGCAATATCACAGGCCTTAAACTGCGTGGCACCCAAATCTGTTTTCCGAGCTGCCTGCAGCATTCAAGGCCAACTCATTGCTGGCTCACCAACTTCCTCGACTCATGGAAGCAGCTCGGGTGTTGCTTTCAATTGTATCCTTTCATCTAAACTCTCCCATTGATGCTGGAATAGTCCAAGGCAGCATCATACACCAACATTTGTATCTCACATGCAGCAATGACGTCTTTGATGTCCGAGAAAATCCTCTTTGTTGCACTTTGTCGACAATTCGACATTATGCCATACAGGATTCCATCACAACAATAAAGAACGATGCCTCCTACTCAGCATATCGGCATGCCTCTCAGCAGATCTTGACCAACGTGTGGAAAATGCAATTCAAACAATTACATCTATCTATATATTACGAAAACTCTCATCTTGTAGACATGTATGTATATATGTATGTATGTTCCCAAAATACAGCCAAAACGGTGCACGATATCGCAAAAATTTTAGGGCCACCTTACTCACCATTCTCCTGCGGTGTGCAGTATCAAGTTTCGTTCAAATCGGGCAACGAAAAAAATATTTAAAAAATCAATTCCCGATTCAGTCAAGTACTCTTCAGGAGAATTTATCAATGCAAACAACCTCAGCGGTGTAGTTCGCTGGAGCTATCTTTTTTTTTCTTGAAATCATTTTTTTCCATCAATCGCTGTCACAACGGGAACCCAACGGGTTCACGGGTCGGCTCGTAATATATAATAATAATATGAGTTCTCTCACAAGAAACTTTTTAAATGCTGAGTGTCATGGAAGCAGGAAATGCAATATATAAATCTTTGGTACGACTTGGCAGGGTTCAAACCACCAACTTCCCAGATTCAGAGTAGGCGCTCTTACCATTATGCCACTGATGCAGGTAGTCAGCATGAGTGTGACACTCTCACCTCGTTTCTCCAGGAGGATATTATAGAAAACTCACTCATCTACTTTCTTGATCAACTACTGGTTGATCAGTCCCTCAAACAATGGGCCATATCACAAGTCACAACCTCTCCTACACATACTACATATCCAAGCCCACCTTTAAAGTCGGCCATAAACTGGACATCCTCCATCATACCAAGTTCATCCTCAGAAAGAATAAATCTCCTGTGGCTTCCAAGGCCATTTCTGTAATTTAATGGAGTGCTGTTCTGTCCTGTGGAGTGGTGGCCCTGTCTCACACCTTTCAATCTTGGGTGATATAGAATCCAAATCTCTCCATATCAATGGCATCTCCAATAAAGAAAGAGAGACACAGGGTCTGTTGATCTCTCATTGCAGACAGGTTTGAATTTTCTCCTATTTTTTACTCTCTCTTCAGGTCTTGCCATCCTTGCTTTTTCAGCTCTTCATCCCTCCCCAGCTCCACCAGTAAACACACATTCTTACAGGTCAGGTCAAGGTCAGGTATGAGAGCATGCGCCGGAGCAGTGCGTTGCTGCGTCCACTTTCCGCCAGTACTCCAGGGGCCTATTTCTGGCCATCCCCCAAGCATATGCCTGGCCCATCCCATTCCCTTGAGACGCTGATAAACCTGCTGCAACTACGAGGCACATGGTCGGTCCATTGGCCTCCTCCACTCACAAGGTTCACTCACTGAGAGAATCTGGAGAGCAGGATCAGCGTCAGGAAAACGAGCCACATGTTCATACAGCCGCAACTGACATTCACGGACTATGCAGGTAACAAATCTCATTTGAGTCTCTCTCAGCAACCTCTAGTTGGACACAAAGTCTGACCAGCGATAACCAAGGATTCTCCGAAGAGACCTGGTACCAAAGGAATTGAGTTTCCTTCTCAGATCCCTGGTCAGAGTCCAAGTCTCACATCCATCGAGCAAGACTGGAAGCACCAAGGACCTGAAGTCTCGGATTTTCGTCCTCCTGCACAGGTACCGACATCACCACACCCCATTATCCAGTGAATCTATGACTCCCCCATGCATGACCCAGATGTCTATTGTTCTCTGGCTCATAGCCTGCAGAGACATGAATATCACTGCCAAGGTAAGTGAATCTCTCCGTGACCTCAACATCCTCACCACAAACAGGTACAAACAAACTAGCAGCATCCAAGATGTCATTGAAAGCCTGGGTCTTAGTTTTGACCCAGGAAATCCGTAAACCCTGCAGCTACAAATCCCCAATCAGCTCCTTGAGGGCCTCCAAAAGGATATCCAGTGTCTCCACAAAGATGGCTGCATCATCTGTGAAAACAAGGTCAGAGATCTTGACATCCCCAAACAATGCACCGCAGCTTGATCTCTCCGACATCCTCCCCAGAATCCAGTACATACAAAGTGGTGAAAAGTGTGGGGGCCAGTACACACCCCTGATGAACTCCAGTAACAGCTGAAAATAAGTCAGAGATGGTATCACCACATCTCATAGCACTCTTAGTACCAGAGTATAGTTCTTTGGTGTAAAGCCTGGGTGCTCTGGGTGCTGGTGCTCAAGTAGATGGTGGCGAACACTTTCAATAATTATCCGAGCAAAGACTTTTGCACCCTATTATGTCACATTCTTACAGTAACCTTTTTGTGTTTAACATTTTAAATCCAATCTTACTGCTCAACTCCACCCGTTTGTTCTTGTTTTTCCTTGCCTGTGGCATTGCCTCACTCCATATCTCAAATTCTCCTTTTCACTTGAGTGATTCATCCTGACAGTGAACAACGATCTCATCTCATCTTAAGCATATTTTCTACCCCCTTTAACTCCGACCCCCCAAACCTAACTCATCAATTGTGTTTAAATTCTCTCCGAAAATATCTTGTTTTATATTTAATGTTTCAAAACTATTACTTTTACCTATTTCTTTGGAATGCACTTTAAATTAAAAGTTCTTAAAAAACGATTAATTGATTGGAAACATCCAACTTGTATCAATGTACTTATTAATTGTCTGAATATTTATTCAATTTGTCAACTTGGTCTAATTATAATTCACTAAACTTACATTATGATGGCTGATCAGCAAATCCTTGGTTCAGCATCCCTGGTTGATCAGCAAACCCTTGGCTCAACATCCCTGGGTGATTTGGCTATACACCCTCGGGTGATTACCAAGCCTTTGGTTTAACATAGAAGGTCAATGATTGGCTTTCTTTATTATGGCAAATTACACCTGAAGACCAAAACATCTGTGTATGTTTACATTAATAATAAGGATATCAGGATACAATGGACAAATTAATGCATTTTGATATCCAGCATTATTATATAGTAGATTGCTCGCAAAACAGATAAACCCACCAAAACACAAAACAAAGTTACGGTAATCAATGTACAAAAAACTCGAAATGACAAGACTGCAGTATGATTTCACAGAATACTTGTACAACTTTAACTCTTTAACTGTCGGCTACCATCATCCTATGTTGTTCTGTCTAATTCTCCAGAGATCATGGATTTCCTATCACCCTGAGATTCACACACTGAATACATTTATCCATTTTAATCCAAGGGAGGGGTCTATGTGACGAGGGTACCAAACCAAGTGCTAACTTTTTCACAAAGATCCATGCAACATCTTACATTTGTATGTCAGGTAGTGCAGACGGCTTACGTCCCATCCAAAGGACGGCATTCTCCGTGATGCAGCACCTGCAGTTTTGTTGTCGAATCCATTTCCTCTGGGAATGGATCATCAAGTGGAAAGCGAGTTAACAGCCGAGGTGTGAGATCACCTAATTATGATACGAATTACTAACTCTGTGCACTCAAAACGAGACTTTTCCCGGGAAAACGCACCAGGATCGTGGAAGGGAACGAGGACGAAGTTGAAGAGAGTTTTCTTTGGTCTTCTCAGGGATGTCTCCAAGATCTTTGAGGCACCATCGATAACTTGTACCAGGTCGTCGTACATGGATCCCGTGATATCAAACACGAAGGCGAGGGTCGAGGCACCTTCGGGGACTTCTGTTTCCTCTTGTGGACCATGATGCAAGGAGTGTATCGACAGCAACCGAAGCAAAAAACACAAAACCCTCCAGGAATCCACGGTCCTGGGGTAGGACCTTCCCATTCCCTCACTTAACCTTCCTTGTGGACACTCAGTAGAAAGCTTTTCACGGACTTCGTGAGTTTGAAGGGAAACTCTATAAAAGGTTATGGACTTCAGAAGTTCTGCCTTTGTCCACCCACGCACAGCCCAAGTACCCTCCCCCAGCTGGAAGCCCCTTTATGGCGAGGCAGCCCCTCAGCTTGAGTAAACAATGAAACGTGTTTGTCCCTATCAATCAGACAATATCCGGAGAGAATTGATTACCATGGCCCTGTTTGGCACACAAATCAAAACTGAGAAAAAGGGAGGGTGGGGGTAGGACGGAGGAAACTTCCTTCCTGGAAAATAGGATGAGGATGGTGGATCATGATGGCTGTGGTGTGCATATCAGGGTGTGTTGTCTGTGAGGTGTGTGGTGTGTGTTACAGGAGGGTCCATTTTAGTTTCCATCTCAAAGCGCACACTCTCTGTCCACAAAATGGAACTTTGAATGACACTGAGAAATACTCGACAAGAGATGAGACCAATAACCCCATAATGCCCGTGCCACATCCACACTTCCAAATACTAACCCAATCACCCAATACATGAGCATGTAACCTCAACGACCCCAACCGCACCTATACCACAAAGCAAATCCAATCCGACATTCACTCAATGGGAAGGAGAGAAGTGGAGGGGGGCATGGAAGTGTGGGGGAGGTGGGAGAGGGGGAGGAGGAGCGAGCAGAGGGGAGGCTGGATGTGAAGAGGGAGATGTGCACAGACAGGCACATAAACAATCACAACATGTGGGAATTTTTAGAGTAAGGGGATGAGGTGGCAGTATGTGTTATGGTTGTGTTAAAACAGGAGATGTTGATGCTGGACAACACCCACAACTCAGAGAATCAAAATACCTAGAGAGCACAACATCACACAACACTCACTCACGAAGATGGATACTTTGAGACCAGATAGGTCTCTGTTCTATCTCCTGAAACCCGGATGCGGAGATAACAATCAACAACACACACACACACACACACACACACACACACACACACACACACACACACACACACACACACACACACACACACACACACACACACACAATTAAATTTCACTCTGCGTTCGATCCCAGCCTCTGTTCCTGAACCCATATATCCTAATAAATTCTACAAACGGACCAATCCACTTCCATTTTGAACCCATCTACTGTTTCTGTACCAAAACTTCCAGGTACCAATCCAATTCCATTTTAAACGTATCTGCTTTCCCTGCTGCCACCTCCATCATCCAAGGAAGAAAATTACTCAAATTTCGTTTTGGGGATTTATTCTGCAGTGATCTTCAGCTCATGGAGGCATTTATATACTTGTCACATTCCTCACAAACAAATATCACGTTCAAGACAACGGTATTAGTACATACCGGTGTACTTGTACTTTAAACGCAAAGACATTAACAGACAATGGACACACTCATTGTAAAGGCTTTTGAACCTGGGTGTCCTACTTTGTCAGCAAAGGTTCAGATGGGAACAGCAGCAGGCCAACCCAAACTTTTAACCTCCTGTCTGTTTACCTGGCCATCCAATTTTTTTTTTTTATGAGCTTTGATGTCTGTGAAGAAAATCCCAAGCAACAAACTTTATATTGTTTTTGAAAACACCATGAATACAGCCAATCGCAAGATAGAACACAAGTGGTTAAAACATCCCAGAAATGTACTTGTATGGCCTTTTGGCAAATCTCTCATCAACGAACAGGATGGGAGCCCCCCCCCCACCCCCAGTTATGTTTTTAATTCCTCTGGAGAACATGGTATGGCATACCAATCTGGTACTCATTTCAAAAGGGTGTGGGTTAAAGGTGACCTTAAGGTTAAGGGTTTCTAATCTACTTCCTGATGTTTTCCAGCTGTAAAAGCTCGTGTAAAAAACCCCGAAATATGGCTCACCTTTCTAGGCCCAGGTTGAGGGCCACGTATCGTCTTCAATCTCAAACCAATGGATGCTTGAAAGCAAGCATCATTTCTCTGATCATTGTAACAAAGCTTCAGCTACACCTGCTTACAGAACATACACAAAATATACAGTATAAGATTGGCTTGTTATTTTTGTTTTATTAATTGGGTGTTGAAGGCTCCTGGACTGGCATTGGCCAAAAAAAGTGGATACAAAATTGAAGCTCATGTAACAAAGTAAGAATGTGATGACTAAGGGTAAAAAGGCAACAAATTGGGGCAACAGTTGGACACAAGCAAGAGAATGAACAAAAAAGAGTGGGGAGGGCCCAAAGTAACCTGCAAGTAAGAGGGTTGGGTTAGATAGTTTAAATGACACAGAAAAGATTGTGGTTGGAATGGGGATAACATCATAAAGTGGTGCACGACTTGCTTGAAGCCCTGTAGGGAAGAGTGCGATTGATTGAACCGTCTCAGGAAGGTGGTTGCACAAATTGGAGAAAAGAGGAACAAATGAGCCAAAAAGCCTTGATTTTGGAATTCAAGCCAGGAGACGGTGACTGGAAAAACCCGTACATTTTTGAAGTACGTAGCTGGGCGGGTTGGAGGGCTGAGTGAGGCTGACATTATATTCCAATAATCGTGAAGCTTGACATTACAAAACATCGAAGACAATATGTGAGACAAAAAGTGCCAACCCAGAGGGAAGAGCAGTGCTCCATTGAGCTATGGACGAAGGGCATATAGGCTGGGAATAGCTCTGATTTTTTTTTAAGGGAGGACTTGAAACAACAGAGGATGCACAATCTTTAGCTGGCTTATGATGCAAGGTTGGCTACATAATCGACCCAGGTGAAAAGATACAAAAGCTCCTCCAGTGGCTTACCATGAAAATAGGTGGGTTAGTTTGAAGTTCCCTCTGGAGAAATGGTGAGACTTTCCAACACTGAAGGGTATGTTCCATTTACCAGACCAGTATCTCATCAACATATGGAAATTGATGTCCTGGCTTCATAACGTCCAGCATGAAGCTGGTTCCAGACAGTTATTGTGGAATGAACTGCATTTTTCTGGATCATAGTAATAATGAAGAGCATTGTTGTAGCCAGATGGGTCTGTTCTAGTTGACAGATGGATGTGTTCTAGTCACATGTCCACTATTGCCACCATACCATCCTAATGAGGCCACCAAATGAGCCAGATGCTACGCTAATTGGTACCCTGCCTTGTCTTCAATTACGGCTGAGCAGAGCCAGAGACATGTGACATGGTCTAGATTTCCAATATTAATTGCCGCAGCCAATTAACCCTCAACAGGCTTTCCTAGTTATGAAATGAATGATCATCATGACACAAATTCATCCTGAGATCAGGTATATTTAATAATGATAATGATGGTCATGGAGAGGGAATGTCCAAGAAAGAAGCAATAACAACAACAAGCATTCATAGAATGCATAGTCTCACCTCACGCTCATTTTGAACAAAAATACCATCGTTAACCGAACACGCAACTATTATGGCCCATATACCCATATCATCGATGCACCCTATTTATGTCACATACAATGCCATTATCTTTATTATTATTGATTATGAAGGATATTTAACAACCACTTTTGTGCACAGTAAGGCTAAAATACATCAATAAAGATGAATATTCAATGAGCATTTAAAAAAAAAAATTTGCTTCAATCCAATATGGCTACCACACGACATCACTGATGATGTCATTGCTATCAAACTGTATTCCCCATGGGTAGTCGATGATATACTTAACGTTTTGGATCCATTCGTTGAGCATTTTGAGATGTTTTTTTTTAAAGGTTTTAGCTTAAATCTAACATGGCTGCCAGACCATGTGTCCCATGACGTTGAAATTTTCAAACCATATTCCCCATGACTAGCCAATCAAATATATAAAGTTTTGCATCGATCTGTTAAGCGGTTCTGGAAAAGAAGATTTTTAATGTTTTTATTTTTAATGCAATATTGCCACTAAACCACATGACCAATGACGTCATAAATCAAATTCTTCACTCACATCGGGTCGTTTATCAAAGGTATGAAATTTCAGATTTTTCTGATAAGAATTTTGATTCAACCAATTGTGGCTGGAATACCATTTCACCGAAGACATCATCGTTATCACCCTATATACCCCATGGGGAGTTGATTACACCTGCCAAGTTTAAATTTTTCCCCTTGAGCGGTTTCGGAGAAGATGTCCAATTTCTTTTTCATTTAATCCAATATGGCTGCCATACCATGTGACCTATGACATCAGCATTATCAATAAAATATTATCCATGGGGAGTCCCTCCTATGTTTAAAGTTTTGTATCACTCAGACAAGCGGTTGCAATGAAAAAGTTTTAAAGCAAAAATATACAGACGTGGACAAACAGACAGAGAGACAAACAGACAGACACGGACATTATAATCGTCTTGCAACCCCTTCAGGGTGAGACTAATAATTGATGCACAAACCCTTTACTCACTCTCGATACGTCCCCACGAAATCAACAATGAACGGGAGTCTTAATTATCTAACTTCGCACCCAAACAATCACACCATGGTAGAGTACACAGAGGGAGTTCACAAAACAAAGGAATACTGGTTAAATCCTGCGTGATTTCACAGGAGATTGTCACAAATCCAGCGTGCTTGGGAGAACGTTCCGTCACCTTGTTCCACGTGCTGTGTTCTGATGAGAGGAGAGAGGGGGTAAGACTCTGGCTCAGACAGGGCATGGCTCTGCCTGGACCGGAACATGAAGAAAAGCAACGTTCCTGCAAGCCGATCTCAGGTGACTCCTCACTCTGCCCTTCATCTCCACCTCATGTTGCCTCTGCCATATGTGTCACCGATGATGTGCCGTACCCCTCCCCTCTGACTCACCATTGGCTGTTGACCCGGTCTGGGAACAAGGTGACCCTCACGCAGCCCCTCATCCTGATATTCTGCAAACTCGGCTGGTGGCGATGAGTGCCTCTGCCGTTCCTTTTGCCAAAACTAGCACCACTGGCATAGCAAATGCTTTAAAAGAACATTTAGGACTGATTACAGAGGGTAGAGTAGATTACAAAAAGGGGTTCAAAGGAATGGCGATTTTTAGACACAAACACCAGGGTACATAGATGTTGTCTATCTATTACACATAACGATGCATATCTAATATCACAATTAATTACTTTATGCTTATTATAAGACATTTACTTCAGAGCTAACTAAACTATACTAATCAATGTTACTCACGAGAAGTCATTTTAACAACAATATCATTCACAAATTGCAACATTATGCTTATCAAAAATAAACCCATATACAAATGTTCGTAAAGTATCCATATTCAACAAATGAAATGAGACCAATTCAGAGATTTTCTTGATTTTCTAAATCAAAAAATGGAGATTATTTTTTTGTGCAGGGAGTCAAAGCTCATGGAAGAGCTATAACATTGAACGGATCAGGACGCAACAGAAGAAAAGGAAGAGTAGAGAAAGGGGGGTAAACACCAACAGCAGAGTTGAAGGACAATATAGAGGGAGACTTGCACAAGCAATGGGTGTGGGGAGGAATGAGGGGTAGGGTGGGACGCACGGGATGGACAACATGGATGCAGAAGGAAACTCTCAGGAAGGAAAAACTGGAAATTTGGAAGGAGATGGGCTTGGGAGTGAGGGGGGGGGGGGTTAATGAACGTAGAAAAGATCATGGTTTTGGATGGGGGGGGGTGATCTGAGATGGAAGTGAACAGCTGTCTTGAGGATCTGGAGGGAAGAATGGCGTTGAGGCGAATGTTGAAGTTGGTTCCACAGGTGGTAAAAAAGAGAAGCAGATGATGGGAGAAGAGAAGTGATACTGGAATTTGGAAGTTCAACAAGAAGAGGGTTGCTGGCGGACAGTGTGCACCCTGCAGAAATCTGGGAGGGACAGAGACAAGAGGGCAGATGGTGCAAGACCAAAAAGGAGGTGGTAGAACACAAAGAAGCCACCAACCTGCATGTGATGTGAAAATAACAGGCCTAGACACCCAACTTTGTTGTGAGAGGTCCCAATGATTTTGAGGGCCTTGCTTTCCACATCATCAAAAAGGGCAAGGTGTGAGGCAAGGACATCAGCTCAAAGTCGGGAGCCATACTCCATAAAGCTGCGAATGAAGACCTTGTAGGTTGTTAAAAGTTCAGACTGGCCAAGGAAAGACCTTGCATGACGAAAGATGCCCAGTCAGTAGCTGGCTTTGGAGGTCATCTTGAAAATATGATCTGCCAAGGAAAGCTGATGGCTGATGGTGAGGCACAAATGGTTCTTTCTTGGATGGTGAGGCTCTGGCAGTGTGGAGCATGACTCAAGCGTTTCATGAGAGCGGTCTTGTAAGGTCAAGGTGATCTCCTCCCCCTTCTCGAGTCATCCCCACTTTTATGCTCTCGGGTGACTGCACAATAAATGGCACACCATGCCCCTCCCCTCTCACTCACCATTGGGTGCCACCCATGCTGGTGGGCAGGACGACTCTGCTGCAAGTTCTCACCCTAAGTCTCTGAGGTAATTCAGGCCTGGCAGACGCCTCGACCATTTTCCCGTCAAAACTGCGGTGTCAAGGCCCAGCCAACAATTTAAAGCAGCTCTGCATAGGAAAAAATAAATAAACTGGGTTACGTGCATGAAGCAAAAACATACCTATAATTCAAAACACCTCACTTTATTGGAAAACGTGGGGACTCGAATGGTGTACATACTGCAAATGATGGAGGCTTGAAATACCAGGGAAAACCAGGAGAGACTTTGCGCCCCCCCCTCACCCCACCCCTCACCCCACCCCCACCACCCTTCCAAGACCACCGGCAAAGATAGAAACACCTCTATTCACTAATTGGGGTCCTGCTGATCCTCTGTAGCAAGTCTGAATGTAACTGGTCCAGAACTGAAGGAGTAGCATGACAAACAAAACCACAAACAAACCAACACACAAACACTAGTCTGTGAATTATCGTCCAGATAACAGCTTATATAATGAAATAAATGTCTCGAAATTTGTTTCATATGGTTTAAGACAAACTGCATGTATATACTAGTGATAATATGGGGTCCGCAAGGACCTCAGATAAATATTAGATGATAGCTACATACTCCATCTGCTTGTTTCAAAAACAAAAGTGTCATATTGTCATATTAATTGGCTGCCCATTGATTGTGGGAGGTGCCATCCTCTGGACAGTCCTGCCCAGAGTTATTTATATATTTATTTGGTGGCCCCCCCCAAAATAAAGAGAGCAGAAGACCCTCTCATGGACAGGCCCTCATTCAAAGGAAGAGCCTCTCATGGACAGGCCCTCATTCAAAGGAAGAGCCTCTCGAGGACAGGCCTTTGCTGCTCTTATGGTTGGCATGAGTGCCCTGGAAGCAGCAGGGGTAAAAGAGTGGCATTTCTATATGTGGCAGAATTTAGTGCTCAGCCAATGGGTTGCCCAGATAGTTTGGTTGGCAGAGCACTGGTATTGTTCTCCAGATGACCTGGGTGTGATTCCTGG
>NC_140965.1:71813974-71873974 GCF_056783735.1 Eptatretus burgeri
TCATGTGGTCTGATGAGACCAAAATAGAGCTTTTTGGTTTAAACTCCACTCGCCGTGTTTGAAGGAAGAAGAAGGATGAGGACAACCCCAAGAACACCATCCCAACCATGAAGCATGGAGGTGGAAACATCATTCTTTGGGGATGCTTTTCTGCAAAGGGGACAGGGCGACTCTACCGTATTGAGGGGAAGATGGATGGGGCCATGTATCGTGAGATCTTGGCCAACAACCTCCTTCCCTCAACAAGAGCATTGAAGATGGGGCGTGGCTGGGTCTTCCAGGATGACAACGACCCGAAACACACAGCCAGGGCAACTAAGGAGTGGCTCCGTAAGAAGCATCTCAAGGTCCTGGAGTGGCCTAGCCAGTCTCCAGACCTGAACCCAATAGAAAATCTTTGGAGGGAGCTGATAGTCTGTGTTGCCCAGCGACAGCCCCAAAACCTGAAGGATCTGGAGAAGATCTGTAGGGAGGAGAGGGCCAAAATCCCTGCTGCAGTCTGTGCAAACCTGGTTAACAACGACAGGAAACGTCTGATTTCTGTAATTGCAAACAAAGGTTTCTGTACCAAATATTAAGTTCTGTTTTTCTGATGTATCAAATACTTATTTCATACAATAAAATGCAAATTAATTATTTAAAAATCATACAATGTGATTTTCAGGATTTTTGTTTTAGATTCCGTCTTTCACAGTTGAAGTGTACCTATGATAAAAACTACAGACCTCTACGTGCTTTGTAAGGGGAAAACCTGCAAAATCGGCAGTGTATCAAATACTTGTTCTCCCCACTGTATATATATATATATATATATATATATATATATATATATATATATATATATATATATATATATATATATATATATATATATATATATATATATATATATATATATATATATATATATATATATATACACACACAAGCCGGAAGGTGGCGATGGGTCACCGAGCATGGAAACTATAAGATATTGAGCAAAATGGATGTCATATGGCGGATAGGGAATCACCTCAAGATTATGCACATCAAATCTCATTCAGTTCCATCTACTGATAACTACTCGGTATCCATTTGAATGAAAAGTACCGAAAATGCGGTTTGAAATCGGAAATCCCTAAAGTTTGAGGGGGTGCTGTGGGTGAACAAAGATTTAAATCGAAAATCCGGCTCGATCGTTTGTACACAATGTATTCCAGATGATTAGTGTGAATTTTGCTGACCATCCGACCATAACCCTCGGAGGAGTAGCATTTCGCGCGAAGGCACCTCCAGCTCTCGCATGTTATCGATTTTTGAACTAATTGACCTTTGACCCCTGACCAAAGCGAAATCGGTAAATATGTCCTGAGGCAAATTTGTAGTACACATTGAGTCCTATGAACCTGCAAAGTTTCCTTCGTATCGATGCACTCACCTGGTCGCTCGGGGGCCTTCAATTTTCGCGCATACCATAATTGTAGGGGGCGCTGCGGGTAAAGTATTCAAGTGTATGCTCTTGGGGGGAGTTCGTGGCCATTGCAAAAGTACAAACTCACCCATGATTTTATTGTTGTACATACCAAGACCTGAAATATATATTTTTATCTTGCCAAAACGAAGTTTTACAAGATATGTTAGTCAGCTTGTATGTTTTATTTTTTTTTTGTTTGTTTGTCTATTATCACGTATAAAAAATTCTGCAGAGCACAGTTATCATTGGAAATTTTTGTAACTTCGCATATCAGAGGCCTATAGAGGTCCCTTTCAGCGCATAAAATTTTGAAGGTCAAGGTCAAAGGTCAAGGTCACTTTGTCGCAAATCAAGGGAGTCGACGAAACCCTTATTTTTTGAGTAATTTTGATCGGATCGTCTTCAAACTTCATGGGAATATAGTTCATGATCTGGCGCTCAGCTGATTAATTTTTGGTGGCAATTGGCCTTGGCCTTCATGGTTAGCACCTACGGTCAAACATATTTGACCCCAAGGCAAAATTTTCAAGTTTTAGGAACCATATCGTGTAGTACCTCAAATTGAACAGCTCGATGAGTGCTTTCTAGATATGTCAAGCTTGAGACATTATGACGTCATTTGGTGACGTTACGAGGAAAAAGCATATTTTTCATGGTTACTCTGTAGAACGATTCTCATCGGAATCTCTCGTAGGCAGATATTCCTCAAGGAGTCGCTCCTGGTGGATTGCAGCTCTGTTCACCTCAGTGTGACCTTAAAGAAGTCACACGTGGTCACCTTTTGGCAAGATACGGGTCACCCTGCAGGTGACATTGGTTTTTTGTTTGTTTGTAAGCACGATAACTCGAGAACGGAAGAAGCTACCAATGTCAAATTACACCACGTGATTCAGGAGGGTGATGGCAAGTGCTGATTAGATTTTGGTCGAAATCGGTGAAAGGTCAAGGTCACTGTGAGGTCAAATATCCGATTTTTGATGGTTTGGTACAGATAACTCGAGAACGAAAGAAGCTACCAATGTCAAATTACAACACGGGATTCAGGAGGGTGATGGCTGGTGAGGATTATATTTTGGTCAAAATCGGTCAAAGGTCAAGGTCACAGTGAGGTCAAACATCCAAAAAATGATAACTCGAGAACGGAAGAAGCTACCAATGTCAAATTACACCACGTGATTCAGGAGGGTGGTGGCTTTCACTGATTCGATTTTGGTCAAAATCGGTCAAAGGTCAAGGTCACGGTGAGGTCAAACATCCAAAACATTCGATTTTTGATGGTTTGGTACAGAATCATCGTAGAAACTTCTAGTTTGCTTCGCTACCTTCTCGAGAGACAGCTTTTATTCGACAAGGTCACGGGTCAAGTTGACGATTTCGTAAGTACCAGTCTATGACTGCTTGTTTGTTACTTACGAAATCTAAAGATTTCGTAAGTATATTGATGACTTCCGTTTCTGTTTGTTTGTATGTTTGTTATCTTGCCAAAACGAAGTTTTTGCAAGATATGTTAGTCAGCTTGTATGTTTTGTTTTTTTTGTTTGTTTGTTATTGTTTGTTTGTTTGTCTGTAATCACGTATAAAAAATTCTGCAGAGCACAGTTATCATTGGAAATTTTTGTAACTTCGCATATCAGAGGCCTATAGAGGTCCCTTTCAGTGCACAAAATTTTGAAGGTCAAGGTCAAAGGTCAAGGTCACTTTGGCGCAAATCAGGGGAGTTGACGAAACCCTTATTTTTTGAGTAATTTTGATCAGATCGTCTTCAACCTTCATGGGAAAAGAGTTCATGGTCTGGCGCTCAGCTCATTAATGTTTGGTGGCGATTGGCCTTGACCTTCATATCAAGGTTATGTTTGTTTGTTTTTTTTTTGTTTGTTTTTTTTTGGTCTGTAATCACGTATAAATCACTCTGCAGAGCACAGTTGTCATTGGAAATTTTTGTAACTTCGCATATCAGAGGCCTATAGAGGTCCCTTTCAGCGCATAAAATTTTGAAGGTCAAGGTCAAAGGTCAAGGTCACTGTCGCAAATCAGGGGAGTCGACGAAACCCTTATTTTTTGAGTAAATTTGATCGGATCGTCTTCAAACTTCATGGGAATATAGTTCATGGTCTGGCGCTCAGCTCATTAATCTTTGGTGGCGATTGGCCTTGACCTTCATGGTTAGCACCTAAGGTCAAACATATTTGACTCCAAGGTCAAATTTTCAAGTTTTAGGAACCATATCGTGTAGTACCTCAAATTGAACACCTCGATGAGTGCTTTCTAGATATGTCAAGCTTGAGACATTATGACGTCATTTGGTGACGTTATGAGGCAAAAGCATATTTTTCAGGGTTACTCTGTAGAACGATTCTCATCGGAATCTCTCGTAGGCAGATATTCCTCAAGGAGTCGCTCCTGGTGGATAGAAGCTCTGTTCACCTCAGTGTGACCTTAAAGAAGTCACACGTGGTCACCTTTTGGAAAGATACGGGTCACCCTGCGGGTGACATTGGTTTTTTATTTTATGTTTGACCTCACTGTGACCTTGACCTTTGACAGATTTTGACCAAAATCTAATCAGCGCTAGCCATCACCCTCATGAATCACGTGGTCTAATTTGACATTGGTAGCTTCTTCTGTTCTCGAGTTATTGTGCCTACAAACAAACAAACAAACAAACAAACAAGCAGTCATAGACTCATACTTACGAAATCGTCAACTTGACCTCTGACCTTGTCTAATAAAAGCTGTCTCTAGAGAAGGGAGCGACGCAAACTAGAAGTTTCTACGATGATTCTGTACCAAACCATCAAAAATCGAATGTTTTGGATGTTTGACCTCACTGTGACCTTGACCTTTGACCGATTTTGACCAACATATAATCAGCACTTGCCACCACCCTCCTGAATCACGTGCTGTCATTTGACATTGGAAGCTTCTTCCGTTCTCGAGTTATCTGTACCAAACCATCAAAAATCGAATATTTGACCTCAGTGTGACCTTGACCTTTGACCCATTTTGACCAAAATCTAATCAGCACTTGCCATCACCCTCCTGAATCACGTGGTGTAATTTGACATTGGAAGCTTCTTCCGTTCTCGAGTTATCGTGCCTACAAACAAACAAACAAACATACAAACAAACAAACAAACAAACAGAAACGGAAGTCATCAATATACTTACGAAATCTTTAGATTACGTAAGTAACAAACACACAAACAAACACACAAACAAGCAGTCAGAGACTGGTACTTACGAAATCGTCAACTTGACCTCTGACCTTGTCGAATAAAACCTGTCTCTAGAGAAGGTAGCGAGGCAAACCAGAAGTTTCTACGATGATTCTGTAAAAAACCATCAAAAATCGAATGTTTGACCTCACTGTGACCTTGACCTTTGACCGATTTAGACCAAAATATAAACAGCGCTAGTCATTAGCCTCCTGAATCAGGTGGTGTAATTTGACATTGGTTGCTTCTTCCGTTCTCGAGTTATCATGTTTTGGATGTTTGACCTCACTGTGACCTTGACCTTTGACCGATTTTGACCAAAATCTAATCAGCGCGAGCCACCACCCTCCTGAATCACGTGGAGGAATTTGACATTGGAAGCTTCTTCCGTTCTCGAGTTATCATTTTTTGGATGTTTGACCTCACTGTGACCTTGACCTTTGACCGATTTTGACCAAAATATAATCACCACTAGCCATCACCCTCCTGAATAACGTGGTGTAATTTGACATTGGTAGCTTCTTCCATTCTCGAGTTATCTGTACCAAACCATCAAAAATCGGATATTTGACCTCACTGTGACCTTGACCTTTGACTGATTTTGACCAAAATCTAATCAGCACTAGCCATCACCCTTCTGAATCACGTGGTGTAATTTGACATTGGAAGCTTCTTCCGTTCTCAAGTTATCGTGCCGACAAACAAACAAACAAACAAGCAGTCATAGACTGGTACTTACGAAATCGTCAACTTGACCTCTGACCTTGTCTAATAAAAGCTGTCTCTCGAGAAGGTAGCGACGCAAACTAGAAGTTTCTACGATGATTCTGTACCAAACCATCAAAAATCGAATGTTTTGGATGTTTGACCTCACTGTGACCTTGACCTTTCACCGATTTTGACCAAAATCTAATCAGCACTAGCCATCACTCTCCTGAATCACGTGGTGTAATTTGACGTTGGGAGCTTCTTCCATTCTCGAGTTATCATTTTTTGTATATTTGACCTCACTGTGACCTTGACCTTTGACCGATTTTGACCAAAATCTAATCAGCACTAGCCATCACTCTCCTGAATCACGTGGTGTAATTTGACATGGGAAGCTTCTTCCGTTCTCGAGTTATCTGTACCAAACCATCAAAAATCGAATATTTGACCTTGCTGTGACCTTGAGCTTTGACCGATTTTGACCAAAATCTAATCAGCACGAGCCATCACCCTCCTGAATCACATGATGTAATTTGACATTGGTTGCTTCTTCCATTCTCGAGTTATCGTGCCTACAAACAAACAAACAAACAAACAAAAAAAACTAACAAACAAACAAAACAAACTAACAAACAAACAGAAACGGAAGGCATCAATATACTTACGAAATCTTTAGATTTCATAAGTAACAAGCAGTCATAGACTGGTACTTACAAAATCGTCAACTTGACCTCTGACCTTCTCTAATAAAAGCTTTCTCGAGAGAAGGTAGCGACGCAAACCAGAAGTTTCTACGATGATTCTGTTCCAAACCATCAAAAATCGAATGTTTGACGTCACTGTGACCTTGACCATTGACCGATTTTGACCAAAATCTAATCAGCACTAGCCATCACCCTCCTGAATCACGTGGTGTAATTTGACATTGGTAGCTTCTTCCCTTCTCGAGTTATCTGTACCAAACCATCAAAAATCGAATATTTGACCTCACTGTGACCTTGACCTTTGACCGATTTTGACCAAAATCTAATCAGCACTAGCCATCACCCTCCTGAATCACCTGGTGTAATTTGACATTGGTAGCTTCTTCCGTTCTCGAGTTATCTGTACCAAACCATCAAAAATCGAATATTTGACCTCACTGTGACCTTGACCTTTAAGCGATTTTGACCAAAATCTAATCAGCACTAGCCATCACCCTCCTGAATCACCTGGTGTAATTTGACATTGGTAGCTTCTTCCCTTCTCGAGTTATCTGTACCAAACCATCAAAAATCGAATATTTGACCTCACTGTGACCTTGACCTTTGACCGATTTTGACCAAAATCTAATCAGCACTAGCCATCACCCTCCTGAATCACCTGGTGTAATTTGACATTGGTAGCTTCTTCCCTTCTCGAGTTATCGTGCCTACAAACAAACAAACAAACAGAAACGGAAGGCATCAATATACTCACGAAATCTTTAGATTTCGTAAGTATATTGATGATCTTTAGATTTCTTTATCTTAAATCTTTAGATTTCGTAAGTAACAAACAAACAAACAGAAAGGGAAGGCATCAATATACTTACGAAATCTTTAGATTTCGTAAGTAAGAAACATCCAAAAAACAGACATAATTACTGACAATAAGGGTCACCTATTTCGGCGACCCAATATATATATATATATATATATATATATATATATATATATATATATATATATATATATATATATATATATATATATATATATATATATATATTTTTTTTTTATATAAACACCCCCCCCACACACCAACACTGCCCACACACACACACACACACACACACACACACACACACACACACACACACACACACACACACACACACACACACACACACACACACACACACACACACACACACTTGAGCTCCTATCCACCTACGAGGTTTTCATCCACAGCTTGATGGAGTACTGCTCTCCCCTCTGGGCTGGCTCCCCTGCCTCACATCTTGCTCAGCTTGACGCCATGGAACCCAAGGCTTTCAAGATCATCAGAATCTCTCACGATGAAGTCAAGTCGATGGGCCAATGAAATCTCGCTTCGCAGGGGAACGCGCCAAACACATCATTTTCAAATAAACCGAGTATCGTCCAGAAGAAGATGTGAAACACACAATTAAACGATGTTTGTAAAAAAAATCAACACTTGCACCATTTGTACATTTATGAACGCCGTGGTTTGACAGTACACCAACGGTTTATCGGAGCGTTGCCCAATGAAGATAACTTTCGATTGAATCCAGAACACACATGCGATATTTGCTGTCGTAAGTAAAAGCCTCCCGGGCACGATTTATGAGGCACGACCGCTCTCAGCAGTGTTAAACATCCACCCGGGGTCAGGCTGGTACTCGCACTCGTACCAGCTTTCTTGGTACTCGCACTCGTACCACTCGTAAGAACAGCTTTCTTGGTCATGTTCTCTCATTGCCTTGCGGACAGCTGTTGAGAAATCCAACCCGAGCAGGAGTTGCAACCTTCAATCATTTTCAGTTCCGTTTTTTTCAGCCATAAAACGACTGAAGCCAAAACAGTTTCCATCCGCACGGGGAAATCCCACGTCAAGAGTGCTGCTCGCTGGGTGGAGGGACAAATCAAACGGGTATTAGCTCGACAAGGGATCACCATGTGCCTCACAGCGCTCCTCGTGTGCTGCTTGGTCTGTTTGAACATTTCGGCAAGCCTTGCACGAGTGACGTTGAAATCCAATGGTTATGAAGGACTCGTCATCGGGATCCATGAGGACGTCGAGGAGAGTGAAGAGTTGATGACGAAAATCAAGGTAAGAACTCGTCGTACGTTCACACTTATTGCAAGTCGTTCTCCACTTGCTGCAGGATAGTTTTGCCGTGTACAGTGCACTCTACACTGTCTTTCTCATGGTTCGTTTCTTCAAGCTTGTCTCAAGACTGTTCTCATTAAACACGCAATTTGCTTCAAAAATCTAATGGGACAACAAACCTGCTGTTGTGAGATGGGTTCTCAAATCCAGGGCTTTCTTTGTAAAAAAAAAAAAATCGAAGAATTTTCGATATTGTTATGGAACCGGGTCCCCCCTTATGGGTACCTCAGGACCCGCCGGATGCCCGACGGTGCGCACGTGACATCACCTGCACGTGCAACAAGTCCGGGCGTCAATTCCGATGATGCGGTCAGTGCGCACGCACCGAGGTTATGAGACACAAGGAACTTTGCCTTAGGAGGCCATGATAAAATGTTCCCTTACATTTGGAACCTATGACGAACATATGAGACTAGCCGACCAAAGCCTGGTCTAGCTATTATTGCTGCGTCCGTGCCAACTGGGAAAATCCCACATGAGGGTGCTCGCTGGATGGAGGGAGTGACATGCAAAGGGGGTATATCCTCGAGAAGGGCCGTGGTTCGACTCGACGTGGTTTGAACAGCCGACCTTCGAGACTCGGATGGCCGCTCTCAGCATTACCCCGCCAAGGCAGGTAAACACACATTCGGCTATATCTCACCATGTTATTTCATTTTAAATTCACTCGGCGAGGGAATGCGAGAAGTGGAGGAGAGAGGATGAGAACTGTGGATCAAACACAAGCATCACAAGGGCATTTATATATATATATATATATATATATATATATATATATATATATATATATATATATATATATATATATATATATATATATATATATATATATATATATATATATATATATATATATATATATATATATATATATATATATATCCATTGCGACCATAATCAGCACAGAGCGTTGCTGCTGCCAAAGCAGTCTCCTGGGCTATTGGGGACTATCCTGGATGGGTCGCCAAAAACACAGGATACTCGAATGGCTAAATCATCCCAGCAAGTTGGTACTCATTTTGTCAACATCAGAAGATGACAGGCTGAGTCAACCCCACCTGGTATTAATTTAACACCACGGAGTTAAACTCGGGTCCCGAGGATCCCAATCCCACCACCCTCAATATATATATATATATATATATATATATATATATATATATATATATATATATATATATATATATATATATATATATATATATATATATATATATATATATATATATATATATATATATATATATATATATATATATATATATATATATATATATATACATATATATATATATATATATATATATATACATATACATATATATATATATATATATATATATGTATATATATATACATATATATATATACATATACATATATATATATATACATATATATATATACATATATATATATATATATACATATATATATATATATATATATATATATATATATATATATATATATATATATATATATATATATATATACATATACATATATATATATATATATATATATATATATATATATACATATACATATACATATACATATACATATATATACATATATACATATATATACATATATATATATATATATATATATATATATATATATATATATATATATATATATATATATATATATATATATATATATATATACAAAGATATATAATTATTATTACCCTCAACAAAGGAGAAGGTATTGCATTCGGGTCCGTTTGTCTATTTGTTGGGTTGTTTGCTTGGTTTGTTTGTCCACACAGAATGTGCTGACATAGGCCATAAACACCACCTTGTGGTAGCCAGCAGTACATGTTCTCCTTTTTTTCAACTGGTACCTCCATATTGTATGTGCAATTGGAATGCAAGTCCATCTTTAACATATGGTTTATAAAGTATGTGAATACCTCTGTAAAGTATGTACAACTGGAAAGCGAGTAAGTCTGTAAATTACGTACTATAAAACATAAAAGTTAAAAGCACACAAAACAAATCTGGGTGAGGGTATGCAATCTTTGATTGCTCGTTCCCATTGTTATTGTTTTTGTATGCATCGTCAAGCCTCATGGAAGTGCTCGGACACTGACTGGATCAGAACTTAACAGAGAAAAACGAGACGCAAAACAAGCAAAACAGGACGCAAAAGGAACTGTAGAAGGAGGCGGGAAACACCAACAGCAGAGTTGAAAGCCAAGATAGAGATTGACTTGGACAAACAACGGGTGTGGGGAGGAATTGGGGGCAGTAGAGGATGCATGGGGTGGACAAGATGGATGTAGAAGGAAACTCCAACGAGGAAATATACCATCAGAGATGGGGAATCCCCCGCCATTGAATGAAAAAGGTCAAACATATTCCAGATAATGAGGGAGGTGAATTGGAAACAAGACACCATTTGGTCATCTCGAAAATTCCCCAGGGGTGAGGAACGTAGTAACCAAAAATAATTTAAATCAGATAAGCGGTTTTCCATTTATTCCAAAAAACATTTTTCAAGATGGCCGCCCCAGTCGGCCATCTTGGATCCGGCCACGCCCAAAATCAATAGGGTTCTTCCTTTTCAGGTGGTACATGTGTGACCCAAATGTCAAATCGATATGGCGAACAGTTTATGAGTTATCGCACTCACAGCTATAAATGTTGACGGACAGCCGGACGACCTGGGTGACAACAATATCCCCCTTCCGCCACGCGGCGGGGGATAAATACTGGAAATTTGAAAGAAGGAGGGATTGAGGTGGCATTAGCAATGGTAGAAAAGATGATGGTTTTGGATTTGCGATGATCTGAGATGGTGGTGAACAGCTGTCTTGAAGACCTGGAGGGAAGAATGAGATCGAAGGGGATGTCAATGTGGAAGTTGGTTACACAGGCGGGGAAAAAAAAGAGGGATGAATGAGTGGAGGTGAGCAGCGATCCTGGATTTCGGTCGTTTATTATTATTAATAGATCAAAAAATTGTTTGTTTTGACGGTTTTGGGGTGAGGTGGTGCCGTGGGGAAAATAGTGTTGGGAGGTTCACCTTTTGATGGGACTCTCAAAAACATCACAATCATGACACAAGTATACATTCACCCATCCATACTTCAGCTCCCAACCATTCTCTACTCAATAATAATTGAACTAGAGAGTTCACAGAACACCTTACCACATACAGTCGAGAAAAAAAGGCATGGGAAGGGTCTTTTCAACCCTTGCTTTGCGTTTCCCACCACAATCAATATTTCCTACGAGCTGCAATTTTGTGTAAATCTCAACATTCCCCAACACTGAAAGTGCAAGCAGCAAATTTCATTGGTCGAGATGGTGTCAAATGTCTTCTTCTTCTTGCATCTGGCCAATATGGATCGCACTAAAGTTTAATGTCTAGGTTCTGCAGCCATGTGGCTGCCTCAGGGGTGAGTTGGTGGAGAGCTAAAAGTCCTCCCGATAACTTCCACAAGGGACAGTGTGACATGATATGTTCCATCATGTGAACTCCTCCACAGTCACAGAGTGTGTCCGGCCTCAGTGGAGGGTACTACCGCAAAGGCCCTGTCCAGTGTAGAGCCTGTTGAAGGCTCTCCATTGCCTACGTGGGAGAGTGAAACCGGATGAAGCAATGGTTGGTCATGTACAATATGTTTATTCGGAGCTGTGGCAGCCTCCCAGCTGGCCCTCCACAAGTCGGCTTTGCTTTGATAGGCTCCGATAAGGAGCTCAGCGTGGTTCCATGGTGGTTTTCAGGACTTAAGGCAGAAACACAGATGTTCAGAGAGGAGCTGGGTTGGAATTTCGGTGACCAAAATGTGGCTAAGTATCCAGATAATAGCACATCTTTCCGCATGGCTGGCGGAGCAATGTTGCAGAAGTTAGGAAGCCATGCAGCCTTTGTTAGCTTGAGGGTTCCAGACACTATTCTCATCGTGGCATTTAACTGAACGCCGATGGTCTTCATATGGGTACTCGCCGACCAGACTGGTGTGTAATACTCTGTCGTCGAGTATATGAGGGTAAGAGTTGCCATACGTAAGGTGTTAACGCTGGCTCCCCACTATGTTCCGGCCAGTTTCTGGATGAGGTTTACCCGTGGCCTGACCTTCTCCTTACATCTTTGCAGGTGTTCTTTGAAGGTCAGGGTCCGGTCAAATGTAACCCCAAGTTATTTGGGATTGCAGACATTTTCAACTTTCATCCCACAGAATGTCACTTCTATCTCTGCATTTGCTGTGTGATTGTGAAGATGGTGGGTGCAGATGGCTGTTTTGTTGGGGTTTGGGGGGAGCTTCCATTTGTGTAAATACTCCTACAGTATGCCCAGGTCTCGGGTGAGTTGGTTCCCTACATATTTTAGGTCAGATCCTTGTACTATGAGTGTGATGTCATCAGCATAGGTGAGTTTGAAGGAGGTCGGCATTGGCAGGTCGCTTATCATAGAGGTTGAAGAGGGTGAGAGTAAGAACAGATCCTTGAGGGAAGCTATTGTTTAGTGTTCAAACACGGCTCACTTTGCCATTGACGCTAACGTAGATCTTTTAGTCCCCGAGGAATACCGACAGTATTCTGTCTTCTGACAGAGGAAGACTTTCAAGACTTTGAGGAGCCCTTGGTGCCAGGCTGGTCATAGGCTGACGACAGGTCCAACAAGGCAGTTGCCATATTTTGTTTTCTCTGGAAACCAGCCTCGATGATGGTGGAGAGGGCAACAACATGCCCGACATGAGATTCCATACAATGTGCCAAATTCAGGACCAAAGAACTGCTAAAACTGCTGGTTTGTGTTCCAATTCATATCATACAGTATTCAAAACATAACACCGCCGGTAGGACTCCGTCATGGCTGCTTTTAGGCCTTGCCTCCACATACTCCTCTTCATTGTGGTTAACTGGGCTGCAAGCATAATTCTTTGTAGACTGCAACCATATCCTGATGTAGTTATGTTACTTTTATGCTTTGCATGGGAACACTCATTTGAAGCTATTCTGTATGGCATTTATGAAAGTTTTTGAAAATGTATGATTTCTGAATATTTATGAAACTGATAGCATTTATGGCGCATTATGATATGGGCTGTTTTCACATTTGTGTATTATTGGCCGCTCGTCAGCAGCCGCACTTTAGGCCACCAGGGGACGCCAGTGATTCGCAGGCCGTACAATGAAGAACAAGGATTCTGACTGATGGCTGTCAAACAGACAGAGTGAACCAAAACTTTTCCGCTTCAGGCGTAGGATAACGACGCAGGAGGGATGAATAAGTGGCTCAAATGCAAAGCAATAAAGTGTTAAAATGATTGGGATTTAATAAATGCAGTCGGGATAGGAACACAATAAGCAATTAAATCAATGCAGTAATTAAAGCAAGGGCTTTTCATCAGCAGGGATTGACAAGCTTGTCAGGATAGAAGGGACAATGGAGGGTGCAAAGTACAGGAGAATCCTTAATGAAAATTTTCAATTTTGCAATTTTCACGTGAAGGATGGGCAAAAATTTCACCATCTCACTGTGCAAAACTGGTAGAAACCTACCCAAAAAGACTCAGAGCAGTCATTGCTGAAAAAGGTACTTCCACCAAGTACTGACCTCTGGGGCTGAATACTTTTACAACCAGTGAGTTTTGATTTCTACATGTTGCTTGAAAGGAATTCCTGACATGTAACTTCCTTTAACTATAATAGTGTTTAGTTTGATCTCTTTAGTTATGGATAAAAAAGTTCAGTTGGAAAAATTGTTTCTGCATAATTTGTAATTCATCTAAATGTGACATTATTGGGAGGGTGTGAATACTTTTTACAGGCTACTGTATGTGGCCTTTCCTTCTCGTGGGGCATGTTTGAGCAGGCATTCTTGCAGAAGGAATGTAAGCTGGCAGTGCAGTTTACTTGCAATCCACCAGTGAGGATTCGCATGTACTAACATGCAAGTTCTTTCTTCTTCACAATTTCGTAACTTTTAAAAATGGTATTAAAATGTTTGGTACTCTGAACTTGCTTTCAGAGGTTTGGTAATCAAATGAGAGTCTATCGTGGAGAAAGTACAACGGGTCGGTTCACTTATAATGACTTCAACTGAACAACATTAATACATGATGGATTATAACTGTACGATCAGAGTAAGCTACCCACCTTACGGGTGACCTTGTTCCAGGCATGCAACACGTTCTTCTAACACATACCTTTAGTAAGGCGGTGTTTAAGCAACTGACAGCTGCCTCAATTGCTGCTGAAAATAATAATAATAACCCGGGTTATGTGCATGAAACAAAAACATACCTACTGCTTATAGTTCAAAACACCTTACTGCACTGGAAAACATGGGGGCAGGAATACAGGACTGCAAAGGGTGAGGACTTGTACTACCCTCCCCCACCTGGAGGTGACGCTACACGATACACATTTACATGGAGAATTTTTCTCCTTCCTCTCCCTTCACCCCCACCCCCACCCAAGACCATTGGCAAAGATTTTTTTTAAAAAACAACACCCCTATACATTAATTGGGGTCATACAAATCCTATGTCTGGATGTAATCAGCCCAGAACTGTAGGAGTTGCGTGACAAACAAACCCACAAGCACCTATCCGTGATTTAGAGTACTGATACACAAAAGCATAACGTGGTACATCTGCAAAAATATTCAATTTCCGATCCCAAGAAAAACCATGGCACAAAAAAAACAGGGAAATCGGTGAAGAGGAGGGCATGGGGCTCATGTACCACCTGATTCATCATATCCAGCATGAACAATGAAAACAAGACGTTGTGATATCGGACTGAGTGGTCTGGTGTAACAAGGAAAGGATGATACTGCTATTGGAGGTGTCAATACCCAGGGAGTTTGCCCTAAACAACATGGAAATTGGAAAAATGACTGGATACCAGGATATGTGAAGAGAAAGCCGCAGCAGTTAGAGAGCTGAAGTGGACCCTCCCTAAAGTTTTGAAAGCAATATCAGGAAATATTACAACAAATAAAATACAATTGGAGACTGTCTCTGGGTTTGAGTGAACATGTTTAAAAGAGCTATTGGAACAAAGATGTGAGAAAAGCTCCTGTGCAAAAATGTTTTAAAAATCACAACTTCATCTTTCAAGCGTGTTCAGAGTAAACCGAAGGAAGTACAATACTTCAGGTCCTGAAATCAATCCATTTCACCTTCTGACACTCACTAAAATAAATATTATAACTAAGTGGTTTAGAAGCTGTGTGCAATTTCATTCAGGTTCAATGTGGTTAAGGTCTGCTTTTGAAAACATCACAAATACACCATCAAGTATCTGTCTCCATGCGTTCCATCCAACTTATGATGGATTATAAACCGCATAAAAAACACCACCATGTCCATGAATTACAAAAAAACCCTGAAACTCCAAGCAATGGAACGGACTTGCCCAGGGGTTTCTGCTTCAACATGAGTATCACGGACAGAGAATGTCTGTTATAGAAATATACAACTCTGAGTAAGGAGGGAAATGGAGGAGGAGGGAGGGAGGGAGGGGAGAGGGAGAGGGAGAGGGAGAGGGAGAGGGAGAGGGAGAGGGAGAGGGAGAGGGAGAGGGAGAGGGAGAGGGAGAGGGAGAGGAGAGAGGGAGAGGGAGAGGGAGAGGGAGAGGGAGAGGGAGAGGGAGAGAGAGAGAGAGAGAGAGAGAGAGAGAGAGAGAGAGAGAGAGAGAGAGAGAGAGAGAGAGAGAGAGAGAGAGAGAGAGAGAGAGAGAGAGAGAGAGAGAGAGAGAGAGAGAGACAGACAAACCTTACACTTGTATTTCAAAAATTCCAAACGTGAACATTGACAAATACATCATGTGACGCACACTTGGCACTCCAATAAACAAGTTTGAATATCTTCATTTGCAATGTCTTGTGAAATGTCTTGAAGGTTGTTATCATGTTGCCTGTGTATACAATAATGACCGTCGTGGCTCAGCCAGAGGAAACGGAGACCAAATTGTTTGACTGTCTAGGTAAAAATTTTCAATGATTTCAGTATAATTCGATCTTGGCAACAACACATGAAACATTCTCTAAGAATTCCAGTAATCTGTAAGAATGAAAGGGTTGAGTGTCTGCAAAAGGCTGTGAATGAGATTGTATTTTTCGTATGAAACCCCAAGTTTGAAAATACTGTTGCGGAAATGACTTCCAGGTGCTAAAATGCAGATTATAATCGTTATTTCCCTTAATTCACGTTTTAGTACAAGTGTGTGGAAAAGTAAACTGAAATAAGAATATGCGTCTCATTGTGTAGAAAGCAGGCCGTCCTCCACCACAATGTTATTTCTGATCCCCCACTATTTTTCCTTCACTCCTATTTAATGTTTATCCTTTGTAATCTGTCTTTTATGTACGTCAAAAGGAATTACGGCCTCACGAAACTTAGAAGGCGTTAGTTTAGGCACAATTCTGGCACACCAAGAACATTCTAGCAGGAGAGAGAGAGAGAGAGAGAGAGAGAGAGAGAGAGAGAGAGAGAGAGAGAGAGAGAGAGAGAGAGAGAGAGAGAGAGAGAGAGAGAGAGAGAGAGAGAGAGAGAGAGAGAGAGAGAGAGAGAGAGAGAGAGAGAGAGAGAGAGAGAGAGAGAGAGAGAGAGAGAGAGAGAGAGAGAGAGAGAGAGAGAGAGAGAGAGAGAGAGAGAGAGAGAGAGAGAGAGAGAGAGAGAGAGAGAGAGAGAGAGAGAGAGAGAGAGAGAGAGAGAGAGAGAGAGAGAGAGAGAGAGAGAGAGAGAGAGAGAGAGAGAGAGAGATGCCACCTCCACCAATAGATGCTGAGCAAGCAAAGCTCGTCAAAATCATTCGGTGGAACGCTGAAGGATTTGATAAAAATGTCGCCCCGAGAGAAGTTCAGTTCCTCATTGAGTTCTTCAAGCAGTTTGTTGAGTCATTCATGGGGGAGAGCTGCTGGCTTCCACTGGTCTTTTGCTGGAGAGGCGGTTCATGAGAAGCGGGTCAGTCTTTGCTGTGCTCTTTGCTGTGGCACACCTTTCACCTCATGTCATCTCCTGCAAGCTGTTTGACTCATGTAGTGCAGTCGAGGACTACCGGCCAAGCATAGCTTCGGACCACGAGGCTCACACCTGTGTCATGACTATTATTCCTTTGTCTCATCCCACTCTCTATTGTCATCTTCTGTCGGATGTTTGAAGCCTTAAGGATAAATAATTCAGGTTCCTGTCCATACGAAGCTCCAGGGCGTGTATATTGAGTTTTATAGCCATGTTTTATAGCCATGTTATAATTGTTAGTTGCAATTGAAATTGTTTGTACTCTTTTTCTCTCTCCTCCCTGTTTTAATACACATTTTGAATTCACTGGGTCTCTTTTGAATTATAATGATGTGGCAGTCATGGTTCAGAATAGCCAATTCAGCTATAAATCCTTTTAGAGAATATTCAGGTTAACGAGAGCATAACGTTCATTATTAAATTCATCTCCTCACCAACTAAGTACCTCCGCTCGGGTTCCATCTTGGATTGGGAACCTGACGAGACGAGGTGCCCAGCAGGCCAAACAATTAGCTGCCTGGCATTCCAATTGAACCTGGTATCGGAAAGGCAAGGCCCTTAATCCAATTCAGAGCATCTTGGTCATTTGAATTAAATATGGTCAGCAACCACTGTGGCCTGAACCAGGAAGGGGAACATTGGACAGACGCCACTGTGACCTCAGAGGAAATGGAAGTGGAAGGTTCATTCAAGGGTGCAGTGGTCGCCTCCCCTACCCAGTAGGCTAGCATCCCCCAGTGACCGAGCACCAGGTAGAAACAGACCAGTGTCTTCGCTACACCTGCACATCAGCCAACAATGAACAGCCTTGATAGCCATGTTTCAGAACTTTGAGGCCGATATGAAGGGTGGCCAGGATGAGATGGCAGGAGAATTAAAGGCTGTTCAGGCTGACCAGACCTGGCTGGTGGGAAAAATTGAGGCAAACTGGGCTAAGCTCAAAGGAAAAATGGAGGTGACTCAGCTGGCAGGAAAAATTGAGGCCAACTACATTGAACAACAAAGGATGGGTAAATGTAACAGAGGTGCATGATACTCAGCACAAAATGGTTGCTGGCCAGGCCAGGTTAGTGGGGGATGTAAATGAGCTAAAGGGGAGGTAGATGGGTTGAAGAGGGAAGTAAAGGGATTGAGAAGGGAACAGGAGGGATTGAAAGTCGAAATAGATGGGAAGAAGATGTGGGAAGATGGAGGGGTTGGAGGAAGGGCAGAAGAAAGTAAAAATATCACAGAAAGAAGGAAAGGGGAAGGTCATCAAAATATAAAAGGAGTATAAGAGGAGGATTGGGGAGATAGTGGGAGGGGGGGTAGAGGATATTGGACAGAAGATAGAGAGAAAGAAACAGGAAATAGGCAGGCAAATAGAAAAGAGGGAGCAGGAGGTGGAAAGAGAGTTCGGATGAGTGAAATTGGAAGGGTAAAGCAGGAGGTCGAAAGACATATGGAGGTGGTAAGAAGAGACATGAATGTGGCTTTGCATGAGCAGAACAAGAGGCTTGCCTTGGAGAAGGCACATGATGGCGGAGCGACTCAAGAGGACGTAAAAAGGTATGTGGATGCTCAGATGGATGATCTGGAGGAGATAAGAAGCCTCAAATGGTTAACAGCCCGGATTCCCCCCAGCAGAGTATGTTTGGAAGAAGGTGAGAGAATGTATGGAGATTTGGGGCAATTGTAGACACATCCTTGCAAAAAGGAAGGAACAGATGCCAACACAGATTAAGGGGGTAGTTAAAACAAGCTGGCATGGGGCCTCACCTGAAGTAACAATGGAGGGTCTGAGAGGACCATGCCCCAAGTCAGTCACACTCAGGGCCAAGCCCCTGGGATCCCATACAGTCCCTTTGGCACCCTATGATGGTAAGAACAACCTCGGAGTGTCCCTCATGCAGTTTTACTGCATAGCACAAAGGAGCGGTTGAAGCAGACACAAATATGGGGAGCACTGAATGGTGGCTTTTGCGGCGCGGTGGCGGAGGTTCTTAGGACCATGCCAGAAGAGCCATCCTCACTAACAGACCTCATTTCAGCCATAAAAAGTCGAGTTGGTATTGAACAGCAGAGTGAGGTTGTTAAATTTCACTTTGCCATGCGGAGAAAAAGACCTGATGAGTGGGTAGAAGAGTTGGCACATGACATTCACCGCTACATGAGAATAACACATGTGGACATAGATGTCCCTGCTCAGGAGAACCTGGCACTGGATCGATTTATCCAGGCCACACCAGACCAGAACCTGAGGTCACAGCTAGCAGAATGACGACTAGATATCATATGCGCAAAGCGGCCAACAGCACTGCCCGATGGGAGGTAGTGAGGCACCCGCAAAAAGGGGTCAAGTGCCTAACAATAGCTCTGAGACAGGTTGAGTCCTCTTCTGTCAGATGCTTGAAGCCTTAATGATAGATAATTGAGGTACCCCTCTGTACGAATCCCCCGGGCATGCATTTTGGGCTTTATAATTGTTAGATGCTGTTGAAATTGTTTGTACTCATTTTCTCTACCCTCCCCAATTTAATACACATTTTGAATTAACTGGGTCTCTTTTGAATTATAAGGATGGTGGCCGTCTCTGGTTATAACAGATTTGGCGATGTATCAGAAGCAATAGAAACTATCAAACCAGCAACAAATGATCAGAATAGCTGATTCGGCAATACGTCCTTTTAGAGCAGTGGTTTTCAAACTTTTTTTAGTGGCGACCCAATTTCAGAACCTCTCTACATCGCGCGACCCAAAAGATTCAAAACCCAATTCAGAATATATAAGATAAGATTTCATGACAAGAAAATTTACTGTTGACTTGATTCACCATCGTCATGTTTTCATAGACGAGTAAACGGAGAGTAGCCGACAGTATCCAAATAGTACAGTTGAACGTTTCAGAAGTTTAGTCCAAATGACATTTAGATATACAGTATCAGTGAGAAGGATGAGCCTGTTTTTCAGAAACCAACTTCTCTATTCGTGGAGAAGGAGATGACAATGCCAGTATCATATCATGCTCCATTTCTCGGCGATTTCTGTACTTTGTTTTAATCACCACCATGGTGTAGAATGACTGCTCACAAAAGTATGATGAAGGATATGGCATGAAAACCGAAAGCCTGGATCTTAGTTTTGACCCAAGAAACCCGTAATCCCAACGGCTCCGACTCCTCATTCAGCACCTCGAGGGCCCCGAAGAGGATGTCTAAAGTCTCCGCAAAGATGACTGCATCATCTGCAAAATCAAGGTCCGAGATCTTGACATTCCCAAACGATGCACCGCAACTTGATCTCTCCGACATCCTCCCTAAAATCCAGTCCATACAAGTGCTGAAAAGTGTGGGGGCAAGTACACATCCCTGACCAACTCCAGTAACAAATGGAAATAAGTCAGAGATGGTACCACCACACTTCACAGCACTCTCAGTACCAGAGTAGAGTTCAGACATCAGATCGATCAGTTTTGGTGGCACCCCACGAAGACCAAGAATCCTCCAGAGGACATCCCGATTCACTGAATCGAACGCTTTACAGAGATCAACATAGGCTGCAAGCAGCCCCTGCCGAAACTCTCGTCTGCGTTCGGTGAGGACACAAAGTGCAAGGATACGGTCAATGGTTGACCTCTTTGGTGTAAAGCCTGACTGCTCTGGACGCTGGTGCTCAAGCAGATGGTGGCGAACCCTATCAAGAATTATCCGAGCAAAGACCTTGCCCGGCACTGAGAGCAGCGTCACCCCTTGGTAGTTGTTGCAGACTTGGCGATCACCCTTCCCTTTCCAGAGAGGGACAACAAGGCCCCTCTTCCAGTCAGTTGGGATGATGCCTGTATTCCAGGCAGAGCACAAAACTGCATGCAACGACACGAGTGCAGCATTTCCACCAGCCTTGAGAAGTTCAGCATGGATGCCACAGATCCCTGGAGCTTTGCCCCGTTTCAACTGGTTCACCACAGCCCGTGTTTCCACAAGCGAAGGTGGACCACAGTTGATTCGAGGGTCAGGAGCAGGGATTGTAACACCCTTGACGTCCAACGCAACAGCTGGGGAATCAGCCTGGTACAACCGCTCAAAGTAACCGGCCCAGCGGGCCTTCACTTCAGACTCCTCTGTCAAGAGCCTACCACTCTCTGCTCGAACTGCAGAGCTCCGAGGGATGGGCTTGGATGAACGTAATGCGCGAATTCCCCTGTAAGCGGGACGAAAATCACCTGTCCACAGGTGATGCTCTACCCCCTCACAGATTCCTCACACATAGGCCTCCTTGTCCACCCTCAGTGCACATCCAGTTTTACGCCTCAGCTCCCTGAACAGCTCAGCTCTACCATTCAGCCTGGCCCTGCGACTCTGGTCAATGGTATCCAGTGTCCCTTGAGAGACAAAATTCTTCTTTGCCCTGCGGTGAGCTCCAAGGCATCCACCGGCAACATCAAGGACGGTGGTCTTGAAGGCGCCCCACAACTCTTCAGGACCCCCCAAAGCAACCAGACCCCCCAAGTGTCCACTCAGCCTGTTCGCAAACTCCTCAGCTACTCTCTCATCCCTGAGCTTGGCAACATCCAGCCTAGGCTGGGATGGTACCATTCTCCAGGATTTAAGGTGCAGCTTTAGAGTTGCTACAACAAGCCTGTGGTCAGTATTGAGGAACTGAGCACTCCGGTAGACCCTGCAGTTCTGGATCATCCTCCAATGACCGTCAATGAGGACATGGTCAATCTCCTTTGCCACACCGCCAGCGTTGGAATACCAAGTCCAGCGATGAGCTTGTGGGCGCTGAAACCATGAACCAGCCACCCTAAGTCCATGACTTGTAAAGTCAAGGAACTTCGTGCTATTCTGGTTCATAGTTCCTGACCCATGGGGACCAACACACACCTCATAACCATCCCTATCAGTTCCAGTCGATGCATTGAAATCCCCCAAGACTAGAAGTGTATCTCGTCTGGGGCACTGATCAACCACAGACTCGAGTGTGGCGTAGAATGTGTCCTTCACGGTGAGATCACTCGCCTCAGTCGGAGCATAAACAGAGACCAGGGAAATGACACCTAAGGAGTGACGAATCCTTAATCTCATAATACGCTCGTTGACCGGTGTTACCTCAATTATCATTGGGGTCAGCTTATTGGACACAGCTACAGCAACTCCTTGGGTATGGTAACCATCAGAGCGACTAGACCAATAGTAGGTGTAACCACCCACCATTATCTCGCCGCAATCCGGTGTCCGGACCTCAGAGAGAGCTGCAATCCCGATGTCCAAATGCTTGAGCTCAGATGATAACAGAGACAGGTGATCATCCTCTCTTAGGGATAGGACATTCCAGGCACCCACCCGAAGGGACCGCCTCAGGTTAACCCAAGGAGACCGCCGTCTGGTGGACGATACCTCAGCACCACTCCGACACACTCTCCCGCAATCTGACCCAGGGATGTTACCCCATGGTTTCCCTCCTATCATCAAAGATTGGGGGTCCAGAAGGCTTTGCCCCAATCCCGTCATCCGGTGAGCTGCCCTGTGAAGGGAAGCTGCACAGGAGGTACTCCCACGGAGTGGGTTTTCAGATTTTTTTGCGTTTTTGCGTTTTGCGGAATGAAGGGTTTTACGGTGGCCGGAGTGCAAATCCTGCCACCAACCTCCTAATAAGAAGTGACCCAACTGCAGGAGGACGTCCGCAGACACAGTTGGGCACTAGATATGGATGGCCGTTGGCTCACAAGGAGCTCCTCCGCCCTTTGACAGGTTTTGTTTTTAATCCTGCTGGGTGTCCATATCCAAACACCCTCCTCACCAGAAAACCTGGTGGGGGAGACGGTTTAGTCGCCGACAACCCGACCATGGAACAGGTTAGTACAGGTTTACATGGTACCTGTAGCAGGTCACAGATCGAACCTGACCTGACCTGACGACTTCCTGTAGACCTTAATGATCGAGTCAGAGTCTGAGAGGCCGTGGATCAAACCACTAATTTCCGCCAAAATGAACCGCCCTTCAGCGAGCCCGCGCATCGGCTGGATCCCATTCCCAGCGTCATGTTGCGCCGGTTCCCATACTTTGAACGAACCGTTTATATTACATCCTGTAAAAGCGAACACCAATCGAAAATAGACAATTTTTTTTCACTGCAAGCGGACGCCCGCGACCCCACGAAATTTGCTCGGCGACCCACTTGGGGTCGCGCCCCCGGGTTTGAAAAACCAAGTTTTAGAGGGTATTGGGGTTAATGAGTGCTTAACGTTCCTTAATAAATGCACATCCTCACTGGCTAAAAACCTCAACTCGGGTTCCATCTTCAGAAATGATTGGCTTCCCAACATTTCACTTGAACCAGGCATAAACAAAGGAAGCGGTCATCCGGTTCGGAGCAGCTTCGCCATTTGGCCGGTGTGACCGCTGTAACAATAGTTTTTCTATAAATAAAAAAACTTGTTTCTAACGCTCAAATCTCTCGTATTTGTTTGTTGATAGTTACATTTCATGATTGTCGGGTTGCTTTACTTTACTTTACTGAACAGATTGTTCTGTTTCTTTCATTAATACCAAGCAAAAGCTTTTTTGCTATGTTGAACTTTGCTGTTTAATTTCCAAATCTAGTAACAGGCATTACCAGTGATGTCAAAGTCTAACCCAGAATTGCACTCCATGGAGAGCTACCTCCACCTGGCTGAACAGTTTACGTTTTGTATCCCACTGATAGGCTGGATCTGGGTCCGGACCTTAGCCAAAATCTAATCGGCTTGTTGCTGTCACCTCACCAACTCATCCACCTCGTTTTGTTATAACTCGTCCATAACTTTTTGAAATATCATGATCTATATGGGTCCAACTCTCAATGGTAAAGAATCACTTAAAAAAAAAATTAAGGTTCTCGCATCCGGATTCGGATGATCTTTGGATCTTCGAATTAATTATTCCTTGTCACACACTCGTACTGTCCATCAAGTTTCGTCCGAATTCGTCCACAATATTTTTAGATATCCTACTCACAGACAGACAGACAGACAGGGGTGAAAATATAGCCTCTGTCTTCCTTAGGTGGTAGAGGTAAAAACACTAATGACACCAAAGTGTAAGGGCCATTATTATGATCCATAACCTGTGAATTTCAGCCTAACTTGCTAAATTGTATTATGATGAATTGTCGTTGTGTGTGTGTAGGAAATGATGACAAAAGCATCTCAGTACCTGTACAAGGCAACAAATCAACGAGCATTTTTTCGTCAGATAAACATTCTGATTCCAAAAAGTTGGTCACGAAAAACTGACTATCTCAACCGTCGTGGAGAATCCTATGACCAGGTGAGTCAGTTATTGTATCAAATGACTTTACAAATATGTACATTAGTATTAAAACTATTTGTCTCAATTTGTGATCATAAAATCAAAATCAATGCATTGTTGTAAGATCTTAAAACAAATAAAGCATGCTCTTTAATGTAATGAGATATATGTGCGTGAGTACTTAAAATCACATTGATGTTTCCTAACTCTGAAGAGGATAGCCCACTTTCTATTCCATTCTTTGACGTCAATTCATTCATTTCATGAGTTCACACTGGCATTGTAATCCATGAAACCAGGAAAGCAAAAATCCATTAAACAAACAAATCATTTGTGAACTACACCGTCAAAAAATTACTGAATCATCTGGGTATCAACCAACTTTTCTCATCAAGCTTCAGCACTTTTTTTTTGAAGAATTTGAGGTTTTGTACACCTGGAGGGGTTCTTGAGGTTTTGTCTGTATCCCCTTTAGGTTTCCTGATACCATCATAAGGCTCCTTTCCATGGCTCACAAAAAGTGTTGTTCTGCAAATCATAGTCACTAGTGCATGCCTGTAGGTGCGTGCCCGAATGTGCGTGGCCGTATGTGCAAAAAAAAAAACAAACAAAAAAAAACTTTCAAACCGCGAGCCAGAAACGACAACCACACAGGCCGTTCTTTCGCTCTCACGTTCTCGCGACAACCACACTCCCACACAGAGTTAATTAAAATCCAAATTAAAATCAAGTTTACCTCCCTGTCTTTGCTTGCCATGACATTCGCTGCCATGTAAATGGCACGGCCCGTGACGTCATTGCCGGCCGACCTGCGCACCGGCCTACGCAGCCACGCCTCTGCAGCAACGTGTCATGTCATTGGTTGGTAAATAAATGGCCGCAGCAATGTGTCATGTCATTGGTTGGTAAATAAATGGCCATAACTTGGGAAGCACTTGTCTGATTAATATTAAACCATGAAAAGGCACATTCTCAGGTCCCCAGCAATATACCTGGCAAGTTTCAATGAGATCGGACCAGTTGTTGTCAAGAAACAGCGGTCACAGACACGCACACACACACACACACACACACACACACACACACACACACACACACACACACACACACACACACACACACACACAGCTAGAATTATAGATAGACCAGTGCATGCCCGTAGGTGCGTGGCCGTACGTGCAAACCAAAAAAAACAAAAAAAAACCTTTCAAACCGCGTGCCAGAAACAACAACCACACAGGCCGTTCCTTCGCTCTCACGTGCCCATATGTGCATGCTCGTACGTGCGTGGCCGTACATGGAAATATATATATATATATATATATATATATATATATATATATATATATATATATATATATATATATATATATATATATATATATATATATATATATCTTCTTCTTTCGGCTGCTCCCGTTAGGGGTCGCCACAGCGGATCATCCGTATGATCCGCATAGTGATTTGGCACATGTTTTACGCCGGATGCCCTTCCTGACGCAACCCTGGTCGCCTCTTACGACACAGGGATATGGTACAACTATTTTAACCGGGGTATACACTGGCCCAGTATACTGGTACTCATTTCGCCGACCTCGGAAGGATGACAGGCTGAGTCTACCCCCTGGTGTATTAATTCAGTGGCCCAACGGGGCTTGAACTCAGGACCTTTTGGATCCCAAGCCGCTGTCCTAACCACTGCGCCAACACACCAGGTATATATATATATATATATATATATATATATATATATATATATATATATATATATATATATATATATATATATATATATATATATATATATATATATATATATATACTTTAAAACCGCTTGCCAGAAATAACCACACAGGCCGTTCCTTCGCTCTCGCGTGCCCGTCCGTGCGTGGCCGTACGTGCAAAAAAAAACCAAAAAACTTTCAAACAACCACACAGGCCGTTCTTTCACTCTCATAAACAACGACTGGATTGGGGCATTGTGTTTATCTATAAATGCGCATAAGAAATCGAGAAATTATTAGAATACAGTAAGTCATCACTATCTTGAAGTAGTGCGTGCCCGTACGCAAAGTTCACATCATTCCACGAATTATCGCTTTCATTGAAGTAACAACTGCTGTGATACTTACACACACAGAGTTAATTAAAATCAAGTTTACCTCCCTGTCTTTGCTTGCCATGACATTCGCTGCCATTGACCATTGCCACTCCTATGCCATGGTGAGGCGACAGGGTAGGATTTGTAGGAGACCTGAAAGTACAGTGTCATTAGGTATTCAATGTTCGAATTGTTTGTTTGAAAATAGTTTAAAAAAAAATAGTTTGCAAAGCATACCACCAAATTGAGATGTATTTCATTGGAAAGCATGTTGAGTAGAGCTGAATTCCTTAACACTTCCAAAGGCCACACCATTTTGACAATTGGAAACAAAAAAAAGTTGTGCACTTTTTTTGATAAATTATTTTCAGAACAATTTTTCTTCAATAAATAAATAATAATAATAAAAATTGTCTCCATGTACACACCTTTATCTCGTAAGCACCTCTTCATAAACAACATTGCTGCAGAAACGGTGCTTCTTCTTTGTTTCCTCGTCCAGGGCAAGAATGCGGAGGCTGCTGGATCTGCCAACGTTTTGATAAATTTAGTTTTAATGGCCAATTATTCAATTAGGACCAATGTATTTTGCCTTTTCGCAAGGAAAAACACAAAGAGAAGAGAAAAAACCCGTAATGGCGAACCCGGCTGAGGTTCTCTTCCCCATTGGCCACGCCTACGCAGCAACGTGTCCTGTATTTGGTTGGTAAATAAATGGCCGCAGCAACGTGTCCTGTCATTGGTTGGTAAATAAATGGCCATAACTTGGGAATCACTTGTCCGATTAATATTGTTACGGCTGTGGAAATTCGCATTACACCATAAAGAGTCCTCAGGTAAGATATCTCGATAGGTCCATGTGTAGTTAACCCAAACCCGTTGTATAGAGGGAATTTATGTGATCCATCCGGGCTGCGACGCTTTGAGTTAGCAATTTTTCTGTTCTATCTTTTATTTCGAACAAACAAAAACCACCAACGATGCTCGTGGGCTTTTCCCGCCATTCTTCCCCGCGCTTGGTGTGAAGGAAGGGGGAAGGGCAGCTCGCCGCCCATTGGTGGATGGACCACGTGAGGCGGTCGGGGTGAGGGAACGCCCCTTTTTGAGAACCCTCTTGAAGGAGGGTGGAGCTGAAAACGGGGCGGAGCAAAGGGCGGAGCCCCGCGCTATAAAGGACGGACACGGGCGGGGCGCGCTTTCTCTCTCTTCCTCCACTCTCTTCCTCCTCCTCTTCCTCTTCGCTCGTCTGCAGTGGTGGTCTTTTGTCGTGAGAGCTTCTTGTCGTCTGAGAGTCTGGAGTCTCTTCTCGTCTTGGCCCTCGTCTTCGAGTTCCTGTCGTGTTGGTCCTGCGCTCGCGGTTTGGCGGGCGACCTATCCACGGAGGCACGGACAGCAGACGCGACAGCGCCGGTTGTGTGGTGGACCCGCGCGTCCGAACGAGGAGTGCCGGAGAGGGTTCACCGACCGCGAGAGGAGTCGGGGCCAAGCATGACCACGCCGACGGACGTGGGAGAGGGACTCGACGGCCCACTGGGAAGTCGCAACTTTCTCTTTTCCTTTGGGTTCGTGTAAATGACTGTGGGTGGCGCCTGTCCTTGAAGTAGTATTGTTTAAGTGTTGCCGTGTGTCGGGCTTCGTCGGGATATCTCTTTTGCCTGTGATTGTGTATACGTGCCATTTCTTGACTTGCTTTTGCTTTATTGTACATGATGATTGTGACTGTATACGTGCCTTCCGTGCTCGTCTGCGTGTGCAATTAAACATGCTTGTGTAATTGTTCCCGCTCTGCTTCGTCTCTTTTCCTTTTTTATTGACCCTCCATCTTGCATCACGTAAGGGGTCCGTAGTGGGTTTAAAACGCCCGGTAATTAATCGGAACCGTCGAGGCCAACGATAACACCGCTCGGTTATCACTGTGGCACGGAACGGACCGCTTAAGCGGTTCATGTCCGGAGTCGGCCTGTGGCGTGGTACGATGGCTCGGTCGACCACTCGCGCAGGTACTTAGGTAGGTCGAATTTGGTGAGCTACCCTATCCTGCGCGGGTGGGCAATTGGCACGATCGTGGTGAGGTTAAACCCCCACCCGTGACTAGCTCCCGGCGTTGTTCCGAGAGGGTCACGACTGAATTGTCCATTCCGGTGGGCGAGGCGGCCGCCATTCGAGTCGAGTGGCCGATCGCACGCCGGCAGGCGCAAATTCGCAACACTGGTGTCAGCGAGCGGGAAACAAACCCTCCCGTCTCCAACTAAATTTACGGAACCGGATCAAGGGTGAGTGGAGCGATCCTCCGTGTTCCATTAAATTACGAGCAATTTAAATTTAATCGCTTACGTGAAATAAGATGGCGTTTCAAGGCGAGCGGGTGCCGGCGTTAGAAATGTATATGTGTAGTAATGTAGGATCCATGGCCCGGGATGGTACTTGTAATTTTAATCAAAGGGGAAGCTCAACCCCATTTACTGAGCACGGGCTTTACCGGCAAAC
Source organism: Eptatretus burgeri (assembly GCF_056783735.1). Taxonomy (NCBI): domain Eukaryota; kingdom Metazoa; phylum Chordata; class Myxini; order Myxiniformes; family Myxinidae; genus Eptatretus; species Eptatretus burgeri. Next base: position 71,843,076 of record NC_140965.1, read on the forward strand.
TGAATCGCATAATGGCGGCGCGATCGCACCTCAGTGCAGCGCGGAGCGAGCAGCTATTTATGGCGCTGCGAATGGCGCGACACGAGGCGAGCGCTCCCAACAGCCGTTTCAAACCACGTGGGCATGGCAGGCGAGGCAGGCGGACATTGGCGGGCTTTGGGAAGAATTGAAGGAAGAATGGAGGACCGAGCTCGAAAAAGAAAAAACAGAAACACGAGTTGGAAGTAAAACAATTAAAGGAAGAACTATTGGAGAAGTCAAGATAGGCCAAGGAACTCGAGGGAAAAGTGGGGGAAATAGAATTGAGGATCCATAAGTGGGAACAAGGGAGGAGCGAGCTAAGCAAGAGAATGGAAGAGGAGCGAATTGGTAACTCCCGGGACAGAAAGCACTTTGAAGAGGAATGGAAAAAAAAGCTGGAAAAGGAAAAAGGTGAACACTACTTGGATTTAAAAAAAACTGAAGGAAGAGGTAAGATCAGGCAAAAAGATAAGAGAAAGACTAGAAAAGACGATAAAAGAAGAAAAGGAATGGCAGGAACAACTAAAGGAATACGGGAAGAAAATGGACGAAATGAGGAGGGAAGCATGGGAAAGTTGTGCGGCAAGGGGGGAAGAAGCATGCAAATTGAGAGAGGAATTATGGGAAAAAGCTTCTGAGATACTGAAACACGAAACCAAAGAGATTACAAAACGAACTAAGGATGTTAAAACAGGAGAGGAAGAGAGCGGAAAATGAAACGTTGAGGAACCACACAGTGCAGATCAAACAGGCAAGGTTGGAGTGGGCGGAGATGAGAAAGGAATTGGAAAAAGAAAGCTTCTGAGTTACAAAACGAGCTGAGGATGTTGAGAGAAGAAAGAACGACAGCAGAGAATGAAACGTTAAGGAACCATACTGTACAGATTGAACAGCTCGAAGCGAAGGCCAGATTGCAGAATGAGGAACAAGAAAGAGTACTGAAAGAACAAGAAATGAGACAGGAGAAGGAAATTAGTCAATTGAAGGAAACCACGAGATTGCAGAATGAGGAACAACAAAGACAGTGGAGTGAGAAACAAAAAGACGAACGAATGAGACAGGAGAAGGAAATTGGTCAATTGAAGGAAATAAGATTGCAGAGTGAGGAACAAGAGAGACAATGGGATAGAAAACAAAAAGAACATGAAGCTGAGGTTGACCAATTAAAAGAAAAGGCGAGGCTGGAGTGCGAGGAGATAGACAAAGAACAGCGAATGAAACACAAAAGGGAAATTAACCAAATGAAGAAAACCATGAAACTGGAGAAGGAAGGAAATGAGCCAATTGAAAGAAACGATGAGATTGGAAAATGAAGAGCAGGAGAAACTGTGGGGTAGAAAACAAGAACAATGTGAGTTTGAAATTGGACAACTAAAATGGGGAGCAAGATTGGAGTCCACGGAGATTGAAAAACTCCGGAGGGAGAACGAAGAACTCAGGAAGTTCTAAGAGGAGGAACGAATCAGAAGGAGCCAGGAAGTAGAACAACACAATAAGGTGGGATATGTGACAGCACCACAAAGAGCAATGTCGGTGGTGCAGGACTTGATTGACACTCGTCGGATGAAGGAACAGATAGGACCAACCCTAATAAAGGAGACACAAATAAAAATGGAGAAGAGGGTAGAACAACGTAATAAGGTGAGATGTGTGACAGCACCACAAGGAGCAATGTCGGTGGGGCAGGACTGAATCGACGCCACTCGTCGAATGAAGGAACAATTGGGACCAACCCTGATAAAAGAGACACAAATAAAAATGGAGATGAGGGAAATAACAAAGACAAAGAAGGAAATGAAAGTATTGCCAGAGACACGGGAGATAGAGTGAATTGGACGGGGTTGGTGACAAACATACACACATTGAGGTAGTGGAGGACCATGAGGGGGAGCTGGCGGACTGTTTTGGGACCCGGTGCGAGCAGCTGGATAGCCTCCTTCGGGAACAGAGGGAGACGCTATTCTCCCTTGAAGCTGATCACGACCAGGTGAGTTCGGTCGTGTCGAGCGAGTTCGAGGGGACGGGTGCTGTGGACAGGTGCACATGCAACTTGGGGGGTATGGAGGCCCCGGGAACCCTTGTGGGGACACGAATCCCCAGTGTAGTTGTGAAGGTGTGTGTGTTTGCGAGTGTGCGGAGATGCGTGCTCTCTGGCATGCATTGTGCGAGTAAGACCCCCTGTGTGAGTGAGAGGGTCCGTGTGAGAGAGACAGTGTGTGTAAGAGAGCGGTACGAAAGGGAGATGACGGTGGGCATGTGCGAACATGCAGCCGCGTCTCCCGGGGTGAGTGTGATGGAATGAAGAGTGAGCGTCGTAACACGCAGGAGTGTGTGCGTGGAATGACGACGACGGCGACAGAGGGACAAAGGCCGAGTAGCAGCCGTAGCTATTTCGGGGACCGCGCCGGGTTTACCCAGCAGGGAGCGCGAGGTCCGTGCTGTGCAACGCACGAGGCCGCCACATGCGCGCTTATGGGAGTGAAACCCGGTCCGGAAACACCAGCGGTGGATGTTGCCGATCCCACGGAGGGACGAAGGTTAGGCAGGATTTCGGATTTGGACCGGATGGGTTCTCCACGCGAGCTTGTGTTAAGCTCCAACGGGCAGAGCACATGTGTTCGTGTGGGGAACCCCTCGAAACGCGAGGCTTGGTTTTTTTATGCGCCGGGTGATGTCATGGCTGCGTGTATGGTTGGAATCCGGCAGGAGGGTGAATCCCTGCCGGATGGTACCGTCCAAGAGGGACGAGGGACGCGAACAGCTGCCATGACGTCACGCCAAAGGTGCGCGGCTGTGAATTGCCGCGCTGGTGTTGCGCGAGAGAAAAAAAAATAGCAAGCCTCGCTTTCGGGTGAACAGGATCCCTGGGCTAGGGGTGGAAGATCCCCTTGGCCCGGGCACAGAATGACACGAGTTTGGGGGATGGGTTAGTCAAAGCGAGACCGACTTCATGGAGCAAGGGGTAAGTCCTCATGGAGTCTGTGGAATGGATTAGTTAGGGGGATTTCAGTTGAGATTTAGGTTGGGAAAGTGATTTTTGATGATTTGAGGAGAGTGACAGACTGTGGATGTGTAGTGGGGACGTAGCTTAGCTACGTAGTGTTAAAAGGAACGTGCTGTAGTTTAAGGGACGACGTGGGAGCACGAGTTAGTTAGGGGATGTAGTCAGCAGGATGGCAGAGATCAGCGGTGTGTGTGTTGAAGAGTTGGTGAGTTGTGTGGAGACATGTTGAGTGATTGAGGCCAGTGGGTCTGAGTGAATGGAGCGAATGGGGAATGCATGGTGTAATGAGTGATTGGGGGGAGGAGTGACTCCTGCCCAAGGGACCCCGGGGTCAGAATAAAGTGAGTTAGTTGGGGTTTGTTAAATTAACAAAAATGGAAGTCGTTTTGTTGTTGGTGGGAAAGTAGGCTCGAAACCCGTTTGGAGGGGTGCAGGAGCCCTGTTGACGGGCTGGGAGCGTGGCTGCAAAAGGTGAGTATCGCTGAGTGGGTACCCCGAGCACCGGGCTAGTCGGCCGTGGTAGGCCAAGGGCCCATGGGGGGCTGGGATAGCGTAGTGGGCACGGGTGCGCCCGCATGATGCGGGGGCCCGGGGCGCCGTTAGCCGCGTGGGCAGTGTTGTGGGCATGGGTGACCCTCGGAAAGGGGCCCGGTAAGCCAGCCTGCCATGTGAGCGTTTCAGGGGAGTCACCATAGAGGGCACTCCCCGGTGTTTAGGGAGCTGGTCGGCTCGGAGGCAGTGTAGTGCCCGGGGGTGCCATCGTCGGAGAATCAGCAGAGGGTCGTGCCTGCCAAGGGAGCCACGTGTCCCAGCCATGAGACCATGTGAGGGCACGGAAAGAAAATTGGGGGGCGAGCCCCGAAATTGTGAGGACACCAACACAGGCGACGGGAATGTGGGTTGATAGAACCAGTAGATTAAGCGAGAGGTGCTTGTTGAAAGCCCTGGGGTAGTTTAAAGGTTAATGGAAAGGGTAGATAGGAAGTGTACCCCTCCACACCATCCATCCCTTCGCTCGTTGTGAGCCGCTGGACCCACTTTGGGTTAAAGATCACTGAAGTCTGGGGAGGCCATCCTGAGGCTTGAGTTGGGCCTCGACACAGAACTCTAGCTCTCCCTTATTCCCCTCCAGGAAGGGAACATAGGGGTTGGGAGTAGGCTAGGAGACGATAGGTTAGCCAAACAAAGATGGTAAAGGGGGTTAGGGGACGATTTATAGTGGGGGAGAGTCAAAAAAAATAAAATAAACCAATGTCACCCGCAGGGTGACCCGTATCTTGCCAAAAGGTGACCACGTGTGACTTCTTTAAGGTCACACTGAGGTGAACAGAGCTGCTATCCACTTGGAGCGACTCCTTGACGAATATCTGCCTACGAGAGATTCCGATGAGAATCGTTCTAGAGTAACCATGAAAAATATGCGTTTGCCTCATAACGTCACCAAATGACGTCATAATGTTTCAAGCTTGACATCTCTAGAAAGCACTCATTGACGTGTTCAATTTGAGGTACTACACGATATGGTTCCTAAAACTTGAAAATTTGACCTTGGGGTCAAATATGTTTGACCTCAGGCGCTAACCATGAAGGTCAAGGCCAATCGCCACCAAAAATTAATCAGCTGAGTGCCAGACCATTAACTATATTCCCATGAAGTTTGAAGACGATCCGATCAAAATTACTCAAAAAATAAGGGTTTCGTCGACTCCCCTGATTTGCGACAAAGTGACCTTGACCTTTGACCTTGACCTTCAAAATTTTATGCGCTGAAAGGGACCTCTATAGGCCTCTGATATGCGGTTACAAAAATTTCCAATGATAACTGTGCTCTGCAGAGTGATTTATACGTGATTGCAGACCAAAAATAAAAATAAAAATAAAAATAAAAAGACAAATGAAGGTCAAGGCCAATTGCCACCAAAAATTAATCAGTTGAGCGCCAGACCATGTACTATATTCCCATGAAGTTTGAAGACGATCCGATCAAAATTACTCAAAAAATAAGGGTTTCGTCGACTCCCCTGATTTGCGACAAAGTGACCTTGACCTTTGACCTTGACCTTCAAAATGTTGTGCACTGAAAGGGACCTCTATAGGCCTCTGATATGTGAAGTTACAAAAATTTCCAATGATAACTGTACTCTGCAGAATTTTTTATTCGTGATTACAGACAAACAAACAAACAAACAAAAAAAAAACTTCGTTTTGGCAAGATAACAAACAAAAATAAAAAAACATACTAGCTGACTAACATATCTTGCAAAAACTTCGTTTTGGCAAGATAATAAAAACAACAACAAAAAAATAAGTTGGGGCGAAATTGGTTTTTTACAAATTAAGGGAGTGGGTAGGAACAACGACAGGCAAAGGCGATAGGTTGGGAGGGAGACAGTAGGTAGGTCTGAGCCCGCCTTCTGAGTAGCCAGCACCACCGCACTCCCTCCACGAACCAATTCACGCAAGGGGCCGGCCAATTTCATCTGCCGGCTGTGTTTTACTGCAAGGTCTGTGCCGGCCCACTACATTGGCTGGCTGTTTGCTGCGAGGCCTGTACCGGCCAGATCGTCTGCAGCTGTGCTTCAAGGCCTGTGCCGGCCAGTTCATATGCCGGCTGTGTTTGCTACAGCGGCCTTGTCCTGCCATGCCTTGCCTGCCTGCCTTTGCCTTGGCCCATGCCTGCTGCCCATGTTCACCAACCAGCCCCCGTTCTGTTTTGATTTCCCCCCCCCACGCCCCCGTTCATTTCAATGCGTGCCGGAATCATCGTGAAGGAAACAGTTGGAAGCTGCAAGAACTGTCCTGTTGGCAGCTACAATACGGGCCAGCAGTGGCGGCCTGTGCACCGGTTGACTTTGCCTTTTTCTTCTTGCAGAGTCCATTGATCCTGGGCCATGGTTTAGTGTAAATTATAAGGTAAAGGTGTTAAGATGTACTGTACATATGAGTGCGCCCCCGGCATGTCTGTCTAGCGCCGGCAATTTTATTTAAGTCGTTTGTATGAGTTTGTTTGTGAGTTAGTTACTCAGCCCTCAGGTTATTTATTTTGGGGACACGAATACACTGAATGTCGCACTCGGGGATCCGTAGGTAAAACGTACTAGGGGAGAACTACACATGATGGCACACGAGAATTTGACGACTCGGGACGAGTCTGTAAAAAGGGGAGGGGGTAGTGTTACGGCTGTGGAAATTCGCATTACACCATAAAGAGTCCTCAGATAAGATATCTCGATAGGTCCATGTGTAGTTAGCCCAAACCCATTGTATAGAGGGAATTTATGTGATCCATCAGGGCTGAGACGCTTTGAGTTAGCCATTTTTCTGTTCTATCTTTCATTTCGAACAATTCTCCTGCCATTCTTCCCCGCGCTTGGTGTGAAGGAAGGGGGAAGGGCAGCTCGCCGCCGATTGGTGGATGGACCGCGTGAGGCGGTCGGGGTGAGGGAACGCCCCTTTTCGAGAATCTTCTCAAAGGAGGGTGGAGCCTAAAACGGGGCGGAGTGAAGGGCGGAGCCCCGCGCTAGAAAGGATGGACACGGGCGGGGCGCGCTCTCTCTCTCTCTTCCTCCACTCTCTTCCTCCTCCTCTTCCTCTTCGCTCGTCTGCAGTGGTGGTCTTTTGTCGCGAGAGCCGCTTGTCGTCCGAGAGTCTGGAGTCTCTTCTCGTCTTGGCCCTCATCTTCGAGTTCCTGTCGTGTTGGTCCTGCGCTCGCGGTTTGGCGGGTGACCTATCCACGGAGGCACGGACGGCAGACGCGACAGCGTTGGTTGTGTGGTGGACCCGCGCGTCCGAACGAGGAGTGCCGGAGAGGGTTCGCCGACCGCGAGAGGAGTCGGGGCCAGGCGCGACCACGCCGACGGACATGGGAGAGGGACTCGACGGCCCACAGGGAAGTCGCAACTTTCTCTTTTCCTTTGGGTTCGTGTAAATGACTGTGGGTGGCGCCTGTCCTTGAAGTAGTATTGTTTAAGTGCTGCCGTGTGTCGGGCTTAGTCGGGATATCTCTTTTGCCTGTGATTGTGTATACGTGCCATTTCTTGACTTGCTTTTGCTTTATTGTACATGATGATTGTGACTGAATACGTGCCTTCCGTGCTGGTCTGCGTGTGCAATTAAACGTGCTTGTGTAATTGTTCCCGCTCTGCTTCGTCTCTTTTCCTTTTTTATTGACCCTCCATCTTGCATCACGTAAGGGGTTTGCATTGGGTTTAAAACGCCCTGTAATTCATCGGAACCGTCAAGGCTGACGATAACACCGCTCGGTTATCACTGTAGCACGGAACGGACCGCTTAAGCGGTTCGTGTCCGGAGTTGGCCTGTGGCGTGGTACAATCGCCCGGTCGACCACTCGCGCAGGTACTTAGGTAGGTCGAATTTGGCGAGCAACCCTATCCTGCGCGGGTGGGCAATTGGCACGATCGTGGTGAGGTTAAACCCCCACCCGTGACTAGCTCCCGGCGTTGTTCCGAGAGGGTCACGACTGAATTGTCCGTTCTGGTGGGCGAGGAGGCCGCCATTCGAGTCGAGTGGCCGATCGCACGCCGGCGGACGCGAATTCGCAACAATATCAAACCTTGAAAAGGCACATCCTCAGATCCCCAGCAATATAGCTGGCAAGTTTCAATTAGATCGGACCAGTGGTTGTCCAGAAACAGAGGTCACACACACACACACACACACACACACACACACACACACACACACACACACACACACACACACACACACACACACACACACACACACACACACACACACACACACACTGCTGGAATTACAGATAGATGATCAGCGGGGCTAAAAATATTATTCTTGTTCTTCCAATGTGAATGTCCCCATCACATCGGAGATCCTTCCATGTTTGAAATATTAAAATGTTTTTGGAAGACATTATTTGTTAGGTGTCATGGGTTCAATATTCAGAAATTATAAATGGAGGAGGAAGTGCTGTATTGCCCATCCACTTTCCTCTGCTGTCGTGTCTGTCTTCTCTCTTCTCTCTCTCTTCTCTCTCTCTCTCTTCTCTCTCTCTCTTCTCTCTCTCTCTTCTCTCTCTCTCTCTTCTCTCTCTCTCTTCTCTCTCTCTCTCTCTCTCTCTCTCTCTTCTCTCTCTCTCTTCTCTCTCTCTCTTCTCTCTCTCTCTCTCTCTCTCTCTCTCTCTCTCTCTCTCTCTCTCTCTCTCTCTCTCTCTCTCTCTCTCTCTCTCTCTCTCTCGCTCTCTCTCTTTCTCTATTCCTCCCTCACAGTCTCTGTCCCCTTCATCTTTCTTTCCCCACTTTCCTCCCTCAAATACGTTTTCTTGCCACCAGTTATTACAATTGAATGCAAGCATCACAGATTAATGCCAATGCAATGACAGTGTATTGCCCCCACAATGAAGACTCAGAGGTTTTTGGAATAAGCCAGAGTCATCCAAAGCCAACGAAAGTGGCCAAAAACATATGGAAACTACCAAAGTATGGAACTACAAAAAGGGTCATCAAGAAATATAGGGGCAGTCAGGTTAGCAGAAACAAACTTTATTTCATTATGTCTCAGCATCTGGAAAAGCTCCAAACTCAAGCTCCTGGATAATCACTGACTACCTTTCTTTGACAGATCATATCTCCAAGCTGGCCTCCAAAGCTGGCCACCACCTTGGCATTCTGGACAGGGCAAAGACTTTCTCTGTTGTGTCCAGTTTTTTTTTCTCGTGCACACGGTCAAGGTTTGTAGAAGAGATAATACACTGAACGGATCAGGATGCAACAGAACAAAAGCAACAGTGGAGAGAGAGAGAGAGGGGGGGGGGGACATCAATAGCAAGGTTGAAGGACAATATAGAGACTTGGATAAAGAATGGGTGTAGGGAAGGATGCATGGCATGAGCAAGATGGATACTGAATCAAACTCTCAGGAAGGGACAACTGGGAATTTGGAAGAAGGTGGGCTTGGAGGGAGTGGTTAATGGGGATAGAAACGATCATGGTTTTGGATTGGGGATGATCTGAGATGGTGGTGAATAGCTGTCATGAAGAATTTGAGGGGAGAATGAGATTGAAGAGAAAGTGAAAGTTCCACTGGCAGAAAAAAAAGAGGAATAAATGAGTGGAGGTGAGCAGTGATTCTGGGTTTTGGGATTTTCACCAGAAAGGGGTGGATAGTGAACCATGTGTTCCCTGCAGAAACCTGGGTTGGGGGGAGGGGGGAGCATGGAATGGGCAGAGGGTGCAAGACCAGAAAGAAGATAAAACAAGACAGAGAGAGACCACTGACTTATCCATGTTGGGAAAGATGCTGAGGCATAGACTCGGCTTCTTTGTGGGACACTCCATTAATCTTGAAGGCTTCTTTTCCATGGTATCAAGCTGAGCAAGATGTGAGGCAGGCTCACCAGCCCAGAGGAAAGAGCAGTATTCCATCGAGCTGCAGATGAAGGCCTTGTATGTAGATATGAGTTAAGGTATACCAAGCAAGGATGTTGGACGATGCAGGATGCCCAATTGGTGACTGATTTTGGAGGCCAACTTTGAAAAGTGGTTCACCCAATAAATATCTGGCTGATAGTGAGACACATGAGTTGGAATGATTGAACTTCTTCAAAAGGATTGTGAAGAAAGTAGATGGGAGGGTTTTCAGAGAGACGGAGTGAGTGTGAAATTTGTATGGATCTAAAGACATATACCAAGTGGTTGATCATTCCAGTATCTACCTTAAATCCTTTCCTTTAATAGAGTCAAAATTTTACAATCACCCCAAATTGTTAATTCCCCTCTTCACATGGATGTGGAATTGTCTTTCTGAGTCTGGCTTCCCATGTTATTCCTTCCTGAGCTTCTCCTGCCCTCCACCACTTCATAAAATCTCCCCTTTCTGCTTCTGAATTTTACTACATTCCTTGAGACCATGTCTCCATTTTGCCTACACCTCCATACTTGTAGAGCTGGCAGAATAGATTGGAGGTATGCATACTCACCTTTCAGTTGTCTCGCTGATGTTTGAATTGTGAGTCAGATAGAAAACTTTCACCTTGGTGTTTCACATGCAGGGTGAGGTATCAATCTGTTCCATCCATTTGAAGGACGTTAGGCTGGAGGACTTGTCTGCAACAGTAGGAAGATGGTACGAATCTTAAGGAGTCTTTAACAAAGTACAGGTGAGTTATCCCCAGCAGCCTGAACAAATTATTAATTCCTGCTCTCTTCAGTTGAATATCAGGCCTGATTAGGCAGTTCATGAAAGACTTGGGCCAAAAACGTTCGAAAGAAGAAAAAGAGGAATCGGAAGAAGAAAGTTGCAGTAGCAGCAGCAGTTGTAGTATTCTCATTGTTGTAATGCACCCACACATTATTGTCCTCTTGTTTCCTTTGCACCCCACTCAGTATTTGTTTTCCCATTTATTTTGTTGTCTTCTGCCATGTCCCTCAATATCTGTACTTTAAAAAAGAAAAAAAAAGGGTGGGAATTGATCCAGCTGATCCTTTGTTGTTATGAAACAATGAAGTATTGTCTGCTCATCGCTCCATATAAAAGTATTGACAGAGCTTTCCACTCTCAAGAAATAATGTTCTTCATTGTCTGAAGTCAATGCCTCCCTCCTTTCATAAAATTTATTTCCTGGCAAGGAAATTGGTTTGCTGTTTGACAAGGAAAACCAGTTTTAACATCGTTATTTCCTCAACTGATGGCTCACAGAATCTATCTGATTCTGTGTCTTTACAAACCTCATGACGGTGCTTGTGAGTGTGCTCAGCAAAATGAAATCCCAGTCATCAGGCCCACATTTTCAGTTTTGATGGGTTTGCAGAGTTCATCTCAGGTGTGCTGTTATCATTTGTTTCTCTCCTTTTTCCATCCTTTCTTTCAAAGAAAGTCTGACTTGCCTGACATTGACCTATTTTTTGAGTTGTATGATTGCACTTTGATTGTAATTCCTTTTTAAAATGTCTTCCATGGTTTAAGCTTGGGATATGAATGAGAATGCCTTTGTATTGCACCAGTTTCAACATAAAGATTGTTGTTGCCTGAAGTCTCATAATGCTTTGGCTTCTGTAAACCACAGTCGATACTAATTTTTCAATTCTTGATCCCATGCTTGAACTTTTCTTTCAACCGTTAAACTTTTTTCTGGAGGTTTACTCATATCCTTCTTCTTCTTCTTCTTCTTTCGGCTGCTCCCGTTAAGGGTCGCCACAGCGGATCATCCGTATGATCCGCATAGTGATTTGGCACATGTTTTACGCCGGATGCCCTTCCTGACGCAACCCTGGTCGCCTCTTACGACACAGGGATATGGTACACCTATTTTAACCGGGGTATACACCGGCCCAGTACACTGGTACTCACTTTGCCGACCTCAGAAGGATGACAGGCTGAGTCAACCTCCTGGTGTATAGTTTCACCCATTTGAAATGGCATTGGATATGTACCAAGAAAGATAAAAGTTTATATCATTTATATTTCAGTTTTGAGGCTCATAGAAGGCCTTCTAATATTATCTAAAGAGACACTAAGAACACTCCGTAAGTATCAATGAGTGCATAAAATTAAAAGGAATGCAACTTAAGTTCTTCCAAATAAATCGTTTCATTGAAAATAGCTATGAAATAACTAAATACACATATCGTCTTGTTAGACATATCACACAATGAAACATAGCATGTGAGTATAATAATATGACAATCTAATCAACTTTAAATGATGATAAATTATAAAACAATGTTGTCATTAATTTTCATGAACATCATTTGATGGAGCATATCAGATGACATGTTGTGGTTTTTACACAAAATTAAGCAATGTTTTGAAATATGATACATAATCGGTGCCGATATTTAACTTGCTTAAAAGCCAACATATAGGAGCATAGTAGGATTGCCATTGTCCACAGAGTGGTAGTCCCACAGAGTGGGTTTTCAGATTTTTGGGTGCTTTTCGTATGTTTTGCGGAATGAAGGGTTTTACTGTGGGCGGAGTACAAATCCTGCCACCAACGTCCTCATAAAAAGCAACCCAGCTGCAGGAGGAAGTCCTCAGAACAGTTGGGCACTAGATATGGATGGCCATTGGCTCACAAGGAGCTCCTCTGCCCTTTGACAGGTTTTGTTTTTCAATCCTGTTGGGTGTCCATATAATACACCCTCCTCACCAAGAAGCTTAGTGGGGGAGACGGTTTAATCACCGACAACCCAACCATGAAACAGGTTAGTCCAGGTTTACATGGTACCTGTAGCAAGTCACAGATCTAATCTGACTTGACCTGACATCCATACTATATGGACCCGCAAATTGATGCTTTGTTAGAGGAGGCCTTCCCGTCAGTTTATTACAATGGTGTTACATTGTTCTCGCTTAGGCCTAAGTCACATTTGCTCTACGGCGAGGATACGGCGGCCGTACGCCCTCTGAATTGACAGAAACGTGCGGCGGCCGTAGAGTTTCTGCGGTGGCCTCAGGGTGGCCCTGCGCCATTTGGCTATATTTTACAGGCCGCAAGGTCGCCGTGGAATTATAACGTGGAGTTATAACTTTTTTCATTTCTACGTTCGCCGTAGCAATTTGACAAGCCGAAACAAAAGAAATGGTTAAAAAAAATAATTGACCCATTCGTTACCATCCGTCTGGCCGCACGTTCGCCTTAGGGCCCCCTGCGGTCGCCTTGCGGGCACCTTGAGGCTACCTTGTGTCTGCCTTGAAATTATATGGCCACTGCCGGGCCCCCTTAAGGTCACCGTGCGACATCAAATCAAAGACCATACGGCAACCCCACGTTTTCAGTCTCCACAATTTCTAAGACCCAAGGTCGAAGTCACATTTGCTCTACGGCAAGGATACGGTGGCCGTATGCCCTCTGAATGGACAGAAACGTGCGGCGGCCACAGAGTTTCTGAGGTGGCCTCAGGGTGGCCCTACGCCGTATGGCTATATTTTACAGGCCGTAAGGTCGCCGTGGAATTATAACGCGGAGTTATAACTTTTTTCATTTCTACGTTCGCCGTAGCAATTCGACAAGCCGAAAAAATAAACTGGTAAAAAAAAATAAAAATAATTAACCCATTCGTTACCGTCCGTCTGACCGCACATTCGCCTTAGGGCCCCCCTGCGGTCGCCTTGCGGGCACCTTGCATCTGCCTTGAAAATTCTATGGCTGCCGCAGGAACGCCCTGAGGTCACCGTGCGACATCAAATCAAATACCGTATGGCAACCCCACGTTTTCGGTCTCCACAATTTATAAATACACCGTGCAGCTCCCCGAAAAATAAAAACATATGTGACTGCTACATTGTGTGACCATGGAAATACTGCGGCCGCCGTATAATTGCTAATGGCCGTAGATTTTGGAGACCCCACGGCCGCCGTGGCAAATGTGACTTAGGCCTAAATACGCCGTGCGGCTCCCCGAAAAATAAAAACATGTGACTGCTACATTGTGTGACCGTGGAAATACTGCGGCCGCCGTATAATTGCTAGTGGCCGTAGATTTTGGAGACCCCACGGCCGCCGTGGCAAATGTGACTTAGGCCTAAATACGCCGTGCGGCTCCCCGAAAAATAAAAACATATGTGACTGCTACATTATGTGACCGTGGAAATACTGCGGCCGCCGTATAATTGCTAGTGGCCATAGATTTTGGAGACCCCACGACCACCGTGGCAAATGTGACCTAAGCCTTATTACAATGGTGTTACTGAAGAAGAGTTCTGTTCGACTTTTATGGCGGACAGCATAAAGCCTCTATGGACTATCCATCGCTAAATTGGTGACCGTTCAGGTGGAAGATTGGACCACATGTCCATCCATGGTCCACTGTTACATTGGTGTCAGGAGTGGGATTTTTTTTTACTGTTGTTCCTACTGTTTACAATGTTCTTTGTGAACAGCAAGAATCTCAAAAATGAAACAACAAACATGAATGAGATGAACAACACCAATGTTTTGATTTGCATGTGAAATTCGTTTTAAAATATGACCATCTCAAGAAAGGCCACCACAAAAGGTAAAACCAAGTAACATGTCGACAGCTAAGAAGAAAGTTTGCAAGATTAGGTGTCTTCGACTCATTACGTAAAGAGCTGGCAAACTTCACATCAATGCAGATTGAAAGACATAATCCAAGAAGATCATTTAAAATATTTTCAAGATCAAAATCAAGAGAATCTGCAATGCTTTGTCTTTCATAGGACTGCAATCGACAGCAAAGTGAAACAGAGGTAAATGCATTTCTTATCAGTCATTAAAGTAAATAATGATTAAAGTAAAATCAAATTGTGTAAAACCAGCAAATACAGAAGTTGATTAACAAGGGTGACCCATTGATTATGGTTTGTTGTCTTTGAGGGAACATCTAAACGAGCAGGAAGAAGGACTATAGATGTTCATGGAATATATTTAGAAAGAAGATCATGAATTCACACTCCGTTAAAAGCCCACATCTATTTCTTACCTTTTATGGGATACAATAATAAAGACTAACGGTCATGTTTGAACACACACTTAAAAAATGATTGAATAATTTCAAGGCTTTCATTTTTATCCCTCACAATTGGTGAATGAATGTATTTGCAGGCAGACATACGAATTGATATTGCAGATCCACTGATGGGTGATGGACCTTATACATTCCAGTTTGGACAATGTGGAGTTCAGGGAGAATTCATTCACTTCACTCCAGAGTTCATACTCAATGATGACTTGCAATCTTATTTTGGAGCCCGAGGTAATGTTAATATTCCTGAAGTGTTGTTGAATATGCACAAAATGTTATTGCATATGCCCGAATTGTTGTTGAATATGCACGAGGTGCTGTTGAATATGCCCTAGGCATTGCTGAATACGCCAGAGGTGTTGTTAAATATGCCCGAGGCATTTCTAAATATGCGTGAGGAATTGCTAAATATGCCCAAGGCATTGCTGAATACACACAAGGCATTATATACTGTCGTTTTGTTGAATAGTTATGCCTGGGGTGTTGTCGAATACACGTGAGGCATTTCTGAATACACCAGAAGTGTTGCTGAATATGCTCGAGGCGTTGTTGACGATGCCCGAGTCATGACCGAATATGCCCCCAAGAAGACCAAGCGCCCCAAGAAGACCAAGAATCCTCCAGATTCTAGGATGGTACCATTCTCCTCGTATGTTAACTGACATGGGAAGGAGTGAAACTGATGTTTCACCACTAACCGGTCTCTGAACCTCAGAGAGTGCTGCAATACCAATGTTGAAATGCTTGAGCTCAGATGATAACAGGGACAGGTGATCATCCTCTCTTTGAGATAGGACATTCCAGGCACCCACCCGAAGGGAATGCCTCAGGTTAACCCAAAGAGACCACCGTCTGGTGGACGACATCTCAGCACACACACTACCACAATCTGACACATGAAGGTTACCCTGGGGTTTTCTTCCCGTCATCAAAGAGAAGGGGTCCCGAAGGCTTTGTGCTAATCCCGTCATCCGGTGACGGGACTCCCACGGCGTGGGTTTTCAAATTTCTTTGCATTTTTGTGTTTTGAGGAGTGAAGGGTTTAATGGTGGCCGTGCAAATCCTGGCACCAACCTCCTAAAAAAAAAGTAACCCAACCTCAGGAGGACGTCCGCAGACAGAGTTGGGCACGAGATATGGATGGCCGTTGGCTCACAAGGAACTCCTCCACCCTTTGACAGGTTTTGTTTTTAATCCTGCTGGGTGTCCATATCACACACCCTCCTCACCAGGAAACCTGGTGGGAGAGACGGTTTAGTCTCCACCAACGCAACCATGAAACAGGTTAGTGCAGGTTTACATGGTACCTGTAGCAAGTCACAGATGAAATCTGGCTTGACCTGACAATAATCCCTTCATTAAACAACACGGTGCTATCCCTTCATTGGAACAAGTGTTCTTTCTCCAACTGCTCAGACAAAGGGATAGTGTCTGAAACTTTACCTTCACTTTGCCTCTCACAGCAACTTGCAATCCTTAACAACCTTCAATTGAACATGGAATGCAACTTTCTCTCACAGGATGCTTCCGATTCCTCTGAGTCTCTTCCTGGTCATTCTCTGTTCCAATTTGACAGGCTTCTCCACCATTCCCAAGGGGGTGTTGCTGTACATGTCAAGAGTTCCCTTGCTCATTGTTCTTTGGCCACACTAACCCCAACAAGCCTTTTCCATTCCTCTGACTTACTATACCTCTCTACAACCACCTATTGTTTGTCTATGTTGGATACTACCCTCTCCTCCTCCCAATGATGATGACTCCAAATATAACTCCAACATGAATCAACTAATTTCTGCTATTCGTACGTCGTCCCTCTTGAACCGATTAATGACTAACTTTTCGTTCAATTTCTCCTGTTCCTCTTCTGCCCCTCTTGGATCTTCTGACCATGTTCTTGTCAAAGCCCCTCTCTCTGGCTGTTGTAAGAGAGTAACCTCAATGACAGAATATGGCTATTCGCACAGGCCACCTGGCAGAGATTGCAATCTGCCATTTCAAAAGGATTGGACTGGCATCTTTCCAGCACCTGATAATTATTCAGCCTGGGAATACTTTGATCAAAGTCTACTTTCTCTCATGCACTGGTTTATCCCATCATTGCTTTGGCTACCATGAATCATCTATGGGGTCAAGGCAGAGTCTCAGTCCTGGAACACTGAATCTTGTGGAGAGGAGGTTGCGGACAAGCAGCTTGCTTTCTCAGGATGGAAAGTTACGCTGGCTAAGGGCAACTGTCATTCATTCTTTAAGGCTCGCAAAAAGTGTGTACCCATCCTGAGGCATGAAAGAAAACAATTTTTGCAAATCTCAAGGCTGAATTTTCCAATCAATCAGTCTCATTCCTCCAAGTCATGGTAGTGCCTTGTCAAGCACGCATTCTCAAGCTGAACGTTCTCCCTTCCATCCACCCCTCCTCTCAAATGTGATTACTGCAGATCCTGCTTAAGATAAGGCAGAATGTTTAAACTCTGCCTCCAAATTTCATGTACCGAACCAATCCCACTCTGTCCTCATGTTATGCCTTCATGCCACTGTCCACTGGACTGTGTGTCCTTCTCACCCAAGAAGGTAAAGAAAGTTCTGTCTAGCCTTTACCCTGCTTCGGTGATGGGTCAAATGACATCGGTGTCCTAGTTCGCAAATCCTGCTCTTAAACTCCTGTCCATGGATCATGCTGCTCCACCTTCACAGAGGACTACTGCTGAATGGGTCTTCTGGAGAATGACCAGCAATGGCATCTTTGCATGCAAGAAGTTTCAGAGTTTTTTTCCATCAATGTCATACTCACTCTTTGCCATCTTGCCAACAACCTGCAAGCTTGCCAACCCATCTATGCTCTGGGAACAGCATAAGGAATGCATGGTGGAAGATCTAAACGAATGTCGCTTGGAAGCAAGGCAGCTAGACATGGAATCCAACTACGACATCCTCAATGAAGCACTCATCTGTCTGTCAGACACTGTAGAACTAATGAGAGGCCAGATTCTGGATCCAGAGCTTGCCAATCTGGATCTGGATGGATTTCCAATTCCAGAGCGACATCAGGAAGACAACAGACTGGCGAGAGAAATTCTCCGGGAGAAGTATTATAATCGAGTCGCACGTCTTAATCACATTGACCAAACAGAGCCACAGCTTACAGACGACCAAATGGTTGCTCACAACAGGGTGATGGCATGCATTAATTCTGGGGTAGGAGGATTGATCTTCCTGGATGCTCCTGGCAGTGCAAGGAAGAAATAACTCATAAACCGTATTCTAGCAAAGATTTGTTCGAGTAGTCATGTCGCATTGGTAGCTGTAAGCAGTGGGATTGCTGCAGGGCTTCTTCAAAGTGGATGAACAGCCCATTCTACATTTATGATCCCACTCAACTTGACAAACACAGAAACACTGATGTGTGCCATATAATGTGGCTCAGCTTTGGCATCCCTCCTGTACAAGTGTTAAGTCATCTTCTGGGATGAAGCTACAATGTTACACCAACTGGCAGTGGAAGCTCTAGAATGAACATTGAAGGACATCATCAAGAGCAGCAACCTCATGGACACGATTTTGGTGGTGTTGTCAAGAGATTTCCGCCAAACTCTTCCTCTTGTGAATGGCGGCATGGAAGCCAATGAGATCGACACTTGCCTCAAATCTTCACATCTTTGGAACAATATTAAAACTCTTCATCTGGCAACAGACAGGTGATCTTTCCTTCAAGGTGATCATGATGCATGTCAATTTGCAAAGCTGCTGTTGAGAATTGGAGATGGCCAGGTGTGTGATGTTGGTGACAGATATTTCATCAGTATACCACAGGAATTGGGGACCAGGATATCTTCAGCCAAAGATCTCCAGTTGAGGGTGCGCCAAAACGTACTGCAACACTACAGAGACATGGAGTGGCTGTCAGAGAATGCAATCCTTGTTCCACACAATGGATCGGTATAAACAGTCAACTGGGAACTTATACAAAGCTTTCAACTTTATCCAAATCGGTGGACAATGTCGTGAGTGACAATGAACTCCACAGCGTTCCTCAACAGCCTGGAGCCCTCAGGCATACCACCTCACCACTTCCTTTTGAAAATCGGAGTGCCAGTCATGCACTTATGCAACCTCAGCCCACTAAAGCTTTGCAATGGAACTCAAGGAATCATCAAATAGTGTATGGCTGATTGTATAAATGTCACCATCGCCATTAAACCTGATGTTGGCTTAACGGTTAAGGTGGCTGGCTTAAGATCTTAGGGTCTTGAATTTGAGCTCCTGTCAGGCCATTGAAATCACACCAGGTGGGTTAACTCAGCCTGTCATCCATCATAGGTCAGCAAAATGAGTACCAGCTTACTGGGAAAAGGGCACTGCATGAGCAGCACAACTATGCTCCCAGCAATAATTCAAACAGCAGCCATAGGCTGCACACAAAATAATAAAGAACTCGGCTAAACAGGGAGAACAAGCCATAATTCCAAGGATACCGATCTTCCCGTCAAACACAGGCTTGCCTTTTGACTTTCAGCAAATTAATTTTCCAGTCAAAGCCTGCTTTGGCATGACCATCAACAAGTCCCAAGGGTAAAGCCTAAAGGTTGTTGGCTGAAGTCTTCAAGAGCTCACCTTCACACATGGCCGGCTGTACGTGGGGGCAAGCAGAGTGGGAAGCCCCAAAGGAATTTTTTTAACATTGTAATAAATTAAATTTTAGTGAAATGAAAACTTGTAATATTGTTTACCAGGAAGTTATTCAGTGAAACCAAGTCAGTTGCACCTCATTATCAGTTCACCGTTCAGTCAGTCATTGTCATTGCGATACACCAACATTAAAAATCCACTCTTCACCAGGTTTTGACTTTCCCAGGCTATTCAAAATATAGTATACCCAGGCGAAGAACGGGTATCTCACCTTATGAACAATAATGCTGCCTTCACAACCTGTAATCATTATATAAACTAGCAGAGTACCTGCATGATGGGCGATCTTGTTCTTCGCATGCAACACGTTCTTCTGACGTCTTTGGGATCTTTTGCGTCTTTTGGGTCTTTGGGGTATATTCAGTCTTTGGGGTATTTTTGGTGTTTAGGGTCTTCTAGGATTATTGTGTCTTTTATGTCTTTGAGGTCTTTGGGGTATTTTCCCTCTTTGGGATATTTTGAGTCTTCTGGGTCTTAGGGGTCTTTTCAGTCTTTTGGGGTATTTTGGGTCCTTGGAATCTTTTTGGTCTTTTAGGTCTTCTGGGTCTTTTCAGTATTTGGGGTCTTTTTGGTCTTTGGGGTCTTTTGGGACTTTGGGGTCTTTTTGGGGGAGGCAGGTCTTTGTACTTTTTGGGGATCTTTTGGGTCTGGGGTCTTTTCGGTTTTTGGGGTATTTTTGGTCCTCTGGGCCTTTTTGGTCTTTGAGGTATTTTGGGTCTTTTCAGTCATTTGGGTCGTTTGGGTCATTAAGGGACTTCTGGGTCTTTTCGGTCTTTGGGATATTTTCGTCTTTTGGGTGTTTGGGGTGTTTGGGGTATTTTGGATATTTTGGGTTTTCTGGGTCTTTTCAGTCTTTTGGATCTTCTGGGTCGTTGCGGTCTTTTCAGTATTTTGGGTCTTTAAGTGTCTTTTGGTCTTTGTAGTTTTTGGGTCTTTTCAGTCTTTAAAAGAAGAAAACTGGGTCTTTAAGGGTCTTTGAGGGTTTTCTGGGTCTTCGGAGTCTTTTGGGTCCTTTGGGTACTTTTGGTGAAGTATTTCAGGTTGCAATTGTGGGCAACATCAGGTCATCTGTCCAACCAATGGGTGAAGAGCGGATATGCATATATACATACATACATACATACATGCATACTCACATACATGCACACTCACATACATACATACATACACTTGTTTCATTATAGATAGATGTTTATTATACTGACAGCAATGGAAATTTCACGTTTTTATGACAACAGAAAAGTAATTTATAGAAACAATAAATGACATTACAAAATGGTGTTTATGACAAATAATGTAACGAGTTATATGTCCAACATCATTTGAGGGTATGCTGCAATGTAACGACACCTCTCTCTTGTTTCAGAACGTGTGCTTGTGCACGAATGGGGACATTACCGGTGGGGGTTGTTTGACGAATATGGTGTGGACAAGAAATTCTACATCTCTTCCAAGGGCAATTTGGAGCTTATCAGGTGGAACTGAATTATCGAGATTTACATTTTTGCATTTGTTTTGTAAAAATCACAAAATATAGACTATGAAGAGTAAATAAAATGTCATACAAATCCACAGGTAATTAAAAGGATTAACCTCTGACAAGTACAAACTGTACAAAGTAGATCTTGCTGGTGACTGCAGCCCCCTACAGGTTCGGGCTACTACAGCATATTTGGCACGAGAATATTGTTAGCTCACCTGGATTTTAGTCAGGTGAGCTTATGCGATCGAGCAGTGTCCGTAGGTGAGTGAGTGAGTGAGTCATTCATTCAGTCAGTCAGTGAGTCGGTCTGTAAACACTTCAGTCATGATTGCTTGAACCAAACACGATTTGGATGAAACTTGGCCACATGCTTCTTATCTGATAACTAACAAAAATGTATTGACCGCATCAAAATCTGCGTTCATTAAGGGGGTTCACGGGGGGGGGGGAGGTTAAATCCCGCACCCCCCACCGTCCCCCCCCCATAGGTATTTGCTCTCTTCTCCAAAACTACACACACCATTTTGATGAAGCTTGACCAGAACCTTCACCACCCGTAATGTATCAAAATGTATCGATTGCATCAAAATCTGCACTCATTAAGGGATCTACGGGGAGGGGGGGGTGACCTACCACCACAATAGGTATTTGCTCTCTTCTCCGAAACTACACACACGATTTTGATGAAACTTGACCCCAACCTTAATTACCGGTGATGTACCAAGGTGTATCCACTATATCAAAATTTGCACTCATTGAGAGTTCTACGGCAGAGGGGCATAGGGTTGAACCCCCCAAAATAGGTACTTGCTGTCTCCTCTGAAACTACACATACGATTTTGATTAAACTTGACCACAACCTTCATTACTTGTGATGTACCATAGTTTATCGACCAGATAAAAATCTGTGCTCATTAAGGGGGTTTATGGGGGTGGGGGTTAACCCCCATATAGGTATTTGCTCTCTTTTCTGAACTATACACAGAATTTCAATGAAACTTGACCACAACCTTCTTCACCCTTGATGTACCAAAGTTTGTTCACGGGATTAAAAAATTCAGTGTCTGAGGGGGTTTGCGGAGGGTTTAAGTGACTGTTGCTCTTGACCCAGGTGATCTTCAGGACAAGCAGTCCTATTTTTACATTCCTAATCTGAATGGGCAAGCTCAGCTGGGGGAGGAGCACCTGAATGAGGGAGGATCAACGAGTTGTCAGATCTGCTTTCTGTGTTGTTCACAGAGCTGGACGTTTATCTTTCCTTCACTTGAAGTTTTCCAGGCTACCTCTTTAGATGTTTGGAGCACCCAGCCAGAATGGTGTGTGTGGTCAACAGATCCTACCAGTCAGGATCCTTGTGGCAATAGCCGATGTGCCACATGGTTCCTCATACCATAACATTAAAAGATTTAGTATATTTTTTATGCACTGAACTAAGGCCAATAGTGGAGTATGTATTTTGACTCTTCCCATGCTCTTCTCGCCAAGGAAAGCTTTATAAAGGAGCCATGAAAGGCTACGCAAGGTAAGTCCTTTGCTGTTTCAAACCTTTCCCAGAGTTTCTCAACAGCTACAAAGACGTTCACAAATAATGCACACATGAAAATCCCAATGCTACACACTCTCAGCTGCTGGACCGGCTTCATCGCTTATTGGCGAATCATCAGTGACAGTGCAGACAGAAATGCATATCACTGAGGCTCCCAAGCATGTACTATGTATAAATGTCAAAAAGCTGTCATGAATGAATATAAATGAAAAAATGAAAACCTTCCCAAATCTCTCACCTGTGAATGGAGGGAATATCCAATTAGCACTCACCTAATCAATTAAACCCAGGTGGCTAGGATTACATAAATATATCGACTCTTGTCCTTACCGAGACTTTGTGAAGTTGCTACATTGCATCTTTATGGAAGTGAGAAACAACAAGAGTGCATCAAGGATAACATCCTGTCATGGCTGACTCATTTTGCACACTATAGCTCTTCGGATGGCAGACCAGTGCAAGCCAATCCACATGTGACCAGCTTCTTGCCAGACTAGTGAAATCAACGCAGTAAAAAAGCTGCCAGCATAAATTTCCCTGCTCCCCAGCAGAAAAGTAGCATGTGATCACCAGCTCAAACAGGAAGCCCTTTTTGTTCAGCTTGCAGCAAATTCTTATGTCCTATCTGTAAAATTACCAAATGGTCAGCACAAAATATTTTTTCCCCATAAAAAAATCTTGCATCATAGAAAAGTGAAGTGACAGAGGATAAAAGGGAAGGAATTGACAATGGGGCAGCGGGGCCACAGATGGACATAATAAGCAGGGAAATGAATGAACAGGAAAAGGGGAGAGGATGTGAGGAAATGCAGTGAGTAACCTCAAAGTTAGGTACAGTTCATTTGCATTTAAACGACAGCACATAGGAATGGCCGGGGGGTGACAGGATGCTGGTGCACTGCTTGGTGGAAGCCGTGAAGGGAAATTGGGATAATGGAGTGAAAGTGGGTGGAAAGTCTGGATTTGGAAGTTTAACTCAGATGGGGTTACCGGAAGAATACATTCATCCTGGACTATCTGGAAAGGGTCAGAGGGCTGAGAGAGCAGATAGAGCTACACCAGAGGAGAGGAGGAAATGAACAGAGGTCACTGACCTTTTTGTGACATGGACTGAACACATTTAAAGTGTAAACCTTATTTATGTACACCCCATATTTAATGTGTGGAAGAATATACAGGTACAATTAGAGACTTTGAGGTGGAAGTTTGAAAAAGTTACGGTTTTCACAGTTTGCAATAACATAGTTGGTCTGATAGTTTGACTACCGTGTGTAGAAATGAATTTGCGTGTGAAGGTATGGAGAGCCCAAATATCTCTGGATGTGATTTTTCTTCTTTAGAATTGTGCATCAATATTTTTTTCCAATCTTTTTTTTGGAGAATGATTGCACACATATGAAGTGCGTAAGTTGAACAGAGTGAAACGGAAGCTCAGATGTGCAAACAAACAAGCAACAATTATTTGTAGGTGCAACCTTGACATTGCTTGGAACATGAAGACCTGTCGTAAAGACAATGAAACTGGACTTCCAGATCATTCTTGCTATTACTGGTACGACAATGTACAGACATCATCTTCCTCCGTCATGAGCCAGCAGTATCTGACAAGCGTACGTTCTCTTGTCTCACTCACATCGGTTTACATTCCTGCAATGTATTTTTTTTTATTCCTGTTTTCAACTCCTCCTACAATGATCAAATCAATGTTTCTTATGTAATATCACTTTCATGAATAATATACTTTCATTTCTGTTGCAGATTATAAGCTTTTGTGATGCGACGTCACACAACACTGAAGCTCCAAATTTCCAGAATAGGTTTTGCAATCATAAGAGTACGTGGGAGGTCATGATGAAAAGTGAGGATTTCATAAACAACACAAACTCCCCTGCGACGGTTACTTCGACTCTACCAACATTTATTTATCTTTACACTTCAAAACCAGTATTCTGTTTGGTACTGGATACTTCTGCAAGTATGAATAAAGTGAGTACATTTGATTTGATCGACCTTTACAAGATCGTTGATTGGGTTAACCCTTGATCACATGTTTAAAATGTGTACAGTGGGCAATATTAGATCTTCATGGAGAATTAAAATATACGTCATGGAAAAAGCGATGAAAGTGATTACGTCGATTTTCACAAGTTTATATTAAGTTGTCATGGATGTTTGAGGTGCATTTGCGGAGGTTTTCTTTGTTTACATTTACAAGCTTTATGGAAGATTTTCGATGGTGGCAAACATTTGTGCCGCACATGTTAGAGAGGACAAAGGCAATCAAATATCGTTTTGTTTTGCACAATTTTCCTTTCAGATGGCCAAAGGTTGTACCAAGTATCTATAAATCGATTTCACTCGATGAGGAAACAATATATATGTATATATATATATATATATATATATATATATATATATATATATATATATATATATATATATGTGTGTGTGAGTGAGTCCGTAGGTGATAATAACCGGTATGCCCCGGTTAGAATAGGTGTACCATATCCCTGTGTGTCGTAAGAGGCGACCAGGGTTGCGTCAGGAAGGGCATACGGCGTAAAAACCTATGCCAAATCATTATGCGGACAACAAAACGAATTTCCATACCGGATCGGTCGAGGCCTGGGTTACCAAAGACCGCCACCGGTACCGGTGGTCAGCAGGGTATCAGTGGAAATTGTGCTACTGCTGGGCGAAGGAGGAGAAGGAGAAGGGGAAGGCGAGTCCGGAGGCAGTGGGAGAGGGGGAAGGGTAGAAGTGTGGAGGTGAGAGTTGGAACTCTGAATGTTGGGACGATGACTGGCAAAGGGCGAGAGTTGGCTGATATGATGGAGAGAAGAAAGGTGGACATACTGTGTGTACAAGAGACCAAGTGGATGGGGAGTAAGGCTAGGAGCATTGGAGGTGGTTTCAAACTGTTCTACCATGGTGTGGATGGGAGGAGAAATGGTGTCGGGGTAATCCTGAAGGAGGATTATGTCAAGAGGGTATTGGAGGTGAGGAGAGTGTCGGACAGAGTGATGAGTGTGAAGTTGGAAATTGAAGGGGTGATGATGAATGTCATCAGTGCATATGGCCCACATATGGGGTGTGAGATGGAGTATAAAGAAGATTTCTGGAGTGAGTTAGATGAAGTGGTGGAGAGTGTATCCAAGGATGAAAGAGTGGTGATTGGAGCAGATTTCAATGGACATGTTGGGGAAGGGAATAAAGAGGATGAGAAGGTGATGGGTAGGTACGGTCTCAACAAGAGAAATGTGGAAGGGCAAATGGTGGCAGAGTTTGCAAAAAGAATGGAAATGGCAGTGGTAAATACGTATTTCAAGAAGAAGGAGGAACACAGGGTGACATACAAGAGTGGAGGAAAGTGCACACAGGTGGATTACATCTTAAGCAGGAGATGCAACCTGAAAGAGATTAGTGACTGTAAGGTGGTGGCAGGGGAGAGTGCAGCTCGACAGCATCGATTGGTGGTCTGTAGGATGACTTTAGAGGTGGGGTTGAGGAAGAGAGTGAGGGCTGAACCAAGCACCAGATGGTGGAATCTGAAGGAAGAAGACTGTTGCGTGAAATTTATGGAGGAGGTGAGACAGGCGTTGGATGGTGGTAAAGATGGGTGGGATGATTGGGTAACTACAGCAGAAGTGATGAGGGAGATAGCGAGGAAGGTACTTGGTGTGACATCTGGACAGAGGAAGGAAGATAAGGAGACTTGGTGGTGGAACGAGGAAGTACAGGAAAGTATAAGGAAGAAGGGGTTGGCGAAAAGGAAGTGGGATAGTTAGAGAGATGAAGAAAGTCGGCAGGAGTACAAGGAGTGGTGGCGAAAGGCAAAGAGAGAGGTGGCAAAAGCCAAGGAAAAGGCATATGACGAGCTGTATGAGAAGTTGGATACAAAAGAAGGGGAAAATGATTTATACCGATTGGCAAGACAGAGGGACCGAGCTGGGAAGGATGTGCTGCAGGTTCGGGTGATGAAGGACGCAAATGGGAATGTGCTGACGAGCGAGGAGAGTGTGTTGAGAAGGTGGATGGAGTACTTTGAGGAGCTGATGAATGAAGAAAATGAGAGAGAGAGAGAGAGAGAGAGAGAGAGAGAGAGAGAGAGAGAGAGAGAGAGAGAGAGAGAGAGAGAGAGAGAGAGAGAGAGAGAAAAAGAGAGAGAGAGAGAAAAAGAGAGAGAGAGAAAGAGAGAGAGAGAGAGAATGAGAGAGAGAAGGTTGGAAGAGGTGGAGATAGTGAATCTGGAAGTGGGGTGGATCAGTAAGGATGAAGTGAGGACTGCTATGAAGAAGATGAAAAGTGGAAAGGCGGTTGGCCCAGATGGTATACCAGTGGAGGCATGGAAGTGCTGAGGAGAGATGGCAGTGGGGTTGTTAACCAGATTGTTTAATAAAGTCTTGGAAAGTGAGAGGATGCCGGAGGAGTGGAGATTAAGTGTACTGGTTCCGATTTTCAAGAACAAGGGTGATGTGCAGAGCTGTGGAAATTACAGAGGGATAAAGTTGTTAAGCCACACCATGAAGGTGTGGGAAAGAGTATTGGAAGCTAGGTTGAGAGGAGAAGCTACAATTCATAAACCTCAATAAATGCATAAGGGATGCTGAAACATGATGGGTGCATGGCATGTTGCCCCTTTTGGTAACAACTCTTGCAGCGGGTGATGATGTGATTCATGGATTCATGACGCCATAACTCAGTCGAGGTAATATTTTTGTGTGTACATCTGACATATATAAACCGGGCATAGTGGCGTGCGCCTGTAATCCGGCTACTCGGAGGCTTGGGTTGGAGGATCGCTTGAGGACGGGAGCTCTGCGCTGGGCCGCACTATGAGAGGGTGTAGGGCAGCTCAGAATCATGTCGAAACCCAATCCTTATCCCTGTGTCGTAAGAGGCGACCAGGATTGCGTCAGGAAGGGCATCCGGCGTAAAACCTATGCCAAAATCAGTATGCGGATCATAAGGGATGATCCGCTGTAGCGACCCTTAATGGGAGCAGCCGAAAGATGAACAACAACATCTGACATATATAAATGTACTATTTCTAACCACTCACAAACTCACTCACTCACGCACTGATATAAACGCTTTTGAAGTGCTTTCTACGTTTGGTTGCTAGAAAACTGAAATTTTGCAGACTGATGCAACTCAAAGCCAATATCCCAGGAAAACATCGCAAAACCGTTGGAAAATGTCCATAAACGAAAATATCCATAAACTAGAATGGCATTCCCTCCACCCGGCTGAACAGTCAAAATCGAATCAGCTTGTTCTTGTAACCTATCCAACTCATCCACCTCGTTTTGTCATAACTCGTCCACAACTTGTTCAGATATCACGCAATATCTCAATGGTGAAGAATCACTTAAAAATTCTCAGATCTGGACCCGGATTTGGATCTTCACTCAAATGCAATTAATTCTTCCTTGCTACACACCCAACCTTCCCACCAAGTTTCGTCCGAATCCGTCCACAATTTTTTTCAGAAATCCTGCTAAATATCGGTTTTGGCCCTATCTCTCAATGGTGAAAAATCACTTTAAAAATTCTCGGAGAGAAATCCGGATCCAGATCTTCACCAAAATCGAATCATTTCGTCGGTGTCACATCTCCAACCTCTCCACCAAATTTCGTCTGAATCCGTCAACAACTATTTGAGATATTTTGTTCACAAACAAACAAACAGACAGACAGACAGAGTGAAAAACATAACCCCCATCCACCTTCAGTGGTGGAGGTTAAAATGACGACTCCACAAGAGAAAGCTCAGTGCATCAAATTGTTCATCGAGCCGAGATCTGACTTGCAAGTTCAGCGTAATTTCCGGACAAGGTATTGAAGGAAACCACCATCACGGACTCATATCAGAGAGTGGTACAAGAAATTTAAGGAGACTGCAAGTTGTCAGAAACAGAAAAGTACCGGTCGACCAAGCACAAGTGCAGCAGACATTGAATGAGTGGGTGAATCATTTCAACAAAGTCCCAGAAAATCAATCTGATGCACATCCAGAAAACTAGGACTACCAACCACCACGGCACACAGGATTTTGCATAAAACACTGAAGCTTTATGCCTATAAGGTGCAGATTCTGCAGGAAATCAAATCAAATGACAGACCAACACACAAGGCATTTGCATTGGAAATACTCAGTCGCATTGAGGAAGATTACCTGAAAAAGGTCATGTTCACAGATAAAGCTTGCTTCCATGTATCAGGGAAGGTCAACCAGCACAATGTGAGGATCTGGGGCTCTGTAAACTCCCACGTGGTCATTTAGCACACACGTAACAGTCAAATGCTCAATGTGTAGTGTGGCCTTCTCCATGACCTCTTGGTGGGTCCGTTTTTCTTTGCAGAGGATACAGTGACCTCAACAATTTACATGAACATGTTGGAAGGATTCACCTTCCCACAAGTTGAAGACCTGATATCATTTTTTACCAGGATGGTGCAACCCCTCATTGAGGTCAAGCCGTCCTGAATGAAAACTTTCCAGGTTACTGGATTGGCCAAGACGGACCAACCACTTGGCCCTCCCACAATCACCAAACATAACCTCCCTTGATTTTTTCTGGGAGGGTTGTCTGCAACACCAATTTGGCAAACATGCAGGATCTTTACTCTCAGATCACGGCTGCATGCGCACTAGTGCACGTAAACATGTTGAGCCGATCATGGCAAGAACTCGTGTAGCACCTTGATGTCCTGTGCATGACAAACGGAGCTCACATTGAAGTGTATTGATGATGTGCACAAAACTGTGAGTTTCTGTGTCATATGAACCATCCATTGGGACCATACTCTGTGCAGAGCATTGCTGCTGCCGCAGAAGATTCCTTGGCTATTGGACACGATCCTGAACAGGTCGCCACTCCGACAGTATACCAGCATGCGGGCACTCATTTTGCCGACCTCGGAAAGATGACGGGCAGAGTCAACCCCACCTGGTATTAATTCAACAGCTGAGTGGGGTTTGAACTCAGGATCATAGGATCCCAAGCGCACCACTCTAACCAATGAGCAAACACCAGCCATATATGAACCAAAGGGTATTGTTGCATCGTTTGTGTTTCTAAATATTAAGAACCAAAGTTGTCCGGTGTTTTTGGAACACCCTGTATTATTGGACAGCACAGATAACAGCGGTGGAGGTGGAGGCCAAGGAGTGCTGGGTGTGTGGGGACCCAAGCGCGAGGGAGATCATGTGGGGGAATGTACTGACGTGAAGAGGTTTTGCACCATAATCCACACTCATTACAAAACTGGCTTGATTTGAGAACTCCAGGGTCAGACTGATGAAGACATGCATCAGGATTGGGATGGTGGCAAGGGTGATTTAGCGCATGAGGAAAGAAAGCACTGTATTAACGCGATGGGAGACTACATGGATTTGTGGGCGATCCAGGAATGACGCAGAAAGGAAGGTGAGAAGCGGAAGCATAATGGGAGTAGGACATTTGTAAATGAATGCGTAGGAAGATTAAACATTGTAAAATTGTGCTTAAAAATATTTGAGTTGACATTGTGAGAGGGAAGGAGGCAGAGAAGGAGAGATGATGAAATAAATAATTTTGTAAATGGCTTTAGAAATGAGCTCAGAATGATAATGGAATAGTGGGATAAGCTCAGTGGAATAAGTGAATGAAATTTGATTTATTTGTGCCAATTTTAAGAAGAAAGAAGAAGGGAGCTTGAGATTGGCAGGACGATGAAGAAGAAGAAGAAGAAGAGGAAGAGGAAGAAGAAGAAGAAGAAGAAGAAGAAGAAGAAGAAGAAGAAGAAGAAGAAGAAGAAGAATAAGAAGAAGAATGCTGACGAAAGATAAAGTTTAGCAAGGAGTGAATGAGGAAGCAGGCCTGTCGAACACATGGTCAAGGAACAAACAATACAGACCATCAAAACACGAGTTAAGAGGTATTTTTTTTTTCTAGGAGGTATAAGGAAGGAATTAGACCGAGGGTGTTAATTGGGATGATGAGACAATGGGAGAAAGCACAACAAAGGGGTGTGCGAGTTGGGGAATAAAGTGGAGGCTGAACCAACTGAGGCAGATGCACAAGATCAAAATTAGCAAATAGGCATGCAAAAGTTCTACAAATGTGGACAAAATTGCTAGCAACAGAGACAACTGCAGAAGTTTACTTAACTTTAAAAGCAGGTCATTTGGAGAAGAGAAGAAAAGCTGCCACTACCAGAAACTGGAAGTCCAAATTGTATTGTTCATGTTACAGTTCTCATTGGTATGAAAATGCCAAAACAGATGTGTTTTTTTTTTTTACAGGAGAATCGTCTTAATCGATTAAGACAAGCTGTAGAAGCTTACATCATGCAGATGCAGTCTGGAGACAAAATTGGGATTGTCACATTCAACAGCATTCCTCATATTCAGAGCAATCTTGTGGAGATTCGAAACAAAAACAGCCGTTTGAAACTCCTTCACAGTCTGCCCAACACTGCTGAGCGTGGAACCGTTATCTGTTCAGGAATCCAACTGGCTCTCAAAGTAAGTATCAAATGGAACATGTTTTCTTCTTTTACCAGAATGTGCTAAGTGGAAGGACATGTAAAATATATACGAGAATGTAACTTACTGCTCAATGTAAATACATGCATGTGATTGCCTTGTACATTTAAAAGCCATTTTTGTTTCGATAAAAATGATCAAGGTGGTTGCACAAGATGACGGGG
>NC_140965.1:71878974-71941474 GCF_056783735.1 Eptatretus burgeri
CCTTACCACGAGGCCAACACCAGGCTAATTACCAAGCTAACAGGATGCAAAATAGAATTAAATTTAACTTTCTTTTTTTTTAGGTTCTGCTCATCTTGGTTAGTAACATAAGGAAAAGTCCCACGTGGCAGAGAGAAAACAGGGTCCATGGCAACAATTTCACCCCATTATAATCAAATTGGACATTTTTGTGATTTTATTATTGCCAAACTTCAGGAATTTTTCAAGATAGGAGATTGAAACTGACTCAGCTTATTTGTACGCATGTGAGGTATATGTGTATAAAATCTGTTCAAAATTAGTCAAATGTCAGGGTAAATGCCATCCAAAACATATAAAACACCGATCAGGTGGTAATTAGAAAATGTACAGGATAAACCAAATTTGTTTTGCACAGCATTCCATCATGTAAATACACTTGATAGGTCAAATTTTTCAAATTACCAAATTGCTGCTTCCATGGCACCTATTGTTTATTTGAATTTCACATTTGAATTTTTATTTGAATTCTGCTATGCAGGACATCTTTCTTGTTTGTCTGTTTGTCTGTTTGTCTATCCTTGAGCAGGATGCCTCAAAACGTTGTCGACGGTTTCAGAGAGAACTTGGTGGACAGGTTGGGTGTGTGACAAGGATAAAATGCTTCAATTTGGGGGAAGATCCAAATCCAAATCCGGATAAACGAATTTTTTTTAATTTCTAAAGTGTTTCTTCACCATTAAGAGATGAGGCTAAAAACGATACATATATGTGTGTGTATATATATATATATATATATATATATATATATATATATATATATATATATATATATATATATATATATATATATAGCATAATACTGTATTTAAAACAGTGTTGGACAGATTCGGACAAAACTTGGTGGATGATCTGATCAGGTGACAACAAGCCGATTCGATTTTGGTTCGTGGGATGCAAAACGTAAACTGTTCAGCATGGAGGAGGGATATGCTCCACCTGGTGCTGTTCTCGTTCATTCATGTTTTGACCTTTCTATAATGATGCTTCAGTTTTTGCCCCAGGCTGCCCTTACCTGTGCGAGCATGCCAATGTGAAGTGAGCAATGATGTTTATAATTATTTCACATCTTAATCACATTTACACAAAATATGTAAATATGACAACCAAATCACATTGACAACATATAAACTTGATAATCTAACCACATTTATCTATACTGATAAAAGGGTGTGTGTGTGTGTGTGTGTGTGTGTGTGTGTGTGTGTGTGTGTGTGTGTGTGTGTGTGTGTGTGTGTGTGTGTGTGTGTGTGTGTGTGTGTGTGTATCTCCTCCATAACTCCAAAACTATAAAACCTAGCAGCCTGAAACTTTGCATGCACACTAAGAAAACTACAAGGAAGTGCAAGAGTGAAAATTGGGTGTTTGAGTTAATTTAAACACCCCTTTTGAAGATAATTAATGGCATTATTTAATTATATCCTTCATCAGGCGATCCTCAGCCACCTCACTCGCTGGGAACGAAAGGCAATTCTTGGGTAACCTCGCTGGGGTCTGAAGCCACCATGTGTTTTTTGCCTGCTCAACCATGCCTTGACTTGGAACAGGCCGCAAAGATTTCATAACGATAAAGTTGTTTTTTTCAATTTCCTCACTCATATTGAATGCCTGTTCATCATTTCTATGAATTGTTGTGTACATCGCTTTTTTAAGTACTATATTTTTCAACTAAGGAGCTTGGAGCGATTCCATGCATTATATGATGCGATTTTCCACAATCTACTCTCACGATCTAATTATAGTATGTCATCGAAATATTATTTTGGTTTTGAGGATCGGATATCGTCCAGACTAAATAAGTGGTGAAATCGGTTGTGAAATCAGATAATTTAAAGAAATAACGAGTCTTATAACTAAGTCAATATACCTATTAAATTTAAGCAGGCAAGGCTATGTTATACACAAAATACACAAGAAAATGTGAAATTTCCAAAGTGTTAAACTTATCTTTTTCTCCTGTTTGGAGAATTCTATTGAGTGAACAAAAAAATTTAGGAACTTGCCAAAATTAACCAGCTTCATTGAGCGATATGATTTAATGCATTCACTTCAAGACCTCACGCCGTCCCCCAGAGGGACTGCCTATCCATAGCATCTGCCATATCTGTGTTTATCTGTTCCGAGGTTTCGCGAGGTGCTCGACAGGAAATCAAAGCAAATCTGGTTTTTAAAAAACGGATGTCAAAAAGTTATAACGTTTATGCGGACGCCAAACCGATGTACCACATGAAGTACCGATGTACAGACGAGCTGGCAAAATAGCCGATTTTCTGCAATGTTTATTTCACGGGCGATTGAACTTTGCGATGTCTCCAGGGTTGTTTTGCATTAAGCTGCAACTCTTTTGTGGATGAAGTCATTTTATTTCATTAATTCATTATATTTCACTCACTGCTGCGTGCGCGGTGAAGACCTGCTTTAAAGTTTAACAGATCCTTTATGGTGTGCAGTGACAGTCTGGCCAACCGTTACTTATCAACCATTTAATTGGAGTGCTTGCATGAGGGCTTAAGCCACTTGCCAAGCACGCATTGTCGATGACGGCACTGTACCGCACTACGTCATTCTGAGTGAATCGTTTAATCTCTGCGGATGCTTTTTTCCGCGCCACGTCATTCAGAGTAAGTGGTCCTTACTCCGTCACCCTGAGCGAGCGGTTTATGCTCCATCACCCTGAGCGAATGGTTTATGCTCCATCACCCTGAGCGAGTGGCTTGTGCTCCGTCACCCTGAGCGAGTGGTTCGTGCTCTGTCACCCTGAGCGAGTGGTTCGTGCTCCATAACCCTGAGCGAGTGGTTCGTGTTCCGTAACACTGAGCGAGTGGTTCGTTCTCCGTCACCCTGAGCGAGTGGTTCGTTCTCCGTCACCCTGAGCGAGTGGTTCGTGCTCCGTCACTCTGAGCGAGTGGTTCGCGCTCCGTCACCCTGAGCGAGTGGTTCGCGCTCCGTCACCCTGAGCGAGTGGTCCGTGCTCCGTCACCCTGAGCGAGTGGTCCGTGCTCCGTCACCCTGAGCGAGTGGTCCGTGCTCCGTCACCCTGAGCGAGTGGTCCGTGCTCCGTCACCCTGAGCGAGTCGTTTGTGCTCCGTCACCCTGAGTGAGTGGTTCGTGCTCTGACACCCTGAGCAAGTGTTTTGTGCTCCATCACCTTGAGTGAGTTGTTGTAAAATAACACCCGATTTCCGAGCTGTTTGCCTTATTAACGTGCTTTCTAAATTACCGAGCCAAATGTTTTTCCACCCGTCACATGCAACTGCTTATGAAGAATAATGTTTTTTATTTATATTTTTTTATTTTTGATTACATTGTCGAGGCTCATATGAGAGCTAACACACAACACACAACAAGGGGAGCAGGAGACAAGAGGGGTGGGAAAGGGAAGGACAAAACAGTGGGGAACAGAGGCATTGGGAGATCTGTGGAAGGGAGAGGAATGGGGCGGGGAACATGGGGTATACAAGATGGACACAACAGGGACTGTCATGAAGGGAAGCAGGGAATTTGAAGGAGGTGGGTTGTGGTGGATTAAAGGGAGTAGAAAAGATCGTGGTTTTTGATTGGGGAAGATAAGAGGTGGTGGTGAACAGCTGTTTTGAAGGCCTGGAGGGAAGAATGGGATTGAAGAGAGTGTGGGAGTTTATTCCAAAGGTGGGGAAAAAAGAGGAATGAAAGAGTGAAGGTGAGCAGTGATTCGTGATTTTGGTAGTTTTACCAGAGGGGGGTTGCTGGTGGACCTTGAGGGCCCTGCGGAAATATGGGGGTGGGGCATATTCGCAGAGAGAGCAGGGGGGCGAGACTGGAGAGGAGAGGGTGGAAGACAGAAAGACCACCGACCTGCCTGCAGTGAGAGAGTGAGAGGCCCAAAGACTCAGCCTCGCTGCGGGAGATACTGATAATCCTAAATGCATTGGTTTCCACAGCATGAAGCCGAGAAAGGTGAGAGGTGGGATCACCAGCCCAGAGGGGAGAGCAGTACTCCATCAGGCTGTGGACAAAAGCTTTGTATGTGGTCATGAGCTCAGATGGGCCGAGGAAGGATTTTGCACGACAGAGGATTCCCAGTCGGTGACTGGCTTTGAAGACCTTCTCCTCTCCTCTCCTCTCCTCTCCTCTCTCTCTCTCTCTCTCTCTCTCTCTCTCTGGACATATCCATACGGATATATGTTTGTCTCCAGACGTTCCCGGGCAGGTTTTCTCTCCGGGCGTGTCCTGGCTATGTTTATGTCTGGACGGGAGTTTGTCTCCAGGCGTATCCGAGCAGTGTTTGTATCCGGCCAGCTTGGCTCCGGTCACATCCAGGTGGTGTTTGTCTCTGGACGCATCCGGGCAGTATTTGTCTCCGGATCCATCCAGGCGGTGTTTGTCTCCCAACAGCTTGGCTCCGGACACGTCCAGGTGGTATTTATGCCTGGACGAGTTAGTCTCCGGATTTGTCTGGACAGGAGCTTGTCTCCGGGCCGTGTATATATTATGACCGGTCGAAGGTGGATTTCACTGTTATTATATATATGCAGAATAATTTTGATGAGACGGTATGAATCGTAATTAACGCTCCACCACACGACCACACGTCTGCCTTCCCTTCCTCTCTCCTCACACTGTCTTCTCTTCCCCCACCCCTCCTCGCTCCCCCTCCCTCCTCTCTCCTTACCCCTCCATCTCTTCACTCTCCTCGCTCTCTCTACCCCACCCCTCTCTCCATCTTCCCCCCTCTTTTTCTCCCTCCCCCCTTTTGTTTTACCATCAGCGAAGCGACAGGTGATATTTGCTGGTAATTAAATAAGGCCGTTAATTATCTTCAAAAGGGGTGTTTAAATTAACCCAAACTCCAAATTTTCACTCCTGCACTTCTTTGGTGTTTTCTTAGTGTGCATGCAAAGTTTCAGGCAGCTCGGTTTTATGGTTTTGGAGGTATGGAGCATGCACGCACACACACACACACACACACACACACACACACACACACACACACACACACACACACACACACACACACACACACACACACACACACACACACACACACTGCCTTTTATTAGTGTAGATAACAGCAGAAACCTTCCAGAGTAAAACATGACAGACACAGAAGGAGCACACATAATTACAGTGTATATAGTAACCAGCAAATAATCCGGTTCAACTCTGCTGTTGTGAGGTAATTAGTTCCCTATAAAGTGTGGAATATTTAGGGAGTTTGCCAGGAATGTCCTTTGACAGTATAATGGCAGGGTCCGTTGAAATTCCACGTCGTGTAAAATGTGACTTCCAACCCACAACTCCATTCTTCTTTTAAGTCCTCAACCCATCCCCTCGCCACCTCTCAACCTCAAGTCGTCAAACCCCCTATCCCAGTTCTCTGTCCCCCTCCTTCCACCCCCACCCCAATTCTCTGTCCTGTCCTCTGCCTTTCTTCTTCAAGTCCTCAACCCCTGCCACCCCCCCCCCAACTACACAAGTCCCTCCCAACCCCAAGTCCTGAACTCCCCCAACATCCCCCCCAAAGCCCCAACCTACCTTTCCCAACTCTATTCCTCCCCCCACCCACTCCAACTCTCTATCCTCCACTTCCCCTTTCTTCTTCAAGTCCTCAACCCCCTGCCCCTGCCCCAACCCAACTTTAAGTCT
The DNA here is from genome assembly GCF_056783735.1 of Eptatretus burgeri. Classification (NCBI taxonomy): domain Eukaryota; kingdom Metazoa; phylum Chordata; class Myxini; order Myxiniformes; family Myxinidae; genus Eptatretus; species Eptatretus burgeri. Next base: position 71,884,639 of record NC_140965.1, read on the forward strand.
GCCTAAATATAGGAATATGAGAAATATCCTTTATTGAGAGTTGCCAAGTTCGATGCGTTTACTGTTAGTACACTCTCACATCAGCCGTGGATATAACACACACACACACACACACACACACACACACACACACACACACACACACACACACACACACACACACACACACACACACACACACACACACACACGCTTCAACTTTTAGCAATAGAGGCAAAAATCGAGTAAAATTTCACTTGAGGCCTTGAAACCAAACAAATAATATATTTATAACAGCTCTCAGTTCCTGGAGCTCTCCCCTGCCACAACATAATTAATAGTAAATATCATCATTTTCAACTTACCCTGTGCATGCACAAGCCCCAGATATGACCTTCCCATCGGTGTTCAGAAACACCTAATCCAGACACACAGTCAATTCACTGGTAGCAATCCGCTGGGGGGGGGGGGGGTGTAACACACGTTTCTCCACTTGGGCCTTGCGCCAGCCCACATGGTCGCAGGTTTACAGTATGAGCATGTGCCTGATCAGTGAGCTGAGAAATTTCTTCAAGGTTTTCATTGTGCAGAGGCACAGCCCTTTCTCAGGAATTTTTTTCAGTAGTTGCAGCTTTTTTCAGAACAATTCCAAGTAACAATCCTTACCTCGGACGATACATTTTATTTTGGCCCAAACCTTTCAACTTTCTGGGCGTTCTGCACAAGCGCACTGAGCATTTTGAGGCAGATTAAGTCATTTCAAAAGTGCCGTGTTATTAATAGTCATATAGTCACGTGGGTCGACCATGATGGCTTCCTTCAGGGTCGGTTTCACAGCTGGCTTCACCTTGTTTTTCTTTTTTAGATTGTCAACGACAGAGTCGACGAGCTCCTGAAAGCATAACCATGTCCTTTTAGTCAATCAGTCAGGCATTGGGTGCATTACTAATTTTTAGTTTTTTTTCCATACTCCTCGGTGGCTCATCGGATCGTTTTGAAACTTAGTATCCATGACATCAATGCGCAAAAACTAATGTCCATTCAGGTGGTGAGATAATTAACTAAAAATGTATACGTCCAACCTTCTATACTGTAGATATAAAAGTTGGTTCATTCTTGGACATACGTATATATTTGTATGTATGTATGCATGTCTTGCCATTCCCTCCCTATAAGTTTTCCGTTCAATGTAAAATAAGTGAAGCGACTGTTCAAAAGATCTTCAAATATCAAAAGGGTGGGCGCCAATCGGCATCATGGGCCTAGTGAAGGCGACAGTATGTGTTGGCCTTTGGTTTCAGGCCTCTTTTGTCAACTTATGGGCCAATGCAATTGCAATTATCCAAGCCATTTCACCACAATGTATTATATATGCACATAAACAGGACACATGTTTTTTCTTCATGTGTGTAATCTGGGTTATTTTATTTTTCGGGAGCGATCGAGGCAGCGGGCCGTTGTCTATACACTGCTCAAATAAAGGGACATGCCAGAAGAAGGTGTTGCATACTTAGAACATCATCCATAGTGTGGGTATTCTGCGAGTGATAATTTTCCATGGAATTCAACTAAAAAATAACTTTACCACCTCATTTACCCCATCTACAACCACACTCCATTGGGAGATGAACGTCTGTCAGACAAGTCATTATTTTATACATATGAATTATGCCAGAAAAACCTTTAGACAATCATTGAATTTGACCCGTACCTTTGAAGTGACATGTCATAATATTTCACTTGCAATCCTAGATGGAAAGAGATTCTTCGCCTCTGACAACGTTCAGTCCAATAGTGTGATTGATTCTTTCATTTCTTCTGCTTCACAAAGAGAAGAAGTGAAATTGAAGCCCATTCAGGTAAACTTCACAGTTCACTTTAATGAATGAACTATAGTGACAACACACACTTCATGCATATTTCTTACAAGTTGAAAGAAGCTCAGGAACAGGAACAGGTGAGGTCACACTTTGGTAGTTTGGTTTATGTTTATTGTTAATCCTTCCCTCAACTTTCTTACCCTGAACAGCAGAAAAAGATGAGTTTATCTCCTTTGGTCTCATCATCTCATTGATATTTGCCCTCACCAAAGGAGAGGGTATTGCATTTGGGTCCGTTTGCTACTTACAAAATCGAAGATTTTTCAAGCATATTGGTTAGTCGATTTTGTTATTCTGTCTGTCTGTCTGTCTGTGTTTGTCTTTTTGTCTGTCTGTTTGTCGCCTACAGGTCACAATTTTAAACCGATCTTCACGAAACTTCACCACATGGTAGAGTTTGTCATAAGAAAGAAGCCTGTTGGTTTTGAGGTCAAAAGGTCAAAAGGTTAACATCGGCCAAAGGTCAACAGCTAAAGTGGTATTTCTAAAATCCTCAATTTTCATCCGATTGACTTGAAATTTCAAGAGGATTTATATTTCCGGTCACTGAATTCAACCAGCCAATTATTTTTTAGGTCAACATGGAACAAAAGGTCAACATAGGTCCAAGGTCAACAACTAAAGAGGTATTTCTAAAATCCTTAATTTTCATCTCATTGACTTGAAATTTGAAGAGGATTTATATTTCAGGTCACTGAATCCAACCGCCAATTATTTTCGAGATCAATATTGGCCAACAGGACAACATAGGCCAGATTTCTAAAATTGTCAATTTTCACCCGATTGACTTGAAATTTGAAGAGGAGTTGCATATTTGGTCATTCAATTCAACCACCAATTATTTTTTTAGGTCAAATTTGTTTTCTGGGTTTTGCAAGTATCGTGCCCTGCACGATGTCTCCTTGTTTGTTTGTCTGTCTGTTTGTTTGTCCGCACAGAACTCACGTGATTTTCTCTGTAACCGCTTGTCATATGGACGAAATTTTCAACATCGGAGCGACTACTCAAGTATAATGTTTTATTGATAATTATGACGTCATAGGTCATGTGGTGTAGCAGCCATGTTGGAAAAAAGGGAAAAATTTGGACCTTTGTATCTCTGAAACCACACAAAGGAAAACATTGAAACTTGTCACACGGCAAGTACTCCTCATGGGGAATACGAGCTATTTTAAGAAGTCATAGGTGCCTTCGTTATGACGTCATACTCATAATTGCATATGTAGAACGCTAAATCTGATCAGTATGAAAATTTTTGAGGATCATCTCAGGATAAAATGGTTCACAGAAATTTTTTGGATGATGTCATCTGTCACGTGATTCAGGAGCCATACTGGGTTTTTTTAAAACCTTCAAAAATCTTCTTCTCTGAAGTGGCTTAACAGATTAAGGTGAAACTTTATACGTATGACCACCTATCCATGAGGAACAAAAGGTTCACACATATAATGTAATAGGTCACATGGTTTGGCATCCATATTGGATTTACTATAAAACCTATAAAAAATCTTATTCTCCAGAACGGCTGGAAAGATCGAGGGAAATCTTCATGCAAATGTTCCCCAAGCCATGGGTGTCCAAGTTTGTTAAGGAATAATTGATAGGTCACGTGGTTTGGAAGCCATATTGGATTGAAGAAAAATATGAAATATTGTTTTCTCTGGAACCACTCAATCAATCGATGTGAAACTTCACAATTATAGTTTAATAGTGGTGGGCAATATATGTTTTAAATTTCAATTTGATCGGATGCATGGTCTGGCAGCCAGAAAGATATAAAAAAAATTGATGTGGGTTCTTTTTTATTTTTTTTATATTTTGAATAAGGCCCACTTAGCTGTGCCTGGATGGGTTTGAGGGTAGAGGAGTAGCAGCTGAAATGTAAATCCTATCCAGATTCCTTTTGATGACTTCAGCATTGCTTTTTGCTTGTTTGGGTTCCTTTTGATTACTCCAATGCAGGACTGCCCCTATTTGTTCTTTCATTTGATTTGAATTTAATTTATTTTAATCCCATCTAAATTAAATTGAATAACAATAAATGTCATGGGTCAGGGTCAGGTGTCCAACCAAAGCAATGCTGCATAAAAGCGGGACGTCTTGGTACCCGGTCATCACTGCCAGCAGTTATAAAGTGGCAGTTTTAATTATGTCTCGTATTAATTATGTAACACACCAGTACACAAACACCACACAAAATACACCACACAAAACGACACAAACATCACACAAAAAAGTCCTGGTGAGGGTCTGCAATCACTGATTGCTCTTTTTCTTGTTTTGTACTGTATTAGGGTACTTCAACCACATTTACACCCCAATACCCAAAACGCAGGTTTTGTCAAAAACATGTCGGCCTCGTGCAGATAAACACAGATATGATTAGCATGACAACAAGCTGAAGTCTAACTCGTGCTGGAGTTTAGCTAAGTCCATTTCATGCTGGAGTGAGTTGAGCTAAAGGCAAGTATGTGCTGGAGTGAGTTTTCTTCAAGGCTAACTCCTACTGGAGCGACATTACCTCAAGGCTAACTTCCACTAGAGTGGGATTAGCTCATATAACCCATGCCGGAGTGAGTATAGCTCATCTAACTTGTGCCGCAGTGGGTTGAGCACATCTAACTTGTGCCGCAGTGGGTTTAGCTCACTAACTCGTGCCGGAATTATTTTAGCTCTAATTCATACTGCAGTGGGTTTAGCTAATCATCCTCATGCAGGAGTGAGTTTAGCTCATCTAAGTTGTGCCTGAGTGGGTTGAGCACATCAAACTTTCACTGCAGTGAGTTTAGCTCATCTAACTCGTGCCGGAGTGTGTTTAGCTCATCTAACTCGTGCCGGAGTGCGTTTAGCTCACCTGACACATGCGACAGTCGGTTTAGCTCATCTTGGTTGTGCCGGAGTGAGATTAGCTCATCTAACTTGTGTCGGAGTGAGATTAGCTCATCTAACTTGTGTCGGAGTGAGATTAGCTCATCTAACTTGTGCAGGAGTGATTAAATCTCATACAACTCATGCGGCAGTCTGTTTAGCTCATTACCCTCGCCGAAGGAGAGGGTATTGCATTTGGGTCTCTTTGTTTGTCTGTTTGTTACTTACGAAATCTTTAGATTTCGTAAGTATATTGATGACTTCCGTCATCTGTTTGTGTGTTTGTTTGTGTGTGTGTGTTTGTTTGTTTGTAGACACAATAACTCGAGAACGGAAGAAGCTACCAATGTCAAATTACACCACGTGATTCAGGAGGGTGATAGCTTGTGCTGGTTAGATTTTGGTCAAAATCGGTCAAAGGTCAAGGTCACAGTGAGGTCAAACATTCGATTTTTGATTGTTTGGTACAGAATCATCGTAGAAACTTCTGGTTTGCATCGCTACCTTCTCTCGAGACAGCTTTTATTAGACAAGGTCAGAGGTCAAGTTGATAATTTCGTAAGTACCAGTCTATGACTGGTTGTTTATTTGTCTATTTGTCTGCACAGAACTTTAATGTTTTCCTCCGCAACTGCTTGTCAGATTGAGACAAAACTTTCACCATTGGTGCAACTCCTCATGAAGAATGTTTTAATGATAATTATGTCATCGGTCACGTGGTGTGGCAGCCATATTGTAAAAACGGGAAAAATTGTACCTCTGTATTCTCTGAAACCACACGAAGGAAAAAATTGAAACTTGGCATACAGCAAGAACTCATGCGGAATGAGTGTGATTTTTATGATATCATAGGTGCCTTCATTATGATGTCATAATTGCAGATGTAGAACACCATATCCGATTAGTATGAACATTTTTGAGTGTCGTCAAGGATAAAATGGTCCACACAAAAAAAAATTGATGACGTTATCGGTCACGTGATTCGGCAGCCATATTGTTTTTGTTTTTTTAAACCTTCAAAAATCTTCTTTTCTGAAATGGCTGAACCAGTCATCACTGCCAGCATTTATAAAGTGGCAGTTCTAATTATGTCTATTATTAATTACGTAACACACCAGTTCACAAACGCCACACAAAATACACCATAAAAAACTACACAAACACAACACAACACCCCACACAAAACAAATCCTTGCAAGGGTCTGATATCTCTGATTGCTCTTTTTCTTGTTTAACTTCTGGTCAAGTAAGCTTAGGTCTTCTTACTCGTGCCACAGTGGTTTTAGCCCATCTTTCTCGTACTGGAATGATTTTAGCTCACATCAGTCGTGCTGGAGTGAGTTTAGCTCATATAATTCATGCTGGCGTTTAACATAAGTCCAACTCATGTTGGAGTAAGTTTAGCTCGACTATCATGGGCTCGAGTGAGTTTGCCTTAAGGCTAACTCATACTAGAGCAAGTTTAACTCATGTAACTCATGCTCGAGTGAGTTTTGGCTGTATTAAAATAACTATTTAAGAAGCCTGCAGTCTCATTTTCATCACTAACAAATCTCCCCGTGATAGTCTTCAATTGGCCTGCACTTTTCTTAAAGCTGTTTCTTTAACCCATAGGTTTAGCTCATCTTCATGTTCTTTATTTAAAGAATGCCTTGCAATTATGTTAAATATTCTTGGCAATATCATTCCCATTTTCTCTTTTGTCTTGTCGAGTTATTTTCTTAACTAGCTCCTGTTTACTCCTATACTAATACAAGACCGACTCCAGTCACATTATTTTATCTTCACTATAAGAGAGATGTTTGTCTGTTTGTCTGTCTGTCTGTGTGCTGCCATTTTTCTCAGAAATGGCTGAACGGATCCTCGTCAAACTTTCAGAGATTCATCAGTGAGTGTCAGGGAGTTTTAGGAAAAATAATTTTTTTCGAAATAAAAAGGAAAACGTTGGATTTGTTTTTTTTATTGCTCTCTTGTGCCTGAACCTTTGTATCTTTGTGAAAGGTAATATTAAATGATTTGTTAGATTAAATGATTAAATGACTAACCCCCCCACCCCCCCTTACTCAAGTACCGTGGTTTCTTTCTGCCTCCCGATTTATAACTCACTGGAATAGACTTCATTATATCCTTCCTGTAATTATTTACTCTGATTATTTTTTGCTACCTAACCATTAATGTTATCAGTAGCAGTTCCTTCATATACAGCCTCTCCACCATCCTCTAGCCCAGAGGTTCCCAACCTGTGGTACGCGAGGGCCTTCCAGGTGGTTCGCGAGCACTTTCGGGCTGAACCTTTAAAAAATAAAAAAAATAAAAATTTTTTAAGGAAGTATTTAAAAAAAAAACAAAAAAAAACGCCACCGGTGTCCATTGTTTCATACACAGATTCGCCCTTAGCACTAAGGTACTCCCTCCGAATTTGTTATCATGCTTGAACCGATTAATCAAAATAGTTCGTTTCGTCAAAACATCCGCCCTGAATACTCGGCTGTTCAAACTGCTCTGTGAAGATCTCGGCTCCGACCACACCTGTCTCCTCTACCACACAGAGGTTCGCTGGCTCTCCCGGGGGAATACAACGAGGCATCTCTTTGAACTGAGGGATGAACTCCTCATATTCTTCACGGAGAAAGAACACGATTTTCAAAAAGATCTGGAGGACGAGGAGTTTCTCCCAAGGTTGGCCTACCTGTCGGACATTTTTGGGGTCTTCAACCACTTAAACCTGTCGTTCCAAGGGCCCAACTGCACTGTCTCAGACTTCATCTCGAAGCTGGGAGCGTTTGTCCGGAAGTTGGACCTCTGGATCAAGAACGTGGAGAGCAAACGCTACGGAATGTTCGAACTCCTGACTACCCTTGAGAGCGAGCTCAATGATGAATTTTCCCAAGAAATCGTCCGTCACCTCCCACTGCTCAAGACTGAGTTGATGCATTACTTCCCAGACATTACATGTTGTGCCTACATCACCAATCCGTTTTCTGTTGAACCAGGCGATCTGCCTGTCGGGACCGGAGAACAAGAGGCTCATAGATATCCAGGCTGACGAGACAGCAAAGACGAAGCACAAGGAATGCTCTCCTATGAACTTCTGGGTGACCATGGCCTCCTCGTACCCGACACTAGCCTGTCACGCTGTTCCCCAGCTAATGATTTTCCCCTCTACGTGGGAGTGCGAGCAGGGGTTCTCAGCCATGATGACCATCAAGTCAAAGAGCCGGAACCATCTTGCTGCGCCCGGGCATGATTTTCGATGTGCTGTGAGCAAAGTTATGCCTCGCATCGACCAGCTGGTGGAGAAGAAACAGATGCAGCCCTCACATTAAATTCTGTTCTTTGTTGACAGTTCGTTCATTTGTGTGTTCTACTTGTGAATAAATTGATATCTTATCGAATTGAGTTTTTCTGGAACCAGGTGGTACGCGGCGACGGTATGGGACCTCCAAGTGGTACTCGATCAGAAAAAGGTTGGGAACCACTGCTCTCGCCTAAAAAAGCCTGAATTCCTTCCTCAATTCCTATTGCAAGCATTGGTGCCCCTTTAAGTTTTTCCCATGGCCATCATTCTGAAAACACTTCCTTTACCCCTGAAATGTTCCCATTGTTTCGTCAACCCAAAACCTTGCTGCATACACCATTCTTCCAACCATAGATTAACATATATCGCTTTACTTGTGACTTATGTTCCGTTTCCTCGTCTCAGAAGAATACCAGAAAACATTACCTCACAACCCTTTGCTTTCAGTCGGCTACCCAATATCCTGCATCTATTTTTAAATTCTCCCAGTAAATGTTTTCTGTATCATTTGCTCCTACATCTATCACAGCGAACATTTTCCTGCTGCGATCGACAAGATGTCCTTAACCTCACTTCAACAGCACCTACTCCTGCTCCTTCAAAACAAAACACAACTCTATGTCTATGATCATTCCTGCAGAATGAAGAATCTACATTGTTTATTCCCCCCCCCCCCCAAAAAAAATCTCCTTGGTCTCATTCGTATTTATCTCCACCCCACCCTCCACCACTGCCTGCCATTGCTTCAGCCACAACACTACATTCCTTGCCTCAACCACAAATCTCACACTCTCACTATGTCTCCCCGAAATAACCCTCTGGAAATCCCCCCCCCGACCCCAATCTACTTTCTCAACAATCCTCTTGAAGAGGTCCTTTCATTCAAGCTTCTGGGTCTCACTATCTGTCATGATCTTTCCTAGAAAAGCCACATTTCCAAGCTGGCCTCCAAAGCCAGTTGCCGACTGGGCATCCTCCGTGATGCAAAGTCCTTGCTTGGCACACCTGAGCTCCTAACCACATACGAAGCTTTCATCCACAGCTTGATGGAGTACTGCTCTCCCAACTGGGCTGGTGCTCCTGCCTCATATCTAGCTCAGCTTCATGTGGAAACCAAGGCTTTTAGGATCATTGGTACCTCATACGATGAAGCTGAGTCTTTGGGTCTCTCATCGCAGGCACATCAGTTGTCTTTCTGTCTTCTACCATCTCCTCTCTGGCCTTGCCCCCCTCCCCCCTGTTCTGTCTGTGCTCTGTTCCCCCTATATTTCCACATGGCACTTGAGGTCCACCAAAAATTCCCTTCTGGTGAAACTACCAAAATCAACAATCACTGCTCACCTTCACTCTTTCATTCCACTTTTTCCCCACCTCTGGAACAAACTCCAAAACACCCTCTTCAATCCCAATCCTCCCTCCATGTGTTCACCGTCACAGCTGTTCACCATCATCTCATATCTTCCCCCATCCAAAACCTTGATCTTTTCTACCCCCGTTAACCCACTCCAAACCCACCTCCTTCAAATTCACTGTTTTCCTTCCTGAAAGTCCCTGTAGTGTCCATCTTGTTTACCCCATGTACCCCAGCCCTCTCCTTTCCACAGATCTCCTAATGTCTTGTTCCCCACTGTTTTGTGCTTCCCTCTCCCACCCCTGTTTCCTGCTCCCTTGTTATATGTTCTGTGTGTTAGCTCTTATACAAGCCTCGACATTGTATACAAAAAATATAAGAGACCCCACCACAGCCGACCCTCACCTCACCATCACCACAACATGCTCACCGCTGCCTACCCCCATAATACGGTCACTGCTGCCGACACTCTCCACACCCTCACCATTGCCGACCCTCACCTCCCACTCACCACTGCCTACCCTCGCCTCCCACTCACCACTGCCTACCCTCGCCCCCCACTCACCGCTGCTTGTACTCACACACCCTCATCGCTATCTGCACTCACCACTCTCATTCCATTACCTGCACTCAACACACCGTCACTTCTGCATGCACCATCACCCCCTACCTTAGCACTCTCCTCATAATAGCTTGCAGTTAAGTCAATGGAGTTAGTAATATATTCAATGTGTTGAAGGCTAAGTTAGTGTGGTCACAAAGTTACTGATTGCTAATGCTTGCTTTCCCCTGTGCTGTTTCCTCCTTTAGCTCGAAAGCACCAGCACGATGTTGGTAATGAATGACTGGCTTAATGGAACAGTGTACGTGGACAGAACAGTTGGAACCAACACCGCGTTTTCCATATCATGGAGAAACCAGGAACCCCCAAACATACACATCACCAACCCAAAGGGAATAACTTATGGAATTAATGATTTTGTTGTTGATGAATCTTTCAAGACTGCTCGTTTGCAACTTCAAGGCCAAAGAGAAGTAAATACATTACTTTATTTATCTTTGTTTTTTCCCCAATTGTGATGTAAGGCTCATTCATGGAGGGGCTTGTACACACACTGTATTACATTGACAAGGACATGACAAAACACAAGTGAACCTTTCCATGAATTACAACAACCATCTTGTGGTTTGCCATCACACTCCTAGTTGAATCAGCATTTGAACCTGCAACCACCAAATTACAACAAAGCTACCATGTCCACCAGTGTAACCCGTATGCAAACACCAACTCACTTTATCCACTTATGATTCCCAGATATATATATATATATGTGGTTGCCAAGTCTCAACAGCTTGGGGAGGAGGGGCTGAACAGGGTAGTGTGTGAGTGTGTGTATGTGTGTGTGTGTGTGTGTGTGTGTGAGTGTGTGTGTGTGTGTGTGTGTGTGTGTGTGTGTGTGTGTGTGTGTGTGTGTGTGTGTGTGTGTGTGTGTGTGTGTGTGTGTGTGTGTGTGTGTGTGTGTGTGTGTGTGTACCACATCCACAGGGATCACCGCATGGTGGTATGTGGATTCTACATATAATCCAAACACAACATGATCTTAAAAAAATTCATGATCATAAATAAAGTATTTTGGTTGGACTGTTTAATGTTCCTATCTCAGGATACTGGAATCTTTGGTACAAATCCCACATACTGCAATGCTTTATTGTCTATTTATGTCCTTGTAATTCGTGTAAAGGTATACTGATGTCCTCTATCCTGCATGTAAAACCAGTAACAGCTCCAGCATGAACTGTCAAAACTGTAGTAAAGAAAGAAAGAAAATTATAACTGCTTTTTTGTTTTTTTTTTCGAACATTTTTCCCATTGTGAAAACCAATTGGTGGAAGCCAGTGAAATGTTTCATGCATATTTCGTGTACACCCCAGGTGGGAGCATGGCATTACTCTGTTCATAATAACAACACATCAGAGGATCAAGTGAGCATAACGGTGACCAGTCACAGGTGGGACCCGTCCATCGTGCCCATCACCGTGGACGTACATATGGATGGGGACAAGAACTCTTGGCCACAACCGATGATTGCATATGCTACAGTCAGGCAGAAATACAGGCCAGTCATTGGTGCAAAGGTGCTTGCCCAAATCGAGGATGAGCATGGGTCAGTAGTGAGCTTAGAACTTTTGGATAATGGAGCAGGTAAGTTTCTTTCAAGAAATAAGCAATCGTTCTAGAAATAAATTCGTTAAATGAACGATTTTTAAACATCGTTCTCTTGAGAGATTTGGACATTGATGCAAGAAACACAGGACATAACACTTACATGGAGTATTTTCACAGCTGCATCGATTTTTTTTGTGTACATAGTCGAGGCTCATGGAAGAGCTGGCGAGTAATGTGCTCGTACACCAAACGGATCAGGATGCAACAGGGGCAGGTTTTCCTCTTTTGGGTTGCAATGTTCAGTTTGCAATTTTTCCTGAAATAACAAAAGCAAATCAGGACACATTGCACAAACATCTCTTTCATAGTTTATTATGTTTGATTTAAAACTTACTCCCTTGTTTGAGATTTTTAAAAAATGAAATGTGACATTCTCTTGCAGGTTCAGACCTTCTGAAGGATGATGGAATTTATACGCGGTACTTTACAAACTTCAGCAAAACCGGACGATGCAACTTGAAAGTGTTTGTGAAAGGAGAGGAAGGATTTTCCAAAATTTCATCACGACGTGGTTTTGGAAGTGAATTCATCCCGTCCAAAGAAAAAGGTACATCTTTGTGGACAGAGTTTTTGCTCCACTGGACATGATATTTGATACAGGTTCGAATTTGATACAGTGACTTGATATCGGTTTGATACCATGAGCACATTTGATACCACGAACACTTATATTGGTTTGATACGAGCACATTTGATACCACGAGCACTTGATATTGGTTTGATACCACGAGCACTTATATTAGTTTGATACCACGAGCACATTTGATACCATGAGCACTTATATTGGATTGAAACCACAAGCATTTGATATCGGTTTGATACCACGAGCATATTTGATACCACAAGCACTTGATATCGGTTTGATACCACGAGCACATTTGATACCACAAGCAGTTGATATTGGTTTGATACAATCCTACAACAAAAGGAAAATGTCAAAAGATGTCATTATGGTAATCCATAAGAGGATTGTGGTGTCGTATTGTGGCGTCTTAATTTGTTGTAATTCCTACCTTGTTTGGTTGTTTTTTTTTGACATTTCATCCCTCTATGTTTTTACATTTTTTATGTTTCATTTTCTTGTTTCTGCAATTTTTTAAAGTAATGAAATGCTAAATGTTTTTTTATATTTTGTTATTTTGGCATGGATTAAATCAATCTATGTTATTATATTCGGCTTATGGTACATTCTCGCCCCCTCCCCCAATCCAGGCTTTTGGTTCAGTCCATGATGTGGATTACATATGCAGAAATGTCGATGAGATTATCATTTTAAAAATTATAAAATGCTTTATGTTTTATATATTTTGTTATTTTGGTATGGATTAAATCCACCTATGTTATTAAATTGTTTTAATACTTGTTTCAGTTGATTTGGGTGATGGTTTGGATATGTATCACTTTTGGAATCGTTCTGTCCACCATCCATTTTCCCCACTCTCACAATCCTGGCCTGGTTTGATTGAGTCCACATTTACCTTGGATTTATTTTCCTAATTAGATTTCCATAACAATTTACCACCTGAGCTTTTGTCATAAAATTTTCAACAAACCCTCATTTTAAGAAAATGGAGAACACTAATTAATAATTCGGTCAAAATGTCAAAGGGAAAAGTCGTACTGAGTACAAGTAGGCTTTATTAGCCCTTCCGCAGCACGTCAAGTGCGAGTCACCATGTTTGAATCGCTTCCGTGTGTTTTTTTTATTTACCATCGAGCTTCAGTGTGTTTGTCCAGGCCATAACTTTTTTTTTACCATTTGAGCTTTTGTCATGAAATCTTCAGAAAACCTTCATGATGAGAATATAATGAATACGAATTCATGAAATGTACAAAAAAAATTTGTTTAATGTTGTTTTTGTAAAGTTTAGTTTGAGTGCAATGCAGACACAGACTGGCTTTGCAATTTGAGATGCTTTATAGTTATATCTTCATTATGGAGTCATATGAGTTAATGACATCCCGACATGGGGGAATGGCACCCCTTAATCGTCAAATCCATTAGCTGTAACACTGAATGAGGCACTGGAGGCATAAGCCATTTATGAAGTGAAACACTGATGAATTTTCAAAAGTAAGAATTACAAGATCTGATTATATCAATTCTTTCACTTGGTATCATGATAAACAGAAATGTACAACTAAGCCAACAATCCAACAAAAATGATTATTATAAAATTGTGATTTTGTGGGTATCTCCATGCCTGGTCCTTGATTGGAACTTCCTACCAAAATGAATGATGTTGTGCTGTTGTGTGCAGATGGTGAATGGAGAAATGTTTCTTCAGCACCGACACTCACTTCAACGGGAGACTTCAGCCGGACTCAATCCGGGGAAAGTTTTATGATCTCCATACCTCCAGGTGCTTCCATTGATATTTTCCCACCAAACAGGATCATTGATCTCAATGCCAATGAGCGAAAGGTTGGTTTAGTGGAGCTCACCTGGACTGCACCTGGGGACGATGCAGACTCAGGACAAGGTTCGTCAAATTTGTGGAAGTTTTGCCATTGCTGTCTTCATGGTATTGATTTCACATCATTAGAGTAATTATGACTTGTTTTTTTGTATAAACATGTGCAGAAGAACATTTGTGAATTATCAAACCAACATATGCTCGTCATTCAAATAATTTGTCACAGGGATAACATCGGCCAAATGGTCAAGCCACTCTGGGCAGTATTAAGGGCCTATTTGCTCCTATGCCGAATTCAATTTTGAGTGGCCGATCGGGCAGCAAGCCAGGCACCTTACCTCGCCAGGGTCCTTGTCAAAGATAGAACCGAACCAGTAGTTCTAAATTGTGAAGCGTTGAATTTGTTAATGAGTATTACGCGCTCGAGACTCGAATATCCTCCAAAGGATATGAAGCCAACTTGGCTATTCTCAACCAGCGATCAATAGCGGTCGGAATGACTCAGAGACCCTGTAAGTTTATGATGTTTATTGAGAATGGCGAGGGGGAAGAATAGGAAGGGAACGGTTATAATACAAAATAAACAGGTTTATAACAAATAAAATATGTGCCCTTGGGTTTGGTACAAACAGGAATCTCATGTATCCAAACTTAAGGCCTTAAGCATTCCACATTAGAAGACCAGAGAGAGAGAGAGAGAGATAAGACAATGAACATGAAGAATAGCCCGTTCGGGCACTGCACATTCAGTAGGATGTGTGGCTGGAGGAGCAAGAGGCAGGCAGGAACCATGGTCCTGCAGGTCAAAATGGGGGTAGGGGGAGGCTCCACACGATGCTAGAGCTGCTGATTGGGTGGGAGAGGAGCAGATGGTGTGATGATGGGCGGTGCTCCCTCCCCCCATCCAGTCAGCCATCAGTTTTCTCCCCTTCTCCGAACTGAACTCCAGACTTGAATGAATGCAGTAACAAATCAATGGCTAATTGTAAAACTCAGTAAAACTGTTCATGCTGGACTCTACGGATATAAAACACAGTGTGTATTTGTGTATTTGTCTGACCTCCTTCATAAGGGTGATTTGAGTTGGGTTTTGAAGGCCAATATTTTAACACACACGACTGTGTGTTCATTACAGTATATTTTTCAGGATAAAAAACCTGAAATTTTTTTTCATTAAAGAGTAATTACGTTTCTTCGATTGGAATTGTAGACGGTGAATTGGAGAAGGTGACCTCAAGGGTGGTGTACAGAAGCGTTTTGTAAAATAACAATAAATACAAGATGCAGGAAGGTGAAATTCACTGCACATGATGTGTAACGTGCGCAGAATAAAACGAGTGTTCATTTACATCCGCAGGTTGTGTAATAACTAAAAGACGATATAAACACGTCTGATGTTTCGCCGAGGCTTCAGACTTTGGCATGCTTATGAGGCTGTACCGTCGAAACAAAACATCCTACAAGATAAAGAAAATTAGGTCACATTTGTACATGAAGTGTTTTAAAATGATGCTTTTTCTTGCTATGAAATATCATATCTTCCAATCTCCGTGAATATTTCAAATAAAATAATTTCAACCCATAATTGTTAAAGGGCGTTTAGACTAGTATCTTTATAATGAAGAGTTTCCTCCCTTTTACAAGGTGTTCATTAAAAAAATTAATATAATGTATTTCTCTTCTTTGGACTGGAGCTCTTACTGCTCAGTGAGAGTCAGGCGGTTGTAGTGGGAGGGCTCGTGAAAGTAATGCTGAACAGTTGGAATTTGCTTTGAAGTTAAAAAATATATATATATATATATATATATATATATATATATATATATATATATATATATATATATATATATTCAATTTTACATATAGTTTGCAACTTTCATTTTCAAATTGAAAAAAGCTTTCAAAAGAGAAATATTAATTCAAAGACTAAAGTTGGTAATTAAACCATTTTTTGTTTGTTTTGGTCATAATTTTAACAAATAAATGCCGAGGTGGATAGTTTTGAGAAGTGTTGTGAAAATTGTGAACGTTGTCATTTTAGGAAATTCCAGATGGGAAGAGATGTATACTAGTATCATGAGAAGAACCAGCAAAATAAAAGATGTGTGGAGATGCGTCCCATCTTACAGCAGCTGTGTAAACAAGTCGTATAACAATTTGACAGAGAAATAAAAACATAAAAGGGGAGAGGGAAAACAGAGGGCACAAGCGGTTAAAGACGAAGGCTAAAAACACACACCTATCATTCACCTCAATAAGTGAAGTAAGTCCTGCACCTCAGCCTTTTGAGTTGTTTTTAATCAAAAGGTGAAGTTCTTCCAGGACAGACAAACAAACTCACCTATCTATTTCCATAGTCAACCACTGGAAAATGTTAAATCTCTTGACCTTTGAGGACATCAGCCATCTCCTGGGTTGACTATACAGGAAAGTTGGCTTGCTTGTCATTCAAAATTATTTCATGAAAAACTAGAATGGCACTCAATGGAGTCCATACCTCTGCTGGGCTGAACAGTTTATGTTTTTTTTAGCCCACTGATAGGCCAAATCTGCATGCGGACCTCAACAAAATTCTAATCGGCTTGTTGTCACCAACCCAACTCATTCACCAAGTTTTGTTATAAACCATCCACAACGTTTTGAAATATTCTATACAGTATATAGTTTTTGGCCCTCTCTCTCTCAACGGTGAAGAATCACTTTAAAAATTCTCATATCCAGATCCGAATCCGGATCTTCACCAAAATCGAAACGATTCGTTCTTGTCACACACTCAACCTGTTCATCAAACTTTGTCTGAATCCGTCCATAACTTTTTGAGATCTGCTCTTCACAGACAGACAAAGAAATAGATTAACGGACAAGGGTGAAAACATAATCTCTGTCTACCTTCGATGGCAGAGGTAATCAGAACTACTCACAGTCTACAAAGCCTTTGGAAGTAGCTCAAAAGAGGACTGATCTGCCTTTTGAGCTGGCACATGAGCATCTGTCTCTCCGAGATTCTGTGGAATCTAAAGCTTGCAACATTGTTGGAATCACCCATGATGAAACAAAACCACTAGGTTTGTTGTTCTCACATCGCAAGCAATTCAGTGGTCCCTCTTTTTTTTCCACTTATTCTTCGATATCGCTCCCTCTGTTTTCTCAGTTCTCCGACCTTTGGGGGTGGGGGGGGAGCGAAGGAGAGGTGCAGAAAATTTATTTTGTGCCCGTAGTTGGTAATATCCCCTCCCTCTGGCAAGAGTTAGTAAACCACGTGCATTGTGTCATACGCACAGGCAGAAATCATAAGTCTTCTCCCCATCCTTGCCTGAGTTTGGGGAGGGGGGATTTTGTTCCCACGACCCGACCCTAGGTATCCCCAGCACGTTTGTAAAATTGGTGGCGATTTACAAAGCCATTTTCCATTATACAAGGTTCAGACATGCACACATGCATACATACCATACTCTGTGCAGAGCATTGGTGCTGCCTCAGCAATCACATTGGCTATTGGGCACAATACTGGACGGATCGCCACTCCAACACAGGATACCAGCAAACTGGCACTCATTTTGTGAACCTCAGAAGGATGTCAGGCAGAGTCAACCCCACCTGGTATAAATTCAACAGTAAAGTGGGATTTGAACTCATTTGATCCTGGGATCCCAAACCCACTACCCTAACCATTAAGCCAACACCAGGCATAATACATGCATACATGCATTCATACGAGGATGAGTCACCCTTTCAAGATCAGGTTATTTAGACTTTCATAAAACATCAAGAAGATGGTTGTTTAAAGCTGAAGCAAAAACTTTAACTCGGGATTGCAACACAACCATGACTCACCTATCCACTGGTGGATGAAAATAGACGATTTTTCAGATAAAAATTGATGATTTTAGAAGTTTGACTTTGAGTTCACCTTTGACCTTTTGATCTCAAAAATAGTTGCTTTCCCAATTCAGTGGGTCAAATGACCTGATTTCCTTGTTTAAGATCTGCAAGAGCCTGCGAATACTTTATACACTGCGTAGTCCCATGGAGACTATGGCTCCTTTGTATATTACTTTCCATACTGCATTCGGAATATAAATATTTAAATGCAAGTAGCTCGATTTCCGACAGAGAATCACCTTCAAACAAGGAAGTGCCGAGGCGCAAGCCAAGCTCCTCTCTCCCCACTGAAGATAAACAATAGTCCATCAGTCAAAATGCTGATATTTCATGATTTAACATCAACTTGATTAAGAATTGAAAGGTTTTATTGTGATGTTGACCATCCACATGTGTGCCTTTCCTTGTTCTCCCTGTCCCTCTTTGTTTCTTTTGATTCGAAAGCTGTCAATTTTGTTGTTGTCTGTTTGTTACTTACAAAATCGAAAAGTTTTCAAGTACTGTATATTGGCTGGTCAAATTTGTTATTGTGTTTGCTACTTGGCGAAATCTTCGATTTTGTCAAGTTTGTTGGTCTTCTGTTTGTTGGTTTGTTTGTTTGTCCGGTCGTCTACAGCCCAAACGGCTGGACCAGTCGTTCTTAAGTTTTTACACCTGATAGGCAATCCACCTGAGACGGTCCGCGTCCAAACCCCGTCTTAATCGGACTAAACGTCACGACGTGACATCACACAACGTGAAAACACATTTTTGGACATAACTCGGTGACCGGAAGTCGTAGCGACTTCCTGTTGACGCCAAAACAAACTTCAATGGAATATCTAAATGTTTTAAAATGCATGTTAGTACAAATTATGCACAGTTTTCGCAAGCGTATGACGTCAAAGTTTTTAGCTATTGGCGTGATTTTAAAAAATTCTATTCGTTCTACAGGTCACAATTCTTAACCGATTTGGATGAAATTTTATCAGCTGATAGAAATCCACAGTGCAAAAAGATATGTGACTTTTGGTGATGTTCAAGATCAGGATCTGGATTCTGCATCACTTTATATTATCACCCATTATAAACCAATGGGGAATTTTGTGAACTACACTTGGCTATTTCTCAAACAGTTTTGCACTTATTATATTGAAACTTATACTGTCTATTTATGCATGTAATATTAACATGTGTACAAAGTTTGATCGAAATTGACCAAAGGTCAAGGTCAGGGTCACCAAAAACATGAAAAACACACACATAAAATACATATTTTTGTTTTACAACATATTTCAAACCTGATAACGGGATCGTAAAGCTGGTTGAAAAGCAATGTTCCTCGGTATTTTCAAATATTTTCTACGATCAGAATGAAGGCAACATGCACTGATGATAAGTTGTTGAATGTCACATGGTGGCTTTAAATAAGTTGTGAAAATTTTCAATCTGCTGCCGTTACCATGACAACACGCGCCTGATAATTGTTATTTGTGACGTCGCGTCATTTTATTAACGTATCAACAAATAAACACCACACATTCCATGACATTACAGCTTGGACCACCACACGGAAAGGTCAACTAATTTGCCAAGTGTCGTGCTTAGCACGATTTTTCATTTTTTTGTTTGTCTGTTTGTCAATCGCGGACAGGTCACGATTCAAAACCGATCGTCATGAAACTTTATGAAGTTGCAGAGGTAGTCTCAACTGGGAAGCCCATTGATTTTGAGGTCAAAGGTCATCTTGAGGTCAGATTTCTAAAATCGTCATTTTTCATCCGATTTGCATAGTAAAAGCAGCAATTGCATAGTAAATTACTGAATTTGGAAACCAACTATTTTTGAGATCAAAAGGTCAAAGGTCAACTCAAGGTCAAACTTCTAAAATCAATTTTTAACTGAAAAATCGCCAATTTACATCCTATGAACTTGAAAGTTGAACAGGATTTGCATAGTCTATCATTAAATTGGTAAAGCAACTATTTTTGAGGTCAAAAGGTCAAAGTCAAAGGTCACCTCAAGGTTAAACTTATAAAATCATCAAATTTCATCTGAAAAATCGTCAATTTTCATCTTATTAACCCGTGTATTAAGCAGTTGCATAATGAATCACTGAATTTGGACACCAACTCTTGTTGAAGTCAAAAGATCAAATGTCAACTCGAGGTCAAACTTCTAAAATCATCAATTTCAATCTGAAAAATAATCAATTTTCATCTGATTGACCTAAGCTTTGATTCAGATTATCAATTTTAAGGGGGGGGGGAGGGATTTTGTTTGTTCCTTGCAAAATCAAAGATTTTTAAAGTATATTGGTTAGTCAATTTTGTCTGTCTGTCTGTCTGTCACCTTCAGGTCGCAATTTTAAGCCGATCTTCACAAAACTTCACCACATGGTAGATTTTGTCATAAGGAAGAAGCCTATTGTTTTTGAGGTCAAAAGGTCAACATAGGCCAAAGGTCAACAACTTAGGTGGTATTTCTGAAATCCTCAATTTTCATCCAATTGACTTGAAATTTGAAAAGGATATATACTTCAGGTCACTGAATTCAACCAGCCAATTATTTTTAAGGTGAACATCGACCAAAAAGGTCAACAACTAAGGTGGTATTTCTAAAATCCTCAATTTTCACCTAATTGACTTGAAATTTGAAAAAAAATTATATTTCAGGTCATTGGATTCAGCTAGCCAATTACTTTATTGGTCAACATTGACCAAAAGGTCAACTTGGCCAAAGGTCAACAAGTTAGGTGAGATTTCTAAAATCCTCAATTTTCATCCGATTGACTTGAAATTTGAAGAGGATTTATAGTTCGGGTCAGTGAATACAACCAGCCAATTACTTTTGCATTCAACAAGGAACAAAAGGTCAACATGGGCCCAAGATCAACAACTCAGGTGGTATTTCTAAAATCCTTGATTTTCATCCGATTGACTTGAAATTTGAAGAGGATTTATATTTCAGGTCAATAATTAAACCAGCTAATTGTTTTTGAAGTCCACATTGGCCAAAAGGTCAACATGGGCCGAATTTCTAAAAGTGTCAATTTTCATCTGATTGACTTGATATTTGAAGAGGATTTATAATTCAGGTCACTAAATTCAGCAAGCCAATTGTTTTTGAGGTCAACATTGACCAAAAGGTCAACATAGGCCAAAGGTCAACAACTTAGGTGTAGTTTATAAATCGTGAATTTTCATCCAATTGACTTGAAATTTGAAGATGATTTGCATATCAGGTCACTGCATTGAACCAACAATTATTTTTATGGTCAAATTCATTTCGGGGATTTCACAAGTATCATGCTTTTCACAACTTTGGTTCCGATTTAGATCCAGATTCTAGAATATTTCGGTCATTCTTCACCATTGAGAAATAGGGCCAAAAACAATATATGGCAGAACATCTCAAAAGGATATGGACGGATCGGACGAAACTTCATGGATAGGTTGGTTGTGTAACAAGGCCAAATTTATTTTATTTTGGTGAAGATCAGAATCTGGATCCAGATACGAGTTTTTTTATTCCCCGCCGCGTGGCGGAAGGGGGATATTGTTTAATTTTACAAGCGATTCTTTACCATTGAGAGATGGGGCCAAAAACGATATATAGCATGATATTTCACAACGTTGTGGATGGATTATGACAAAACTTGGTGCATGAGTTCATTCGATGATAATAACAAGCCAATTAGATTTTGGTCTGAGTCATCAGATGCCACCTATCAGTGGGAAGCAAAACGTAAACTGTTCAGCCTGGAGAAGGTATGCACTCTACCGTGTGCCGTTGTAGTTATTATTGCAATTATTACTGCAAATATTGGTTAATTTACATTTCTCCTGTCTCATAATGTCCATGTATTTTGCTTTCTTTGATAAGATCTCTTGTACCCCCAAATGACCCAACCCAAGTACACCTTTTTTTCCAGGTTATTGTGATTTTCTTCATCACATCTTTTCATTTGTTAGTTATCGGTTGGTTTGTTCCTTTTCTGTTTCATCCCTGTATTCCCTCCTCTTCTTGCTATGTTTCATTCAGCTAGTGTGCAGCTTGTTCCCTCCCCCCCCCACAACTCTTCCCCACCCCCATGTGTCATTCTCCCCCTCTTCTTGATTTCATCCTCACTTCTACTGTGTTGTTATCTGCTTTCTATTTTGTTCCCTTTCATTCTGCTTTAGCTCTTCCATGAGCCTTAATCATGTATCCAATAAAATATCTTCTTTCATCTCCAAACAGCATCACGTTACCGCCTCAAGGTGTCCACAACTATGCCAGAACTACTGGACGTTTCTGCAAAAAGCATAATCACCAAAGAGGACATTGAAGGAAATCTGCAGTCTCCATCTCCAGCCGGCTACCTCGAACGGGTTCTCGTGAACATTTCAAAGGCTGAAAGCCTTCCAGAGGTCATGTACTTTGCAATGTGGGCTTACGACCAGACCAACCTTGAATCTGAAATGTCAAACATGGCACGCGTGTACCCACTATCGATTTCCAAAGCAGAAGTGAACTTTACTTCTCGTCGTGAGCGCACAGTGATCGTCCCAAAAATAGATAAAAACAAATTCCCGTTAAAAATCATTTTTGGCATTGCGTTTGGGTGTTTCATTTTGGCCTGCATATTGGTGGGCCTTGTAACTGCATTTGTGTGCCGTAAAAGTAAGCCATCTACTGTGGTATAGGTAAACAGTTTTGCTTTCAGGATGTACAGATGACTGAAAATTGCCTTTACTGTTAAAACTTGTCATAAAAACTGCAACACATCAGTTATAGATTGTTAGGAACTTGTTTATGGCATTTTTGTCTTTTAAAGGACAAGTGGCATATTTATATTGACACTTGAACCCATTACAACGATGTGTACGAAGTGTTCACACATGTAAAAAGAATAATTGTGAACTATTGGTATACAACTTGGTTCTTCTTCATATGAAGATGAACCTTTCACGAAGCTTTGTCCAAACGTCACATGATAAGTTTGATTCCTCTCACTTAGTATGTGATTATCTCACTCCTTGATTGACTATTTTGAGAAAAGTATTTTGATGGACTTACTTCTTCGATACTAAGCTAATCAAACTTAGATGCCTTCCTTTCATAACCATAAATACGGTATTCAGTTCGAGTGTAAAAAATGTTTTTGGTTATTATTACGCTTGGTGCTGAAAACACGTATGAGGCTCCATGAGTGAATGAATGCAGCTTATCTGGATAAAGACCAACGCCCAAGGCTTCGGAGAGAAAAATAAATAGTGCAATCGAATAGGCACGCCCAAGAGACAAGCCTTTTTCTGCATTCCCAAAACATCTCATAGGATATGCCATCGTTCTACAAACCCCATCAATGCACAAGTATCCACAAACATGCACAGTCACACAGGTGTGTGTGTGTGTGTGTGTGTGTGTGTGTGTGTGTGTGTGTGTGTGTGTGCGCGCGCACCCACACGCATGCATGCACACACACACACACACACACACACACACACACACACACAAACATCTTTTGATAGTGTCCCACATTCGTGGATGATAAAATGCATACAAGTGTACAATATCAATCCCAAATAATCATTTGATTGAGAAAGCAATGGAGCTCTGGAATACCACATTGACATTCCAGCATCTAGAAGGAAAGATTGAAATACCATGGGTGAAGATATGATGCAATATTTTCCAAGGAGACAACCTTTCCCATCTGCTGTTTTGCCTCGCTCTGGACCTATTGAGCAACCTTAGTCATGAGCAAGGACACAGATACATGTGAACATCCAATAGAAGGACATCCAAAGAAACAGCAAAGGTGATACATCAATTGTACATGGATGACTTAAAGTCTTCGCGCTGAATGACGAGGAATTAGCATAACAACTCAAATTAGTGAAACGGTACTCCGACGACATTCAAATGGAATTTGGCCGAGCCAAATGTGCCAAGTGCACATTTCTGCAAGGTAAACCAACAAAAACGGACAACAAAAATTGGCCTTAAAACAACAACAAAGCAGCTAGAAAAGAAGCATCATACAAATACAGTACGTCGAAGTAGAAGAGACCACCAAATATTTCAAAAACAAAAGCACAAAACAATGACGAAATAATATCCACAAAGAATGATGCTGATCCTGAAAAAAAAGAAAAAGAAAGAAAATCAAAGCCATGAACCAACTTATTACATCATTACAACTTATTACATCGAGTTCCAGGCATTACAGGTGACGTCACAGTTTAACCGAGAATGGCACTCGGTAGAGTGCAAACCTCCGCCAGGCTGCATCGCTGAACCAAAATCTAATCAGCTTGTTCTTGTCACCCAACCGACTCATCCACCAAGTTTTGTCATAACTCGTCCACAACTTTTTGAAAGACGGAATCATGTCATGCACCGTTTTTGGCCCCATCTCTCAATGGTGAAGAATCACTAAAAAATTCTCGTATCTGAATCTTCACCAAAATCGAATCCGTTCATCCTTGTCACGCTCCCAACCTGTCCAAGTTTTATCCGATTCCGTCCATAACCTCTTGAGGTATCGTGCTATATACCGATTTTGGTCCTATCATTTAATGGTGAAAAATCACTTTTAAAATTCTAATATCCGGATCCTGATCTTCACCAAAATCAAATGAATTTGTCCTTCTCATACACCAAACCTGTCCACCAAATTCCGCCCGAATCCGTCAAATAACTTTGTGAGATATCCAGCTCACAGACAGACAAACAGACAGACAGAAGTGAAAACATAACCTCCGTACACCTTCGGAAGCGAAGTAATACGTTTGTTTCCTGAATTAACGAGACTTTTCAGAAAAGTCAGTTGTTTTTGCCAGTGATGGCAAGCCCTTACTGTTGGTGGTGGGTTTGTTTGTTTTTAGAGATTATTTAGAATCAATATGACAAAGAACTTAACTCGCTCCACAAAGGACACCAGAAATATGGCCAAGAGGCTCACTCTATGGGATTGGTGTCCCAAGGCGAGTGCTGACATAGGAGGAAGCTGGCTTTATGCCTCCTCAGATTCGGGGACAGTTTTAATCAGACCCCCATTGCGTGGAGTCAACCTGAGCGAGACAGGTCGAGCGTATTACCTCACCATGAATGAATCATACAGGTGCCAATATAGTGGGATCGACTCTCGCAGTTTGTCGAATTGATATAACAAGGGTTGTTATGGGATTTTGGTCAGAACTTGAAACTTTTATCATTTCTAGTATAAAACTAGTGGGTTGTGCCAATTTTGAATTCTCTGGAAACGTTAATGCAACTTCTCTCCGTTTCTGAAAGTAATCCCCCGCGATATCGCAGTTCACCTTTCGCGCCCCCGATTCATCGCGGGTTTTCCCTTGGAACCTAACTAATTTTTTCTGCGGATTCCCCCGGTATATCGCGGTAATAATATATAAAATATAAATTATTTAAGCAATAAATTATAACGCGTGGCGCTCGACCAGTCACACAACGCACGAAAGCGAGGTACGTACAGAAGGTTAAGGTGCTAGATATGCTTCGGGAAGGAAAAAGGTTTGCCGCGGTTGAATGAGCACTGCCAAACTGACCAGACCGGACAAGTCGATCTCCAGCACCTCAAACTCGATCACTGTCAAGCCGACCAGACCAGACGAGTCGATCTCCGGCACCTCGAACCCGATCACTGCCAAGCCGACCAGACCAGACGAGTCGATCTCCAGCACCTCAAACCCGATCTTGCAACGTTACTGAGTTTACCATACTGAGTTTAGAATGTGTTTTCACTGTTTTTTATTCCATTATTATTATTTTCTGTACATTTTTATGCTTGCAAATGCTTTCTTTATGTGTTTAATTGAGTTTAAAATGTGTTTTGGGGAGGCGTCCATTCATCGCGGATTTTCACTTTTCGCGGGGGAGGGGGGGGGGGGTTGGAACGTAACCCCCGCGATAAACGGGGGATTAATGTACTCCATTTAGTGAAAAGTGAACATGCCTTCAAAATTGTATTCCTGATGTAAGGGATACATTACAGCCCTTTCCAACAATGGATACTCCATGAGAGAGAGGGAGAGAGCATTAAACAGTGCAATAAGATGAAATTTGTGGCTTACATTATGAACAACAAGAACTGAGTGCTCCAATGAAATCCTCCTCACAAACAATGGCATCACAACTGGGGATATCAGTACGTACTGTGAACAAAATAATTACACAAGACATGCAGCTACTTAAACAATTTAAAAGGAAAGTTCACAAGCAGGAATGGAAGCAATGCAAGACAAAATATACCATCAGAGATGGGGAATCCCCCGCCATTGAAAAATAATTTAAATCAGATAAGCGTTTTTCCATTTATTACAAAAACATTTTTTTCAAGATGGTCGGCCATCTTTGATCTGGTCACGCCCAAAATCAATAGGGTTCTTCCTTTTCAGGTAGTACATGTGTGACCCAAATTTCAAATCGATATGGCAAACAGTTTATGAGTTATTGCACTCACAGCTATAAATGTTGACGCCCAGCCAGCCGGACAGATGGACGACGGACAGACGACCCGGGTGACAAAAAATATCCCCCTTCCGCCACGCGGCGGGGGATAAAAACTCTATGAACACCATCTTGCAGTTTGCAGGAGACAGGTAGCTCTCTCTCTCTCTCTATCGAGTGTAGCCTGTGGCTGCTGGTTGCATCATTGGTTGGGACACAGCTATGCCGCTGATGCAGTGTCCCCCTTACCAGTACACTGGTACTCATTTTGCCAACCTCAGAAAGATGACAGGCTGAGTCAACCTCCTGGTGTATTAATTCAGTGGCCAGCGGGGCTTGAACTCAGGATCCGAGGATCCCAAGCCACCACCCTAACCACTAAGCCAACACCAGGCTTGACAGGTAGCTAGATGTACTGTATGTGGTTACACTGAATAAAGCATGGACCTATCTTTATGACTCTAACAAGCCTTGAGCCATTTATTAGCATCCGAGGAATACAAACAGAATATCAAAGATGGTGTTGCAAATGCGAAGAGTTACTCCATAGGATTTCTGTTACTATTGGTTTTCGCATCAACAGCAAATTTAAGCTTTGGAAAGAGCCAAACAAATTCAAGGTTAACTCATTAATCACTCAATATTTAGTTTGAGGACCATATTTCAGGAAGAAGTTCGCAACCTTTATGGAATTTGAGTAAGCATAGTGGAACTCGACCGAAACAAAGTATCCAGCCATACGTCTCATTCAAAAGTTGCTGAAATGAGAAATATGCAACAGAATCAGAGCTCGAGCTGTTCCCTTTGAATACACCCCGTTCAAATTACCAGCTGCTTCACCCTTGGATCTTTGTGCTTTATGATCTCCAGGCTCTTGGACATCGACCCCCACTATGGTATCATGTCTTTGGAACTCGATATCCCAGGACGGTGCAACTCTTTGGAACTCATATGCCTCTATGGCAG
The DNA here is from genome assembly GCF_056783735.1 of Eptatretus burgeri. NCBI lineage: Eukaryota > Metazoa > Chordata > Myxini > Myxiniformes > Myxinidae > Eptatretus > Eptatretus burgeri. Next base: position 71,911,943 of record NC_140965.1, read on the forward strand.
TGGTTCCCAACCTGTGGTATGCGAGGGCCTTCCAGGTGGTACGCGAGCACTTTCGGGCTCAACCTTTAAAATAAAAATTTTAAAAATTAAAAATTAAAAAAAAAACACCACCGGTGTCCATTGTTTCATACACAGATTCGCCCTTAACACTAAGGTACTTCCTCCGAATTTGTTATCGTGCTTTAACCGATTAATCAAAAGAGTTCGTTTCGTCAAAACATCCGCCCTGAATACTCCACTGTTCAAGCTGCTCTGTGAAGATCTCGGCTCCGACCACACCTGTCTCCTCTACCACACAGAGGTTCGCTGGCTCTCCCGGGGGAATACAACGAGGCGTCTCTTTGAACTGAGGGATGAAATCCTCATATTCTTCACAGAGAAAGAACACGATTTTCAAAAAGATCTGGAGGACGAGGAGTTTATCTCAAGGTTGGCCTACCTGTCGGACATTTTTGGGGTCTTCGACCACTTAAACCTGTCGTTCCAAGGGCCCAACTGCACTGTCTAAGACTTCATCTCGAAGCTGGGAGCGTTTGTCCGGAAGTTGGACCTCTGGATCAAGAACGTAGAGAGCAAACGCTACGGAATGTTCAAACTCCTGACTACCCTTGAGAGCGAGCCCAATGATGAATTTTCCCAAGAAATCGTCCGTCACCTTTCACAGCTCAAGACTGAGTTGATGCATTACTTCCCAGACATTACATGTTGTGCCTACATCACCAATCCGTTTTTCATTGAACCAGGCGATCTGCCTGTCGGGACCGGGGAACAAGAGGAGCTCATAGATATCCAGGCTGACGAGACAGCAAAGACGAAGCACAAGGAATGCTCTCCTATGAACTTCTGGGTGACCATGGCCTCCTCGTACCCGACACTAGCCCGTCACGCTGTTCCCCAGCTAATGATTTTCCCCTCTGCGTGGGAGTGCGAGCAGGGGTTCTCAGCCATGATGACCATCAAGTCAAAGAGCCGGAACCGACTTGCTGCGCCCGGGCATGATTTCCGATGTGCTGTGAGCAAAGTTATGCCCCGCATCGACCAGCTGGTGGAGAAGAAACAGATGCAGCCCTCGCATTAAATTTTGTTCTTTGTTGACAGTTAGTTGATTTGTGTGTTCTAATTGTGAATAAATTGATATCTTATCGAATTGAATTTTTCTGGAACCAGGTGGTACGCGGCGACGGTATGGGACCTCCAAGTGGTACTCGATCAGAAAAAGGTTGTGAACCACTGCTCTATGGTATAAGGAAATTGAAACTCGACTACCCACTCTGGTATAAGGACTTTGGAGACATAAATGTTTGATACAATTGATGAAATACAAGTACATTTCCATAATGTCACAACAACCCTCCATATTCTGCCATATAATGTCACACAGCGCAGTGTAAGGGTCATCATGAAAACTGTTCACTGATATAATTGGAAAGCTGAGATCACATTGAAAGCTTCTCCATGATTAAACAGTAAAATTAGTACTCAACGTTTTTGGATCAGTCCACGATTTTGAAAACGCTTGCGTTTAACCAGTTTGACCCGTTCGAGCAGTCTGTGCACAGTAGGCTCCCTGTGTTCCACCTCTGTGAAGGAACAACGCCCTGGCAGTTAATTTCACGACGGACCGATTGAGAAGAGCTCGCTTATTTCTTTAACGCTGACTTCTGAGACTTTTCTACTGCAGCCATGTCTGATTTTTTGAAAGGCATGATGACACAAGTGAACAAGGGTGTGCAGGTAAGTTTGAACCTCGGACTGTGACATGATGTTTGTGACTTGACATGTTTTCAGATGTTTCCTTGAAATCCAACGAGTTTAGGGGAGACTATAGTTTATCGTTATGTTATAGAAGCAAAGGAACAACACCGTGGGCTGTCAAAGAGAATTGTGCACCTGGTACAAAAATAACAATTTGACGAGTAAACAATAACAGTTGCCTCTCGCAATTGAAGACACGTGTTCACACATGAATGGATGCATTAATTTGGAATAGTGTGGGAGCTGCTGGCCACATGGTAACCACACTGATGGCAAGCAGTGTAACCATCTGTTAAAGAATACTGGAGAAGACAAGACCACTTGTGACCACCAACAGATTAGGCAAGAATTTATAAATCGATCAGTCGCAGCAATAACTCCTCAACTCTTCACAAGTTACAGCGTGGGATCTTTAATGTCCACCAACTAATGCCAGGTGGTTGAACACCTGGATAAACGTCCAACTGAGGGACAGTACACTTTGTGGTACAACGCCCTTGCTGTGAAACATCAATCCGACAGTTTATACTCAGGATGGGAATCGAACCCCGGCTGGACAACTTAATTGGAACTGTGCGCTACCTCTGTACCATTCTGTCCGACTCTGAGTAAACAGTCAGACTGGGGAGAGCAGCAGCACGATGCTTAAAAAGTAGGACATTCTGTTGCAAAGAGTTTTTAAAGGTGAAAATAAACTTGACAGCCTAACTCTAACCCGCAGTGTTTCTTTTATTGCTTTCCACGTGTCCATCTCAGGTTTTTTGATCTGAAACAAAAAAATATCAACTTATCATCTTTAAAGGATTTGCTTCTCAGAATTGTAATTTCACATGACTAATAATGACAGGAGGAACAATGGACAAATGTGGAGATGTGCTGCATATTAATTTTGTTATATTTTATATCAGGGCAAAACAGGGCAAAAATGAGGCAGTCCTCAGATGGGAATGCTAAACCAAATACACCGCTGCACATTAGTTTTGAACTCGTGACCCAAGCATCCCAAGGCAGTCCCCAGATGGGAATGCTAAACTGGTTTCTGGATTGGTGTATCAGATTTTTTTTGCAATCCACCTATCATTTCAACACAACTTTCTGGGACACAAAAGTAGCCCCCTCAAAATCAACGATCACTCTTTTAACAAATTATAACAAGGAACATCGCGCTGCAACACACATCACAACAACATCCCGATCCCACACACACACACCAAACAAAAATACTCAACGTCACTTTTAACACATACATGCCATTCTCAGATCACATCACAAACATTAAAAAAAACATGAACACCCAGACTGAACACACTTCGGGTATTCACAGGCACCGATTTCGGGCACTACAAAGAAGCATCACTAATATCACTAGATCAGTCATTAACTATGCCAGCTCATCTTGGGCCTCCACCCTATCAAACGCACATCTCAACACCCTGCAGACCATTAACAAAAACAATTAAAAAGCGTACTTAATATTTGAAATGTAAAAATCTTGTTATTATTGTAATAAGCACCTTTATATATAACAGAAGGAATGAAATCGTTCAATACAGAGTGGCAGGGGGCCACAAAAGAATGATGTAAAAAAATAATAATCATAAAGTTAATGTACAGACAAGCAAATGATGAGTAAAATGTAAGCTTTGCTGATGAAAAGATGAAAGCAAAGCTAAAATATTTGTTGAGCAAAACATTGAGACATAGTGGTTACACCAACGAAATAATATTAGTTATATTTTTATTATATAAAATATAGACGAACACATTTTGAATTTAAGCATATTTAATTTTTGCATTTATTGAATGTACAGTACAAAGTTATGAAAATAATTCAAGATGTCCCTGGTTGAAAGAGCCACTTATCACTTTGCCGCCAATATCTGCCATAATTGTAAGTAAATTTCAACTACTAATGCATGATGAAACACTTGTTTATGGCTAATATTAAAGAGAATGATGGCATAAGAACTTAGCTTTCAGCGTTCGGCACGAAATGCCATGGTGGGCGGAAATGACGTCTTTCGTTCGTTCATACATGAGAGGGGAGCGTTTCTTGGTTTTTTTCCATCAAGCAATAAATTCAATGGTTTTCACATATACAGTGGGTAGAACAAGTATTTGATACACTGCCGATTTTGCAGTTTTTCCCACTTACAAAGCACGTAGAGGTCTGTAATTTTTATCATTGGTACACGTCAACTGTGAAAGACGGAATCTAAAACAAAAATCCTGAAAACAATATTGTATGATTTTTAAATAATTAATTTGCATTTTATTGCATGAAATAAGTATTTGATCACCTACCAACCAGTAAGAATTCTGGCTCTCACAGACCTGTTAGTTTTGTCTTTAAGAAGCCCTCCCATTCTCCACTCATTACCTGTATTAACTGCACCTGTTTGAACTCGTTCTCTGCATAAAAGACAGCTGTCCACACTCAATCAGACTCCAACCTCTCCACAATGGGCAAGACCAGAGAGTTGTCTAAGGACATCAGGGATAAAAGTGTAGACTTGCACAAGGATGGGATGGGCTACAGGACAATAGGCAAGCAGCTTGGTGAGAAGGCAACAACTGTTGGTGCAATTATTCGAAAATGGAAGAAGTTTAAGATAACAGTCAATCCCCTCAGTCTGGGGCTCCATGCAAGATCTCACCTTGTGGAGCCTCAACGATCATGAGAAAGGTGAGGGATCAGCCCAGAACTACACGGCAGGACCTGGTCAATGACCTGAAGAGAGCTGGGACCACAGTATCAAAGAAAACCATAAGTAACACACTACGCCATCATGGATTAAAATCCTGCAGCACACTCAAGGTCCCTCTGCTCAAGCCAGCGCATGTCCAGGCCCATCTGAAGTTTGCCAATGACCATCTGGATGATCCAGAGGAGGAATGGGAGAAGGTCATGTGGTCTGATGAGACCAAAATAGAGCTTTTTGGTTTAAACTCCACTCGCCGTGTTTGGAGGAAGAAGAAGGATGAGTACAACCCCAAGAACACCATCCGAAACGTGAAGCATGGAGGTGGAAACATCATTCTTTGGGGATGCTTTTCTGCAAAGGGGACAGGATGACTGCACCATATTGAGGGGAGGATGGATGGGGCCATGTATCGCGAGATCTTGGCCAACAACCTCCTTCCCTCACCAAGAGCATTGAAGATGGGGCGTGGCTGGGTCTTCCAGCATGACAACGACCCGAAACACACAGCCAGGGCAACTAAGGAGTGGCTCCGTAAGAAGCATCTCAAGGTCCTGGAGTGGCCTAGTCAGTCTCCAGACCTGAACCCAATAGAAAATCTTTGGAGGGAGCTGAAAGTCTGAGTTGCCCAGCGACAGCCCCGAAACCTGAAGGATCTGGAGAATATCTGTATGGAGGAGTGGGCCAAAATCCCTGCTGTAGTCTGTGCAAACCTGGTTAAAAACTACAGGAAACGTCTGATCTCTGTAATTGCAAACAAAGGCTTCTGTACCAAATATGAAGTTCTGTTTTTCTGATGTATCAAATACATATTTCATGCAATAAAATGCAAATTAATTATTTTAAAATCATACAATGTGATTTTCAGGATTTTTGTTTTAGATTCCGTCTTTCACAGTTGAAGTGTCCCTATGATAAAAATTACAGAACTCTATGTGCTTTGTAAGTGGGAAAACCTGCAAAATCGGCAGTGTATCAAATACTTGTTCTCCCCACTGTATAACACATTAGTTTCACAAATTTCCATTGAAATACTCGGGTATTTCCATCAATTGTCGCCATTTCCGTCTCAGTTACGCACTGCCATCAACCCGACGGCGGTCATTGGCTGTCATTTGAGGTGCGTGGGGGGGGGGGAGATGGGGGGGCACCGGAGACATGGTAGACACCGGGGACATTTCAAACTCGATGCAATTGTATATCAGCGCACGCGCTGTAACAAAGCCCTACACATCATCACAGGTTGCGCATTAACAACACCCATCGAGCACATACCCACAGAGGTAAAAATGCAAAAAATCAAAGACCACTTGGACACGAGAGGTGTACAGTTCCTTGCAATGGCAAGTGCCAATTCCAATCACCCTTGTCACTACATGAACAACCACCCACAGACCCCAAGACACATTAAAGCGACACCACAAAGACACCACTGTGACATCCTCCAAAACATCCCCCAAATGAACAACAGAAACTACGAAAAACACATCCACACCCACATCACCATAAACGCAATCAACAAACTTGGCCCAAACAGCATCCTGGGCAGTAAACCCACACCCATCCATGACACAAACCAATGACTCTCCAGGTATGATCGCATTCACCTTGCTCACCTACGCTGCGGACACCACCCACAGCTCTTACACTACAAACACAGACTCGATGTCACCACTGTGAAGGATTGATAGGTCGCCCCTGGGAGATCGATTGGGTATCTCCGTGCCACGGACCTGTTCAAGCAGAACTGACCGGGCAGCAGCAGCAGCAGCAGCAACAGCAGCAGCAGCAACAGCAACAACAACACCTTTCCGTACATCTGGGGTCACTATCTCAATGGAACACGAGTCCTCACCCTCATTCTTAAAAAAATAACTTGGTCGGGATCATAATTGCAACACCCGGTTTCTTAGCAGTCAGGTTTCTTATCTTCGTTTACATCATTTACTTCTCTCCAATGGTTTCAAGTGCAAAATTGACCCGCAAAGTATTTTCGAAACTTTTGAGAAAATTTGGTTATGCAATGTTGACAAGCACAATTCACAATCACGTGATTTCCACTTTAACACACGTGTTGAAAATCCAGATGGCTGCAAGTGAGAGTACCAGGGGGGTAAAGCAGCAAGTAGTTATTCAATTTTTGGTGAGCAAAAACATATTTTGGTGTTTGATCCAACATACTTTTTATGGAGCATTGGTGCTGCCAAAGCAGCTTCTTGGTAAGGGTTATACTGGGTGGCTTGTCATTACCTTCCCAGCGTTGTTTGTCCGTGCTCTATCCTCTTAATGCTGAGTGTCAAATAAGGAAGCGGTATGTACCACTCGGATGGGGTTTGAACCAGTAAGCTCCCAGATTCAGAGCAGACAGTCGAACCATTACACCACTGAGTCTGGTTAACAATAACATTAAGCCTGTTGAATGTACAGACTATTTGCTGTGCGGTTTGGCGACGATTGCCTGTTAAGGTTATCCGTATTTGCTGCAAATCATGTAAAAATTGAAGAGAAAGTGCAAAGAATGAACCACTCGCTGCAACATTGGTCACCTCCATTAACAACACAAACACATCGCGTGATTTTGAGGATCTCATTTTGACTGGACCCAGAGGTTTCTGTTCATCGTCTCAATTCAGACATGAACATCAACTTTGATAACAAGCTGAATAGAAATTTGAACCACCCTCCTGTATCTATCTACATTGCCAGAGATCAGGAGAGGTAGCCAGGAAAATGATGACAAAAACTATAAACATCTGGCCATGTTTTTGCACAGAACATAGCCATAGGTTTACCCTTCTTAAATAAGTATATAATCAATCGATGGCTTCCATAAATTTGTTCCAACTGCATTGCATTCCTTATAGATGGCTAATGAAGCCATGGGACAGGCACAAAAGACTGAACTGGACCAAGAATTTGTGGACATGTTCAACAAAGTTGATACCACCAAGATATTGTGTGACAACATCATCGCACAGGTGGAAGTGATGCTGGAGTGCAATCTTGGTAAGATTCAGGATGACGATCCCCCACACATCTCCCCCACACCCGGCACCCCAGTTCAACAACTCTTCCTCCTGTGCTATTCAACCCATCCCCTCTCCTCCCCCACCATCCCACCCGCCTTCAAGGACCTCTCCCCTTCCCCACTTCAACCTCACTCCACCCGTCCCCAGTTCAATATAATCATTCTCAACATGCGCTGAATTATTAGCACGTACTGTTTAATGTACTGACTGGCGCTGCATCATGGAGTGTACATGCTGTCCCTGTTTATCATCTCTTCTCAGCACAAGGCTCTGTGTTCCTTATGTTTACCTCATTCAGACATTTATCATCACATTTCCTTTTGCTGCACTTACGTAATTTTTATTATCTGATATTTTCTTTCTTTTTTTATATTCCCATTGGCATATCTGATTAAAGCTCAGGATTACGGACGTCTGTGACACGAGCTCATTGATCCAGCTATTTTTGTTTGTTAGTCTTGTATACAAAGTCGAGGCTCGTGGAGGAGCTATACACCATAGAACGGATCAGGATGGAATAGAACAAAGAGAAGAGTAAAAATAGATGGGGAAACCCCAACAACAGAGACGAGGGACCAAATATAGTGAGACTTGGAGAAATATGGATGTGGGGAAGAAAGTGGGATGGAGGGATGACATGGGGTGAACAAGATTGGTCCAGCCGCAAACTCTCAGGAAGGAAAAACTGGAAACTTGGAAAGGGTGGGCTTGGGGATGGTTAACGGGGTGAGAAAATATCATGGTTTTGCACCGGGGGCGGGGGGGGGGGGGTGAGATGATGGTGAACAGCTGTCTTGAAAACCTGGAGGGAAGAGTGAGATTGAAGACGATGTGGAAGCTGGTTCCACAGGTGCAAAAAAATGAGGAACAAATGAGTGGAGGGAGCAGTGGATCCTGCATTTTGGGAGTTTCACCAGAATGTAGTTGCTGGTAGACCACGTGTGCCCAGCAGAAACCTGGGGGGAAGGGGGGTGGGCAGAGCATGGAAAGAGCAGAGGGTACAAGATCACCAGAAAAGAGGTGGAAGAAGACAGAGACCACTGATCTATCTGTAATGTGAAAGTGATAGGCCCATAGACTCAGTTTCATTTGCAGGAGATTTCAATGTTCTTGAAGAGCTTAGTTTCCATAGCGTCAAGCTGAGCAAGATGTGAGGCAGGAGCACCCGGCCATCGGCTTATCTGTTACTTTTTCCGATTTTGTTTGCATGCTGTGGACGTGGCCATAAGCCCTCTCTCCTTAACATTTGTACTTGAGTGCAATCACCATGGATTGTCAGCAATCTCTGTGATCCTTAAGTGTTTAGACCAACATGCAGTGCAGTAATAAAACATTATGATAATTGTTGATTTTTGGGAATAGCGTATTGTTATTTTGGTGATATCATGTTATAATTTATAATATTTTGTTCTGTAGAATTTATATAAGCAATTGGATGTTTCATTTTGTTTGACAAAACATCTGTGCAGGAAAGGGGGCTCTAAGCTTGTGTGCAGCTCGTAAAAGTCGGTTTTATTACAGGAGCAAAATTTACTGGAATGGTTTCATCATTGATAAAAAAAGAAAATGGCAAGACGAACTTTGAAATCCTGGGCCAGATCTTGAACAAGGCTGGGACTGATGTTGGTGCTGATTCATCTTACGGTGAGAATGGGAGACAAATTGTGATGTGTTGACATGTTATGGTGAGACAGAGTGACATGCAGTGATATCTTAAACTGAGAATGATTGACATTGAACAATACTGATTGTTTACATCTATGTATTCATATTGATCGATGGTACTCATATTCATAGTGATAACATCTATATACTCATAGTCCTCCCACCCAAAAGAAAATAAAAAGTGAAATCACTTTGAATGTCCATCATGTGCAAAACGTCATGTACACACAAGACCACATGTTATCCTTTCTTGCTCTTCCATGAGCCTCAATATGGAAGAGCAAGGGAAACAAAAAAACCTAACTCTCAAGATGATGTTGCTTTTACACCATTAGGGTTTGTCCACTCGACTACATTTCAATGCGAGTGGTGTTTAGTGCAGCTGATATTTCACAACCCGGATTTTTTTTTTATGATTTATGATAAATAAACTCTCTTGTCCATAGAATACGATTCCCCATGCGGTTTTTAAGTACAATACTTAAATTTTAATAAAATTATGATTTTGATGATCATTTTAAAAAATCCAGACATTTAGCATTACTGAAGAAGTCTTCCTAATACACTGTCAAATAATAAGATGACATACATGGTACACCATAGAACGCAGCATCAATCAGCATCGTACATAGCCGTATCGGCGGCCTCATCTTCACCCCGATACTGCACCCTCACATGTCACGCCTTCTCATGCTATATATCAATGTATAGCATGGTTCTTGGAAGTATTATGATGGTGATTTGTGTTCTAGTGTTGAAGTATATAATTCAATGTAAATAAAGGCTTAAAGGTGTAAAAAACAAAACCAATTAATTCCGCGTTTTACTGCCATTTTACCCAGTGTCAATTACACACCCTATCGAACACGTTACATTAGTTGTTCGTGCCTGCTGTTTGTGTCCTTTATAACGTCCTTAAAAACAGTAAATTTCCTGTTTGGAATGGTTTTCAATTTAGTTTGACTGCCAGGCAGGCAGGCAGAGTAAAAATATTTTCTCTCTCCTCTCTGCACATGTGCGATCAGGACAAATTCAGAGCCAGAGTATGGTTAAATGAAAGAGCCTATTGTTCCTATCCATGTTCCTATTAGTGTTCAAAATATTACATTCGATTTAAATAAGCTGTTCATAAACTGACAATCATGAACTGATCAGACAGACGGACATGAACCTATGGCTTCACCCCACTTTTTGCTTCGTGTGTGCAGGGCATCAAAGTATTCGTTTGGCCCATTTGTTACTCCAATCTGAGCATTTGGCTCATAATTCTGGAGTCTCAGGTTCAATTTCCATATTCAGTGTTGATTTATCCATTGTCCTCTTATGTCCTTGCAATTAATGTAAACGTACACTGGTTTCTTCTGATGTCCTTGTCCTGTGTGTGATTCAACATAAGTGAGCCTTATGCTGCAGTCTTAAATTGTTCTTTTTTACAGTGATATAATACTCATGGAGGAGTTTGTACAGAAACTATATACATGGCAAAGACATTGGTAGACGTCAATCACCTTTACATTAATTATTAGGACATTTGCTGACAAAAGACAAACAAACATGGTGTTCGGAATATGGGATTTGTACTTGGGTTTCTCAGATCAAAAACTAGGAGTTCCCATGGGAACATTACCAAGCCTTTTCATTTTAACTAAAACCACAACAAAAAACAACAAAACATTCTCCCACATTGGAGGGAATCTACTTAATACATATGCAAATGTGGGGAGGGTGCAAGGGGATTTGGGGATTACTGAAGATAATTAAAGTTAAAGTAAAGGAAGGGAACAATATAATAATTAAAATCACCTTTAATTCCATCAACAAGTAGGATGTTGAAAAATTCAAAAACACTGGAAACTAACTTCAGTGTTTCATTCCTTTCATTGACTGCAACCTGTTATCCCTCCCTATATATTCTTACACTCGTTTACAAGTTTTGAACCTTAAAAATAAAACGAATGATATTGCTTATCAATGTTGTGTTTGTTTCATGTTTTGTGGATGCTCAGGTGGCTCACTGATAAAGTGTGGAGATTCTGAACAGAAGATTGGTGCCTTGGAGGCAATCTTCAAGCAAGAGATGGGAGAAAAATTCTTGAAACCATTTCAACTATTTTTGTCGGAGGAGTATCCAAACATTATGGTGGGTGCCACAGTTTTTAATATTTTTTGTGAAGCAATGAGACATGTTAAACAGAATGGTATTTGATTTAAATGAACAAAAGGAACAGCTTAAGGTTGAATGAACAGGCAATGCAAGATAATTTGTCGATGAACAACACTTGTACGGAAAGTATTGATACTCTAGGCATTTGTCATTTCGAAGAGATGGACATGATAGAAGTGTAATGGTGGGGACTGGATTTTAAGAATAACCAAGAACAAGACATTTGGCCCAATTAACTCATCACGACTTCAACATGACAATAATCGCCTCATCCATTGTCCAGTCTATGTTTTCATTCTCCTTATGTTCCTCCTCTCCCCCCCTCTCCCAATCGAAGAGCCACCTTTGTTTCTCTAACCACACTCGTCCTTCCTGTCTCTACATGTGCTGGCTCTCATTACGGTCTCACGTCACACCTGTACATTGAAACGACCTTTTGTACACCTGATAACCTGAGATATCTCACATACCTGTCCACCTGTTCCCCATCTCTCCTTCCTCCTTATGTTATTTCATTTTTGTGTCTCAATATCTGTCAAGAGAAAAAACAAAAGATGAAAGGAAAGTTGATCCAAAGATAGTTTGTGCATATGATGCATGACTGACATAATGAACAGCTTTAAAATTGATTACAAAGGAAAAAAGCGAACAGACATTTTATCTTGAAAAAGAGAAACATCTTTCATATTTGTTGATGAATGTGACAAGAACTTGAAGCTTCCCGTACAATGCTAAGCTATCCAAGTGAAAACGATTCATGTTTGTGTTTCCATCGATCTTGCGCTCTGAAGTTCTGTTTTTGTGCACAGAAAGAGCGCAGAATCCTGGAAGGAAAGCGTCTTGAACTCGATTCCTGCAGAGCTACACTCAAAAAATCAACTCAAGAGGATGATAAAAAAGAGGTAAACTTCAGGCTGCCTGTCAACTGATGTGAATCTTACAACTCAGTGCACTTGTAGTCGCTGCTCATCTTAAACAATATTTACCCAAATACACTGGTAGAGAAACATGTATTGTGCAAGTGAAACCACTCTTTTAAAATGAATGTTTTCCAATCCTCGCTTTGCATTTCTCAACAAAATCTCATAAATCCGGTCACCGGCCACCGGCATTTGCTCAACCATTACCAGTAATTGTTACCTATAAGGGAGAGTGGGGCAAGATGATCCCTGGGACATGATGATCACCCCCCTCTCACGACTCAAATAAAGCTCGCATTGAACAGTGGCACCACTCAACGATAGATCGATTAACTACAATTCCACTGTGGAAGGCGCATAATGAGAAAAAAAAAACGCTGCGTTCGTTTTATCAGAAAAACATCATTTTCCTCCTGAATTTTTTTTTTTTTTTTTTGAGAATCATCGGTGAGTACGTATTATCTCCATGAATAAGTGCAGTAGGAATGGTATCTGTATATCGGTAGATACGCAGCTTGTATGCCCATATTGCGTGTATGTTTTGCCGAGCTCATTGCTGTAATTTATGAATGACAGACAATTTTGTAAAAATGGCGGTAGTGGGGCAGGATGATCACTTGGTTGTGGGGCAAGTTGATCAGGTGATCAGATGACAATAATGATATTATTGAAGGAGACTTTGTAATTACAAAAATAGATGGGAAAAAAGCGCGATCAATTCTGTACATCGCGCGTGTAGAGGCAATCGACGACGATGAATATGAGGGAGTCTTTCTACGCAAAGTACCTTCTCATATGAACTTCGATCGACCTACGTTCATCGTGGACGAGACAGATTGTGGGGCTTTTTCCAAGGAGGACATCGTTAAAAAACTACCTCCACCCGAATTTTTAAAGGGAAGCCAGAGAAAATCAAAGCAACTGGTATTCAAAATTGATCTCAGTCAGTGGGAGTTGCGAATTTAGACATTAAGACTGGAACACAAAGTTAAATGGACGTTCGTATCCAGTTGTGTATGGGACATTGTTTTGGAAATATTTTATGTTGGTATCTTCGATGGATATATATAAATGAAGAATTATTTTCCGTTCATTAAAATTCTAACACATCGCTTATTTAGACTGTCCTCATGTTTCCTTAGGACCATGATCATCTTTCCCCATAGTGATGATCGACTTTCCCCAGGGGTGGGGCAAGTTGAGCATTTCGACCACAAATTTTGAATTGCCTTTTATAGACATTCAATGATCTCTAATATTCTCAAAATTTGGCAGTTACTTGGGGCGATAGATGGACTAACGAATGGCAATTGAATGGTGTTTGGCTGGCAAATCATCTGATGGCAAAACAGACAAAACCAAAAAAAGAGACCATCTTGCCCCACTCTCCCCTACATTACAAGGAAATATGAGAAAAAGAGTGTGAATGAGGTGGAAATTTGGTTTACAATGGAATACAGCAACTAGGTAAACAGGAACAGGAGATTAATTACCAGTCAATTATGTTCTCAATATGTTATCATTTTTAGGGTGTTCATCACACGATTCAACGAAAAATGATGGACAAATAAACTTGCATCTCAACATCTCATCTCTCGTATATCCTTATTTGCCAAAGCAGTGAGCATGCCTCAATCGACGACATCCTGTTGATATCATCCATTAAACTTGCATCTCGACCTTATGGCCAATAACAGGAAACTCTGCTATGAACAACAGGAGACTCTTAACAACCATCAAAACATACTCCAGTAACCCCCCCCCCCCAAAAGTTTTTTTTTAAGTGATTTCATGCATTGTTTGTCTTGTGGCTTTAGTTTCTGCCAATATGTCCACTCAGTCACTGCCACACTTGGACAACGTATTGTACACTTGATCGTATTTTAGTCACTTGTCTTCCTATTCATGTGTTCCAATAAGCAGGAGAAGGCATTTATCTTCTCCTACTTATTGGCCTCCACTAACCACAAGCAAACGGTCTCCTTTTGGCCTGGAGCTAATGAGGCAATTTCCATCTCACTTTTACAGCCAAGATTAGAAAAACGATAACATCCTTACTATAATTCACAGACCGGTGTTTGTGTGTTTGTTTATTTGTTTGTTTGTTGCACGACTCCTACATTTCTGGGCTGATTGCATCCAAACCTGCTACGTAGGATCAGCCTGACCACAATTAATGTATAGGGGTGTTTCTATATTTGCCTGTGGTCTTTGGAGGGTGGGGGGAGGGGGAGGGATGCAAATTCTCGATGTAAATGTTTATCCTGTAGCACCACCTCGAGGTGGGGTGTAGGGTATTACAAGTCTCCACCATTTGCAGTGCAGTATTCCTATCTCCACATTTTGTAGTGCAGTGAGGTGTTTTGAATCATAAGCAGAAGGTATGTTTTTGCTTCATGCACATAACCCGTGTTTTTTATTATTATTTTTGCCAATACAGAGCTGTCAGTTTCCTATACACCACCCAAATAAAGGAATGCGTCGGAAGAACGTGTTGCATGCTTGGAACAAGATCACCAGTAGGATGGGTACTCTACTCGTAATTAACAATTCTGGATGAGTAAACAACACTGGAACTTTTCTATAAGTTTGTCTCTATCACCCTCACAATTTAACCCTGTACATCATTGATTCGGAAAAACGAGGGGTGCAAACATGCATAGTTTGCCATTCTCATCCATTGATAAGCAGCATAGATATAACTCAAAGTGGCATTAGCAATTAGTTCACTCAGTCAATCTGTCTGTCTGTCTATCAGACTACTTCTATAATCGAGGAAATACTTCATGTCAATTGAATTTTACATTTTGAGCACTGCAGAAAATAGTACACAAATCCGAACATGAACCAGAACACAAAACTGCAGTTCAGACGAACTTTGATGAATAGTTTAGATGAATAGTTAACGTGTGGAACACGGACTCTAGCTCTGAATTTGGCAAATTGTGTGGCGTCTCATCACAAGTGCACATGCACACAGTGCGGTTAAGCAATTGCTTCAGTCTGTCTGTCCGAAAGTTAAACAAAATTAAAAATCATTCTACACAGGAAATGTATTGCTTTTTTATGGACGTCATAAAAGGCACAAACATCAGGCACAAATAACAAATTAAAGTGTTGAAAAAGGTGGTGTAAAAGAAGGTGCATAAACAGTGGTAAACTTCTGATTCGTTGGTTTTTCTACATCCTTTAAAACTTTATTCTACTTGACTTTAATCATGTAATTAAATACTGTAGAACACAAATCGCCTTGTGTGCACTTACAAGACCTTCAATTTAGCAGTACAGTAAGACACCGACATTAGCGGGGAATACGTCCCTGAAAAATGCTGAGAATGTCCAATCCGTGAATGGTGGGGCATTGGATAGGTTTCCGGTGGTTCGTGATTCATGAGGGAAATTAAAAAAATTTCATGAACAAGAATGCACATTATTAGTTTCAAAATATAATGCTGACAAATAATAAAAAAAACAACAGGTACTGTTTCCAATTTTTATTTAAGTCACGACATAACTTTTGATGTGACGTCCTCCTGCAGTTGGGTTACTTTTTTTTGGAGGTCGGTGGCAGGATTTGCACTCCAGCCACCGTCAAATCCTTCACTCCGCAAAACAGAAAAACATAAAGAAATCTGAAAACACACTCCGTGGGAGTACTCCTGTGCAGCTGCCCTCCAGAGGGCAGCTCACCAGACGACGAGATTGGGGCAAAGCCTTCGGGACCACCACTCTTTGATGATTGGAGAAAAACGATGGGGTAACCTTCCCGGGTCAGAATGCGGTGGTGTGCGTCGGGGTGGTGCTGAGGTGTCGTCCACCAGACTGCGGTCTCCTTGGGTTAATCTGAGGCGGTCCCTTCAGGTGGGTGCCTGGAATATCCTATCCCAAAGAGAGGATGATCACCTGTCGCTGTGATCATCTGAGCTCAGGTGTTTGAACATCAGTATTGCAGCACAGTCTGAGGTTCGGAGACTGGATAGTGGCGAGATCATGGCAAGTGGTTACACCCACTATTGGTCTGGTCACTCTGATGGTTACCATGCCCAAGCAGTTGCTCTAGCTGTGTCCTGGAAGGTGACTCCATAATAATTGAGCTAACACTGGTCAACGAGCATATTATGAGACTAAGGATTCATCACTCCTTGGGTGTCGTTTATCTGGTCTCTGAATATGCTCCGACTGTGAATCACGGTGGTCTCACCGTGAAAGACGCATTCTATGGCCCACTTGAGTCTGTGGTTGATCAGTGCCCCAGGGCGAGATACTCTTCTTGTCTTGGTGGATTTCCATGCATAGATTGGAACTGATAGGGATGGTTATGAGACATGTGTTGGTCCCCGTGGGTCTGGAACTGTGAACCAGAATAGCACTAAGGTCCTTGACTTTGCAAGAAGTCTTGGACTTGGGGTGACTGGTTCATGCTTTTAACACCTACAGGGTCATCGCTGGACTTGGCATTCCAATGCTGGTGGTGACCATGTGCTTGTTGATGGTCACTGGAGGAATATCCAGAACTGCAGGGTCTCCCGGAGTGCTCAGTTCCTCAATACCGACCATCGGCTTATGGTAGCAACTCTGAAGTTGCAGCTTAAATTCAAGAGAATGTTACCATCCTAACCCCAGCTGGATGCTGTCAAACTCAAGGATGACAGGGTAGGCGAGGAGTTTGCGGACAAGCTCAGTGGGGATTTCTGGAGTCTGGGTGCTTTGGGGAACCCTGAAGAGCTGTGGAGTGCCTTCAATACCACCATCCTTGGTGTTGGCAGTGGATGTCTTGGAACTCACCAGAGGGCGAAGAAGAATTTTGTCTCTCAAGCGACACTCAAGCGACATTGAACAGAGTCAGAGGGCCAGGCTGAGCTGAGCTGTTCAGTGAGCTTTGGCATAAACTGGACGTGCACTATGGGTGGACAAGGTGGTCAGGTGTGGTCAGGTGATTCTTGTCCTGCATACAGGGGAATTCACACATTGTGTTCCTCCAAGCCCATCAATTGGTGTACTGCAGTTAGAAGGGAGGGTGGTGGGCCCTTGACAGAGGAGTCCGAAGTGAAGGCCCGCTGGGCCAGTTACTTTGAGCGGCTGTTCCAGGCTGATCCACCAGCTGTCGAGTTGGACATCAGGGGTGTTATTATCCCTATTGCTGACCCTCCAATCAACTGTGATCCACCTTCATTTGTGGAAACACATGCTGCGGTGAACCGGTTGAAATGGTGTGAAGCTTGTGGGATTTGTGGCATCCATGCTGAACTTCTCAAGGCTGGTGGAAATGCTGTACTCATGTCGTTGCATGCAGTTCTGTGCTCTGCCTGGAACACAGGCATGATCCCAACTGGCTGGAAGAGGGACCATGTTGTCCCTCTCTGGAAAGGGAAGGGTGATCACCAGGACTGCAACAACCACTGAAGGGTGATGCTGCTCTCAGTGCCAGGAAGGTCTTTGCTTGGATAATTATTGATGGGGTTCACCACCATCTGCTTGAGCACCAGTGCCCAGAGCAGTCAGGCTTTTCACCAAAGAGGTAAACGATTGACCGTATCCTTGCCCTTCAGGTACTCACTGAACACAGGCCAGAGTTTTGGCATGGGCTACTTGCAGCCCATGTTGATCTCTGCAAAGTATTTAATTCAGTGAATCGGGATATCCTCTGGAGGATTCTTCATCTTCATGGGGTGCCACCAAAACAGATCAATCTGATGCCTGAACTATACCTTGACATTGAGAGTGCTGTGAGATGTGGTGATACCATCTCTGACTTATTTCCAGGTGTTACTGGAGTTTGTCAGGGGTGTACACTGGCCCCCACACTTTTCAGCCCTTTTATGGACTGAATTCTGGGGAGGATGTTGGAGAGATCAAGCTCTGGTGTATCATTTGGGAATGTCAATATCTCTAACCTTGATTTCGCAGATGATGCAGTCATCTTTGCAGAGACTCTGGATATCCTTCTGGGGGCTCTTGAGTTGCTAATTCACGAGTTGGAGCCACTGGGATTTCGGGTTTTCTGAGTCAACACTAAGATCCAGGCTTTCTATGACATCTTGGATGCTGCTATCTTCTCTGTACCTGCTTGTGGTGAGGATGTTGAGTTAACGGTGAGATTCACTTACCTTGGCAGTGATATTTCTGTCTCTGCTGGCTGTGAGCCAAAGGTCAACAGACGTCTGGGTCGGGCCTGGGGAGTCATGGATTCACGGGATCATGTGGTGTGGCACTGTTGGGACCTGTGCAGGACGACGAAAGTCTGAGTCTTCAAGTCCTTGGTGAGTCTTGCTCTATGGATGAGAGACTTGGAATCTGACTATGGATCTGAGACGGAGACTTAATTCCTTTGGTACCAGGTCTCTTTGGAGAATCCTTGGCCATTGTTGGTCAGATTTTGTGTCCAACGAGCGGTTGCTGAGAGAGACTCAAATCATATTTGTTACCTACATAGTCTGTGAGTGTCAGATCCGGATGTATGGACATGCGACTCATTTTCCTGACACTGATGCTGCTCACCAGATTCTCTCAGCGAGGCAGCCTCATGAGTGGAGGAGGCCCATCGGCTGACCACATGCCTCATGGTCGCAGCAGGTTGATCGGCATCTTAAGGAGATGGGGATGCCTGGGGGATGGCCAGACGGTGGCCCCTGGAGTACCAGTGGAAAATGGACGCAGCGACGCACTGCTCCGGCGATTGTTCTCATTGCTGAACCTGACCTGGTGGGAGATGGTTTCAGAGCTGTTTTTTGCATGCGGCTGGCAGGAGATGTTTTTTGCATTCGCAAAAACCATGAACCACAGGGGCGAAATGTCGAAGCAGGTCGCATTTTCTGAACTGTGATTATGTGGGGTCCACAAATGTCGAATCCGCGAATGTCCAGGTTTCACAGTACTTGGGCAAATTTTACGTCGTCTGAACCAATGAATTTTGCCACGTGTTCTGAGAGTGGAAGAACAGCGAGATTCAGACAAAATGGTGGCGTACAGTGATGCAACAACAGAGGTAACTTCATCCAAAGAAAATCTGTGTTTCGTGCATCGACACAAACACCAGACAAAATAAGTACTGGCAAGTGTCTGCAATCTCTGATTGCTCATTCTAATTTCCATTCTGTTTCTCTTTCTTTAAACTTCAAACTATTTTAAACAAATGCCGATTCTGGTAAAATGTTGCATTCACAGAAACTGTGCAACTGGTGTTCACCAACAGCATTTATGACAAGACACCTGTGCATGTGCAGCACACTATTACTTTACCAAGCATGTTAATCCAACACTACTCAGCCTTTTTTCCAGGCTTAGGTGTGGTGGCCATTATTAGCACGAATACAAAGACACGCCTTGACCTGGTCTAACAGGATAATTTACTTTGGCAACTCGACCCTATTATGCACAAACCTGTCGCACCCTAAAGCAGGTAAAAGGCCATTTAAGTTTGCATCTCTTGTTACAGATAACTCAATGTTACGTTTACCTGTGTTGGCATTTGGAATTAAACCTTGCTCAGATTTTTCTCTCTTATATAATTTTATTCTGAAACCATTGATCATCGGATTTCCTGAAAAAGCTTAGCTATTGAAGCAGTAGGTGAAGGTACACTGGAGCTTCACTGCTTCTGTATCATTAAACGTTTCACCCATGATTTCGGCAACAGACTCAAAGTTTCCTGAGATAGCTCCTTCCAGGAAATATTCCCTTATCAGGTGGTATAGAAAGCTACCCATCAGTAACATGGTCCAAGAAAGCTTATTTCGTCCCTAATACCCACTGTTGGTGTATTCCCCCCTCTCTTTCTACTGTTCCTTTTGTTCTATTAAGTCCTGATCTACGTTTTAGCTCCTCCATGAACCTCAACATTTGATACAAAAAAATTCTCCTGCTCATCGGGCCATTCGAACAAGGAATGTTCTTGCCAATGGCAACGTTAATGTGATGACACTGGCCTGCCATATCACGAGATTTAAATCCAATTGAACATCTCCTGGGACATCATTGATTGTCACATTCGAACACTGTCAAACAGCCATAGACACTCAATGAGCTGGACCAGGAGCTGATTCAGGCATGAAATTCCATTCACTCGGCTCAGATTTGAGTGCTCATACGGTCAATGCGACGACGGTGCAATGTAGTAATTGCTGCCACATGTGAACATACCTTGTCTTGAGATTGTTACTTCTGCGTTGAATCCGTATGTGAAAACATTGGCCACAATGCAGCATTACGTGATTAAGTCACAATGAAATGGACATGTAATTATTATGAATTTATCTCTGTCAGAGGTTTGCACCTCATCTGTGCCCCATGATGTCACATAAATAAATCGCATGAACGACACTCACATGTTTGGATTTCTTCTGGTGGAGAGTGTATTGTGCAGAATTTGTCATCTCAATAACTGTGCAGCGTCAGTCAAACCTCTTGTTACCTCGATGTATTTGTTAACCTCGTGAAATGTATTCTCTTCCAGGCTAATGAAGCACTTCGGAAAGCGCAAATGGAATATGATGGACAATTTGAAACCACAAAGATCCTTCTTCAAGGACTCAAAAAAACACATGTAAGAGGCTGCGTTAGAGGCCTTGATAAAGGAGTGAGAATGTAAACAGTGTTGGTTACTACTGGATTAAGTGATGAATTTAAAAGTTTGAGATTCACTCAGATCTGTCCACTTTGATCTCTCAACAGGTAACTCAAGAGGCTGCAATCAAGGCTCTTGTGGATATTCAAATGAAGTATCATTCTGAAAGCATGCAGTGTCTGAATAAGCTGAGTGAAGATCTCAAAAGGTATCCTCCATCCATTAGCAGGCCTAAGTATATTTTTTAACATTGTCTGAGAGTTATGGAGAAGCATGTACATATACAGGTAGCAGATTAAAAAAAAGATGGAAACACCAACAGAATGTCACTTCGTTGTGTGTTGGGCCACCACGTGCATCCAAGACGGCATGGGTATGATGGATGTGGTGTGAAATCAACAAGGGTCTGGAACTATTCTGCAGGAATGTGGCACCATTATTCCACAAGGAAGTCCTTCAATTCACATCGGTGTGATGCAGGTGGAAACAGCTGTCTTAGGCGCCTCTCCAGACAGTTCCACAAATACTCTATGGAATTGAGGTCCAGGGCGATTGGGAGACCCATGGGAGATCGATAACTTCGTCCTTGTGCTCCTCAAACCATCCGGTGACAACACGTGTCCTATGGACTGGAGCATTGTCATCCTGAAGACACCCCTCCCAGGAGGGAAGAAATGCTGCATCAAGGGATACAGATGATCACTCAGGATGGTAATGTCGCATGCTTCATCAACCATGCCTTCGAATGGAATGAGTGGACCCAGGCCATGCCAGGAAAATGTGCCCACACAATTATGGAACTAGAGAACCTTTTACTGTCGGAACGAGGCACTCGGGGCTATACAGCTCCCTTTGCTGTCGCCACACGTGCACACGCCCATTCATGGAGAGCATGGTGAGGAATGACTCCCCAGACCATAATCATATTACTCCACTGCTCAGCAGTCCATTGCCTATTCTCCTTGCACCACTGCATCAGCAAACCGGCATGCCAGCTGTTATGAGTGGTTTGTGCAGAGCAACCCGGCTATGGTATCCCATCCTGTGAAGTTCCCTTCTGATTGTTTTCAACGATACAGGATGCTCACGACCCTCGATGAACTCTTCATACTCGAAGGACAACAGTCCACCATTGCTCTCCTGTTTCTCCTTGCAGTCCGAAATAATGCCCATGCATCTTGCTTGTCGAGTATGCACTTCCGCTGACTGTTGTCCTTCGAGGATTACATTTTTCCTTCCTTTTTCCCAGGCTAACATCACTTTCTAGACAGTTCTTCGTGACACATTAGCAACTTCCACAGCCTCTCAGTTTCAGTGCAGTTTTTCAGTTTATTTTCAGGTTTTTTTTTCCCCCCCCCACATTTATCTCAATGAAACAAATACAATAAACACATCAAACAAGAAAACAGTGAAGGAACCCAGAAAAAAAATATAGCATAACAGGACTTGTAAGATTTCAGGTTCCCATGACAATGTATTGTGATTAAAAATATGAAAAGTAAAAAGAAACAAAAGGAAGGAGAATATTGTAAACCAGCATAATTATACTGAGGAAAACAAGGAGTTGTGCAAACAGAAGCAAAACCGAAGGAAGCTAAAACAGATATGAACACAAATGGGGGACTCGGGGTGTCGGAGGGAGGAATCAACTCGAATGCAATTCATTATGTTAGCATCTCAAAATCACTCATTACTCATTAACTCCGCCACCGAAGGTGAAGGAGGTTTTGTTTTCACCCCTTTATGTTTGTTTGTTTGTTTGTTTGTCTGTTTGTTACTTGCAAAATAGAAGATTTTTCAAGTTAAGTATATTGGTCAGTCGATTTTGTTTTTCTGTCTATTTGTCTGTCTGTCTGTTTGTGTTTGTCTGTTTGTCACATACTGGTCACATTTTTAAACCGATCTTTACGAAACCTCACCACATGGTAGAGAGTGTCAAAAGGAAGAAGCCTATTGATTTTAAGATCAAAAGGTGAAAAGTTCAACATAGGTCAAAGGTCAACAACTTCGTTGACATTTCTACAATCCTCAATTTTCATCCGATTGACTTGAAATTTAAAGAGGATTTATATTTCAGGTCATTGAATTCAACTAGCAAATTATTTTTGAGGTCAACATGGACCAAAAGGTCAACATAGGCCAAAGGTCAACAACTGAGGTGAGATTTCTAAATTCTTCAATTTTCATCCGATTGACTTGAAATTTGAAGAGGATTTGCATATTTGGTCATTGAATTCAATCACCAATTATTTTTGAGGTCAAATTTGTTTTATGGGTTTTGCAAGTATTGTGCTCTACATGACATCTTCTTCTTGTTTGTTTGTTTGTCTGTCAATCATCGACAGGTCACAATCTAAAGTGATCTTCACGAAATTTAACCACATGACAGAGTTTGTCATAAGTGAGAAGCCTATTTAATGAAGTCAAAAGGTCAACATAGGCCAAAGGTCAACAACATCGACCACATTTCTAAAATGCTCAATTTTCATCGGATTGACTTGAAATTTGAAGAGGATATACATTTCAGGTCACTGATTTCAACTAGCCAATTATTTGTGAAGTTAACAATCAAAAGGTCAACATAGGCCAAAGGTCAACAACTTAGGTGAGATTTGTAAAATCCTCAATTTTCATCTGATTCACTTGACATTTGAATAGCAGTTGCACATTTGGTCATTGCATTCAACCAGCAATTATTGCATGGATTTGCATCCATGGCGATGTACCTTCAGTCCTCGCTGGCAGCGGTGGATTCTCCACGGATGGTGAATGTCTTCTCGTCTCTGCGGCCAGCAAGGCTGCGATCGAGCCAGGAAATGTACAGTGGGGGCCATGTTGGCGCACGTGGAACAAGCGCATTGATCGACGCTGGTTGAACGCCCGAGCGGGCATGCGGGACCCTCGACCGGTCGCCCGGGCGTCTTTGCAGGATGATTCGTGTGCCAATTTCAGTGTGGGCGATTCATGTCATCTCGTGGGTTCGGAGCGCAATATTGCCGCTATTTGGGATTGCCGGAAACGAAGTGAGACGGTTTCCGGCCCAAGCTGGCAGGCCACGTGAGGGGTCGGGGACAATCGGAGCGCCCGATTTGGGTGATGATGTTTGGATTTGGCATGGCCCCTCCCCCCGAGCTGCGGGCCCTATAAAGGTTGGGGCAGTCCCTCTGGCCCAGACAGTCTGTTTTTCCTGCTTCTCGTCTCCACCTCCTTGTCTCCGCCCACACCTCGTCGACACCGCCACGACCCGCCTCCTGCTCCTCGACTTCGCCTCTTCATCTCCACCCACACCAGGTTGACCCCAACCGCCTACCTGATCCCGCCTACTACTCCACCCTCGCACTCTGTACTCCGCCCATTCTCCACTCAAGCTCCTCCTTCATGAACACAGTCTCCACATGTGCGGCTTGGGCCAGAGGCAATGCGCTCACTGTCGGACAACACACCCCGGAGCATCCCCCCCCCCCCGAAACGTATTGGTGGCACGTCGTGCTATCGGGCGTACAGGTACGGAGTTCATAGCCTCAACCCCCCCCCCCCCCGGTTGCAAAACTCCCTCTTCATCGGGTTCTGTGTCTGTGTGCGAGCGTGTGTGTGTGTGTGTGTGTGTGTGTGTGTGTGTGTGTGTGTGTGTGTGTGTGTGTGTGTGTGTGTGTGTGTGTGTGTGTGTGTGTGTGCTGGCGCCTGTCTGCTTAAGGAAGACTGTAGAATATTGTTATCATTGTTATTGTTATTATTTCCGCATTAAGGCTGCTCTGTGTCCCCTTTTGTAAGTTGCCTGTTTATTGTCGTACCACACGCTTCTTTCTATTGTTGCACAACACACCCCAATAAACCTTCACTGTGCCACATATTTTTCCTCGCCTGCATGCAAATAAATTATTATTATTAGGAATGTTCCCTGCTCATTTTTGTCTTTTCTTCCATTGATCCAGCATGGTCCGAATCCAAGTTTAGCCGGGACTTTATTCCCAACGATCCGTTCCTTTTAGCCGGGACGTCCTTGGCAGTGTCTCTCGGCTGCATCCGAACCGGTAAAGTGATCCGTTCCGGTAGAGTGATCCGGTTCGGACAAGGCGTACCGAGGGCGTGTTTCCCCGGTAATTAAACCACGTGATTAATTAGGTAACCTGATTAACCCAGAGACGGGAGGACCCGAGGTCATACGGTTGAGTTATTGGCGTCCACGGTCGGTGAAGCGACCCGCTGCATCACAGAATTATCCGTGAGTGACGGCCTACAATTCCGGGGAGTCTGGTGGGAACCGCCAAAGCTTCCCCCACCTCGTGGTCTTCTCACCCGACCCCCCGGCCCGCAACAACATATTAACATCACGATGAGAAAATAAAAGGTTAGAATCATCAGCAAATAGGATGAAGGACAGGCTTCATGAAAATCATTAATATATTTTCTCTAATAAACAAAAGGGGGCCCAAGGATAGATCTATGAAAAACCCCACAAGTCATTGATCACATCTTGGATTCCAGACCATTTCACACCACAAATTGTTTTCTGTTTAACAGGTAGTTTTTAAACCATTCTAAGGTTATTCCTCCAATTCCATAATGTGATAGTTTGTATAAAAGAATGTTATGATCAATTGTATCAAAAGCCTTAGAGAAGTGAAGGAAGACTCCAACTGTATTTGCAAATTGATCAATTGCTTGTGCCACTTTGTCAAGGAACTAGGCATCTAATATGGTGCTATGTTTTTCTATAAATCCAAATTGTGAATTACTAAAAATATTAGATTGCTTTCAAAATTTTACAGTTTGTATATAAACAGTCTTTTCAAGTATTTTTGAAAAAAATAGGCCATAATGAGATTGGTTGATAATTACTAATGTCTCCACCATTACATATCGATGAATTTGTGATGAATACGTGGGGTTAACTAATTTCAGGTAAAATAGATTTTAAAAGGACATCACTTATTCCATCATTTCCTGCACTCGTTATTTTTCAACAATGTCTTTTATCTCAAGTTCATGAATCAGACAAAAAAATAATAAATTCAAGTTTCTGGGGCATCTCAGGCGCCCCCAAAAAAACTTAGCAAACAATCTATTTGCAGTGGCAATATTTTTTTGCTAAATTTTGACCATTATTAATAAAGTAATCATTTAAATGCTCTACTAACAATGACATAAGTATCTTCAGTTAAAACGTCATTCATCTTTATTGTTTCAAGAGAGGTATATTTTTGTCTTTCCAAGTGCACATGTATTAGTTTCCAAGTACTATTAATATCATTTTGACATTCAGCTATTTTCCTCATAAAATAATCCTTTTTTGCTCTCCGCAAAATGCTTGCAAGGATAATTCGAAATTTTATGTACTTTTGATGAAATTGATCAGTTGGATTTGACCTATATTAATATTATAAATTATTCTTCTGATTAATTGACCTAAGTATGATTAATTGACCTAAGTAAAGGTGATGGAACTCAAGGGGATTTTGGTATTTTTCGATAATACGAGTGTTTATTTTGGTATAAACTAAAGCCATTGTCACTAAAGTGCCTGTCAAACACACACCAACAATTGCACCCTGTTCAAAGTCACTGAGGTCTCCTCTTGCGGCCATGCTGGCTCTTAATGCCGAACTTGAGCGACAGCCAACTTGCATATACATGATGAGAGGACTGCCATGGATAGATTTGCATATTTCACACACTGGTCAAGAACGTGTGGTGGCCCCACACTTTTTTGTAAGGCCCATGTACAACACATATGTTGTAAGGCCCGTGTCCCCTGGTGTTTCCATTTTTTTGTCCACTAACTGTATAACATGTAAGACAAGGACATTTAGCAACATCAGGACATTCTTACATAAATTACAAGCACATGATTAGACACGAAACCAATCCACACAGTGCATGGGATTTGAAGCCTGGCACCCAGCATCATGGGCTAAAAGTGCTTTTACTCTGTGTACATAACAATACTGTCCATACTTTGCTCATCTCACATTAGAAAACCTGAACCAATCTGTTGGTTCAGGTTTCTTAATGTTAGTTATTGGTTTCGAATTCAACAAATGAAGAGAATACAGACAAAAACTATTTCAGAAGAAGGTATAAACCAAGTTAATAAACCTCAAGAATATAATGAGCAATGAAAAGAAAAAAACAATGCAATACAATAAGGCATCAGCAATAACAAAGTACCAAAAGTGAGCAAACTGCACGACATTGAGAACTAGCACCATTTAAGCACAAAATTTAGATTTATGGAAATTACTCACCAAGTTCTGTCTAAAACCACATGTCAATCTCATTGTAATACAATTGCTGGAAATGGCTTATTTTACTTGTATTGGTTTTGCAGTGGATCATCACAACCCTCAAAAGACAGCCGCAGTTACAAAAACCAGGATCTCACCCTTCATTGATGTGGTGCCAAGGCTGAAAGCAGGTGAGCAAAACTGTTAATTTGTGAACTGAACTCCGTCAATGTAAAACCTAATGTGGTAGAGTCTGCAAGTTGAACTCCGTCAATGTGAAACCTAATGAGGTCGAGTCTGTGAGCCGAACTCCGACAATGTGAAACCTAATGTGGTAGTCTGTGAGCTGACTCTGTTAATGTGAAACCTAATGTGGTAGAGTCTGTGAGCTGAACTCGGTCAATGTGAAACCTAATGTGGTAGAGTCTGTGAGCTTAACTCCTTAAATGTAAAACCTAATGTGGTCGATTCTGTGAGCTGAACTCCGTAAATGTATAACCTCATGTGGTAGTCTGTGAGCTTAACTCCATTAATGTGAAACCTAATGTGGTTGATGCAATACCGGCGCTGCATTAATCACAATGACTTAGTCAAGTAAATATATCGTGCTGACGAGGGCACATGAAATAATGAAAAAGTTTAATGTCGTCTTCATCCATTCCCATTAAAACCGTGGTCCTAACATACAGTCCATACTGTGGACATTTCTGCTCAATATCAGAGTAATATTTTGCATTCCTTGTGATAACCAATTTATGTTGAACAAAGGAATAATAAATTGAAACTGCAAAGCAACTTCAATTTACATTATTAACATTTCGTATACCAAGTATGTTTCACACATGTTGTGCTTGAGACCCAAAATTATTTTGATGCCCATAACACATCACCCTCAACGTTTAGCACACCTTTGGGTAATTTGAATTAGCCACCAATGGAAATCAATCTGGGACTGTTGTGCTGTCGACAAGGTTGATGCCGTTGTTTGTGGTTGCCGCATGACGTACACACAGAAGTACTTTCCGGCAAATTTGAGCAAACCATTGAAGAGGGGCGAAATAAACAGAAATTGAAAACTTTCACCTGATATTTCACGAAATTTTATTCAAATTCCTGATCATCAGCATTGCTGTGAAATGTTTAAAAATTTATTGACTCAAAGCAAGTCATATATTTGCCTGATTATGTGTTTTGATTGAAAATAGAAAAGAAAAAACACTTTACAACAGTGAGCGAGCCATCACCGACACCCTGAACAAATTACTAATTCCTGCTCTGAGGGCTGAGAAGGCAATGGGAAACTTGCGAGCATAACCAAATCACCCAGCATAACCCAACCACCCAGCACAACCAAACCATCTTGCACAACCAAACCACCCAGCATAACCAAACTACCCAGCATAACCAAACCACCCAGCACGACCCAACCATCCAGCACAACCAAACCATCCAGCACAACCAAACCATCCAGCACAACCAAACCAACCAGCACAACCAAACCACCCAACATAACCAAACTACCCAGAGCAACCAAGCTTTCCAGCATAACCAAACCATCTTGCACAACCAAACCACCCAGCACAACCAAACAATCGAGCATAACCAAATCACCCAACATAACCAAACTACCCAGAGCAGCCAAACTACCCAGTACAACCAAGCTATCCAGCATAACCACACGACACAGCACAACCAAGCCACCCAGTACAACTAAACCAATCAGCACAACCAACCACCTAATATAACCAATCCACCCCACATAACCAAACCACCCAGCACAACCCAACCACTCAGCACAACCCAACCATTCAACATAACCAAACAAACCAGCACAACCAAAGACCCAGCACAACCCAACCACTCAGCACAACCCAACCATCCAGCATAACTAAAACACACAGCACAACCCAACCAACCAGCACAACCCAACCAACCAGCACAACCCAACCATCCAGCATAACTAAAACACACAGCACAACCCAACCAACCAGCATAACCAAATCACCAAGCACAACCCAACCACCCAGCACAACCCAACCAACCAGCATAACCAAATCACCAAGCACAACCAAACCACCCAGCACAACCCAACCATCCAGCATAACCAAACCAACACAACTAAAACACCCAGCATAACCAAACCACCTAGCACAACCAAACCACCCAGCATAACAAGTACCAAAATTCTGCTCTGGCAGCACCGACACTCTGTAAAGTGTACGTTACATATCATTATCATTTTACGCCACACAATTATGTCATGGTGCCAAGTTTTTCCTCTGCTGTGGAAATTCAAACATCTGGAGTTGACGTTTATCTGTAATAGGAAAATAACTCACATGTGCATTAGCCATATTAATTGAAACCAAAAACTTTTCTAGGTGTGTGTGTGTGTGTGTGTGTGTGTGTGTGTGTGTGTGTGTGTGTGTGTGTGTGTGTGTGTGTGTGTTTTCACACCTGGATATCATATAAAACCAAAATTAGCCAAAAAGTTTAGTCTCAGATGAGTT
>NC_140965.1:71946474-72026474 GCF_056783735.1 Eptatretus burgeri
CTTTATGAAGGATCGGCTGGTAGATATTCCAGCAAATAATGAGTTTTGGAATAGTGGCTCATGCACAAATTTCCTGGCATCATAGGAGATCTCTCGCCACTACGCTCCAAGAGCTTGCCAAACATTCAGAAGAGATTGATGAAACGCAGGGAGCCGAGCTCTTTCAACCTGCTTTAGGTCTATAAGGAAGAGTTCCTGGTCATAATCCAAACCACCCATTTGCCGAAGCAAGGTATTGGTGAGAGGACGCCAGGACACTACTTCACCAAAGAGAAGGCGTTTTATTGCCATGAGTCGAAAAGCCATTATTCGACTCGGGATATGCACCAAGTTTTGGCCACCAGACATTCGTGGCCTGCACAATACATCTGGCTTGAGCCAGTGGTGGCCTCCACAGAAAAATCACAGACTTTTCTGAATGCTTGTGATCACAGCTTGAGGAGGCTGGAGTGCGATAACATTGTGCCATTCGGTTGGAAGTATTAGGTTATTAATAATCGTTACCCGTGCCTTAAGTGACAAGAACTGGAGCATTCCTTTCCACCTTGATAGTTTCTACTTAATGTTGTCGAGGAACCCATCCCAATTCCTTTGGATATAGCTCGTAGTTCCCAAATGGATTCCTAAGTATTTAAACCCATCTGTGTTCCATAACACTCCTCCTGGAAGAGTTGGGAGAGGTGTACAGAGGAGTGTGATAAAGGGAGTGTATCTGGGTGTAGCCAAAGAGCTACGCTCTTGTTCCAATTTACTCTTGCTGATGAGGCCAGTTCAAACTTGGCAAGACAACGGGATAGCTCACTGACATCTTTTGGGTTTTTGACCACAACACACAGATCATCTGCATAAGCAGAGATAAAAATGTTCAGACTGTTTGACAAGGATAACCCAGACAATGAGGAGCGAAGGATAGCCAGTAGAGGTTCAACAGAAAGTGTGTACAACATGCCTGACAGTGGACAACCCTGACGGATACCATGCTGAAAAGGAAAGGGATGGCACAAGCTATTATTTACTTTTAGCAGGCATGATGCATTTCTGTATAAAAGTTTTATGCAGGATATTACTATTTCCCCAAACCCTGCTCTATTAAGGACCACAAATAAGAAAGAATGATCTACACTGTCAAAGGATTTTTCCTGATCCAGGGGTAACAACCCAAACCCCTGAGGCACAGTTTGACCGATGGCAATTAAATCTCGAACTAAAAAATTACTGCCATAAATGGATCGATCAGGTATGCAAAACGTTTGTTCTTTTCCAATCAGGGGATGACATTTTTAAGACGCATTGCAAGCACTTTTGATACAATCTTGTAATCAGTGTTTAGCAATGAAACAGGCCACCAGTTTGTAATCTGCTGCACATCCCCATTCTTTGGGAGGAGACACAAAACCGCTCTCCTGCAGCTCAGGGGCAATTCACCCTGATCTAAGCTTTCAAGCAGGGTCTCCATTAGAGCAGGACCCAAATTGTTCCAAAAAGCTTTGTAGAATTCAGCAGGAAGTCCATCAAGCCCGGGGGGTTTGCTGTCCTCAAGCAGTTTTGATGCCACAGTGAGCTCCTCAAACGAAATGTCACATTCGAGTTGCTTTTGCTGTTCTTGAGAAAGGGATGGAAGAAGTTCAATCACCTCATTTATAAATGTTTTGTCCACAGTTCTCGGTGTAAACAGATTTGAGTAGAAACCCTGTATCGAATGTTTAATGTCACTCTGGCAAGTCAAAACACCGTTAGGAGAGTGTAAACTGTGAATCTCCCGAGACGTCTTGACGGCCTTCTCAAGGTTGAAGAATTCCTAACTTGGAGTCTCCAGTTGAATTCTGCTCATCCGAAGATGAACAATTGCTCCAGCCACACGCTCCTCGACTAGTTCAGCCAGTAAAGTCTTTTTTTCCACCAACTGCTGAAGGTGATCACTTCTACTGGATGCTCCAGCTTCTTGCTCATATTTAAGTACATCTTCTTTGAGAGCACTTATCAACCCAGATGCATTACTGGTGGTGTGTGAGCAATATTGTTGACAAAAAAATCCGAATTTGGGATTTTGTACAGTCCCACCACTGTTGGGAATTAGGAAAGGAACACTTTTGTTGTTCTAACTTCTTCCATACCAGTCTGAAGGCATTTTCAAACTG
Organism: Eptatretus burgeri; assembly: GCF_056783735.1. NCBI lineage: Eukaryota > Metazoa > Chordata > Myxini > Myxiniformes > Myxinidae > Eptatretus > Eptatretus burgeri. The sequence continues at coordinate 71,948,613 of NC_140965.1, forward strand.
TACATCTTGTAATAACTTGACATTGAAAGTCCAGTATGCACTATTACAACAATTAAAGGGGAACATATATTCCATTGCAATCATATGATGATCAGAAAAGCCAGATGGACTTATGCTTGTTCTCTGAACCAGATTCACCATTCCCTGGTTTACATAGAATCTGTCCAGTCGGCCCATGGTTATCTGGTTCTTTGAACAGCACACCCATGTATATTGACGGATGTTTGGGTTTTGCAGACGCCAAACATCCCGAAATTTAAATTTTTGTACAAGTTTTGCCAAAACCATTGCACTGGGTGGATGGGGCTCAGGAGTATTCCTGTCCAGTCAGGGGTTGAGTGTGCAGTTATAATCTCCCCCCATACAAATTAGACTAGTCAAGTCAACAGTGTTTAAAAAACCTGCTAACTTTGGAAGGGAGAGAATCCTTTCAGCTCTGTCGCTGGGGCAATACACATCAATAATACATTTTTTTTTGATTGCTACCTATCAATTCTACAGCAATTAAGAATCCTTTACAGACCACCCTACAAGAAATCTCTGAGGGTTGGATTCTAGGGTGCACAATAATTGCCACACCTGCCTTAGCATCCTCAAAGGCACTGGAGAAAAAAGGCAACCTTTAAAAACCCTGCGTCACTCGTCCTCACAAGGTTGGTTGGTGTGTGTCTCTTGTAACAATAGAATATCTTTTTTTTTCTCTTTCTTAAACATCTGCAACACCTCGAGGCGACGCACACAGCTGCGGGCTCCATTTATGTTGAGGGATGCTACCTTCATTTATTTATTTTTAGAACCTACGACGATTACTGCTCTTGGAGTTCTTTTCCGGCCTTAGTGGCACACTTCCTCAACCGCTGGAATTGAGGTTCTGAAATCCTAACTTGCTGAGGTTCATCAATCATATTTTTTGCAGTTTTTAAAAAGGCATGGATATTCGGGAAAAAATCCCGAATTCTCACATGCCTTTTCCTGAAGGTTTCATTTAAAAATTTAATAATTTCGTCTTCTGTTACCATGGTGTCTCCATCGTCCTCTTGGGCACAACACTCACTAACTGACACGGTAGAAGAGGTAACATCAAAGTCAACCTCATCATCTCTGTCATTCTCTTCCTGCTCCAAACTTATTTCGAAATCACAACTCTCCATAGAATTTGAACCATCGATCTTTCCATTCCCATTTGGCTGCCCACAATCACATGCAGCCTCTTTCTTACCACCCCTTGCATTTTGTTCCAGAAGGGTAGGACCAGGGCCAGATTAACCACTAGGCCCGTGAGGCCCGGGCCTACAAAAAATATTTGGCCAACGAAAATTTCCGACAACTTTTTTTTTTCAGTCTTAATTATGTGACTCGACATGTGCAGGAAGGCTGTACACACTGTGAGTGAAGGCGGCTGGCACGCGGCCAGACAGTGATCGTCGACAGCGAGCGTGGGAACCATGTGATCACATCACAAATCAGCCAATCACAGGCGTCGCCACTATTGTCTGGCTGACGGGTGGAGTAACGTTCGCGCTGAGTATGAACATACTGGCACCCTCTTACTTTCCTGTGAGTTAGAGCATCCTGACGCTTGCAGTTCTTCGTTTTGCTCTTATTTGTCGTTTTTGTTCTCGACTATGGCCGACGGATATATTCGGCACCACGACAGTGGTACTTGCAAACGCAACAAAAGGAAGAGGCGTGAAACAGAAAAAAAAAGACTGTCTGGATCCATCTTGAAAATTTTTTCACCTCACCAGAGTCGAGATGAGCAAATGGAATGTACGCATGCAGTCTTCTGATGTCAATGTCGAGGGATCAAGTAATCTCACACTGCATCACATTTCGAAAGCTGATGATACCAATACCGTGGCATCGAGCAACGAGAGAAGCATTGGAACAACTGCAGCCAGTGCTGCGGCTCGTAGTTTCTCAATCCTGATCCTGCTGAATGGACTCTTTCCGCAGAACTCGTGGATAATTTCATCCAGAATCCTCCCTGCCAAGATAGGAAAGCAGATTTTTCATATACGGCCCGAGTGTATCCAGATAAAACACGATATTTTCGGCGCGAACACTTTCAGCGGAAACTCACAAACGGTGAACAGGGACTGGATGCTGTTTTCTCCATCAAACGGTAAACTTTACTGCTACGTGTGCAAACTCCTCTGTCCCGACGGCGATGATCACGAAAGCCATCACAGTAATTTTCGAATCGGATTCAATGATTGAAAGAATGCCTCTGCACGTCTTGAGTCGCACGAGCGTGGGACTGCCCATATTCTCGCAATCAAAAAGTCGCTCGAAATGAAGGTGACAGACAGGATTCACACATCATTTGAACAGCGGTACCTCCACGAGGAAGCTTACTGGACTAATGTCTTGAAGCGAATTGTCTCTGTAATAGCGTTCCTCGCCGAAAGAGGGCTTCCGTTCAGGACACGACTGAGCAGCTGGGTTGTGCTAACAATGGAAACGATCTTGGTTGTCTTGAACTAGTCTCAAAATTCGATCCATTTCTCACCCAGCATCTTGATGTGTATGGGAACAAGGGAAAGGAAAGTGTATCGTACCTGTCATTAACAATATGCGACGAGTTTATTCTACTACTGGCTGAAAAAGTGAAATCTACCATCGTGCGAGAAATTAAAGATGCTAAATATTGTGGTGTTTCCATCGATTTGACGCCAGACATTTCGCATATCGATCAGTTGACGGTAATATTTCGATATGTGATGCAAGATGGTAGCGCCGTCGAAAGGTTTCTACAGTACGTCATCATTGAGCATCACGATGGTGAATATCTGTTTGGAAACTTGCAAGAGGTACTGGAAGCCAATGGGATTGATCTCATGGATTGTCGAGGGCAGTCATACGACAATGCAAGCAACATGTCCAGTGTCTAGTCAGGCGAACAAGCAAGAGTCTGTAAAATTAATCCATTGGCTCAGTGGGTAGGTACCATGTGCTGCACACAGTTTGAATCTGGTAGGAGTCGCTGCCACAGAGAGTTGCTTGTAAGCCGTCAAATACTTTGGACTTATTCAAGCCGTGTATAACTTTGTCAGCATCTCCCCAAAGATGGGCCATTTTAAATATAAGTCACTCGATGAACGTGCCATCAAACTCAAATGTTTGTCCGAGTCTGATACGAGGTGGTCAGCTCGCGCGGACGCCTGTAAAGCGTTTTCCACAAGCTACAAGGACATAAAGAAGGCGCTAATGAAGATAGCCGAGCGCCCTAAAGACACTCCGTCAGTGAGACTGGGAGCCAAAGCATTGGCTGAGAAGATGGAACTGACCGAAATAGCAATCTTGTGCGCTGTCTGGTCTGATCTACTTGGCAACATTGATCGAGTAAACAGATGTCTCCAACAACCTGGAATAGATGTCGGAGCGGTTAAGCAGCATTATGATGCCCTCGATGAATACATAGAGTCGCTTTGAAATGATGAAAGATTTGATGCATTTCAGGACCGTGCCAAAAAGATGGTTGAGTCCATAATTTACGCTGATGATAATTGTCGGGTCAAGAGGCGAAAGAAGGCCTTCGATGAAAATGACGAGGAAGAAGAAACCCCAAAATCTGGCAGGGAGAAGTTCAGAGTTGAGACGAACTTCTCCATACTCGATCGCCTTCTGACAGAAATCCATAGGAGAAGAGAGAGTGATCAGAAAATCATAGATCTGTTTGGATTCATCCCCACGGCCATGATACACTCTCTCGCAGAGCGGAGAAACTGGTTTCAGCGTACCCTGGTGACGTTGAAATGGACATGGTTCAGGAAATAGAACTTTGCTGGAAATACTCCTTGTTCATCGATGCATCAGATATGCTCAGGTACATTATTCACAACAATTTGACACAGACATTCCCCAATATTTTAGTTGCCATCCGAATATATTGTTCGATGTTTGCTACGAGCTGTGAGGGTGAACGCTCCTTCAGCACACTAAAGCGTGTTAAAAATTGTCTTTGGTCGACCATGGGGCAGGTGCGCGTGTCCACGCTCGCTCTGCTCTGTGTTCAATCCGAGCTGATGAAGCAAATCCATTTCTCCGAAGTGATCGCGTCGTTTGCAAACCAAAAGGCACGAAAGAAGGTGTTTCAGCAGGGTGGAAATTGAATATACATACATTCCTCGGAATTTGTTTTCTGTATCGTTCGTTTCTCAATTTTGAAGCCGAATTGGATTTTACAGGCACCTTGTATATTTGAAAGTCGGACAAATCGCCATTTACCGCAGTCTGTTCCGATTAAATTTCATGTTCAAAATCGTCGTTTTGGTCACTCTTGAATTTGGCCTAAGAAATCTCAAGGGCCTTGGCCTACGAAGACCTTAATCCGGCCCTGGGTAGGACTGCAGATTTCCTCTGAGGGACTTTCCGGCTTATCTGCCTTGTAATCACAAACACACACTTTTGCGCACACCTCAGTGACAGATTCATTTTTATCACCGCAGACACCAAAATTCTCAAAAACCCCGGTTGTATCCTCCTGAGAGGCACGAGTGTTCTCAATGTCTACATCACACTCGTACAACTCAGGCAATTCAGCGAGTGGTGCAAATGGATTCGTCAGAGTTATATTCGGTTCTGGTTCAATTCCCAGTCCCGAAGAGGGATTCTCTATAAGAGATGCATCCCGCAAGCTTGGTACATCTGACACAACGAGGATCTTACTTTGTGTTTTCTCTGTTTCATTGTCGACTGGACACGAACGTTTTTGTCCTTTTTTCCGAGACACAGTCACAAACCCCTCCATGTTGTCATCAGTACAGTGGAGGTCGAAGGACCAACCACTTCTGGTACATTAGTGGGTAGAGAGGAGGGCCTACTGTTTGCTGCTCACCAATATGTGGTGGGGAGGGTTCTACCATTTCACACCCCCCAGTAAGTGGGGGATGTGGGAGGGTTCTACCATTTCACACCCCCCAGTAGGTGGAGGGAGGGGTCTGTTGCTTCCCACCCACGAACAGGTGGTGAGGAGGATTCTCCCCTTTCACCCACCCCGTGACGTGGGGAGGGGGGATCCACAATCTCCTGTCCTTGATTTTCTGATGATCTCATCAAACCGGGACAGGAGTTATTCACATGACCGTACGCTCCACAATAACACGCCATGACATCCGTGGAGGCATACATTTTATATTCATGACCATTAATTCTTGCATGTAAAACGATGTTTAACTTTTGCTCATTTTCAGGCAATATGTACAGTACCCTTTTAAAAGTCATCACGTGTTTAAAATCTCCTCTAACTGAGTGTATCGGCACCATCGTTGAAATGAAAACGAGAGAAGAACCTTCAGAGTGTAGGCTTTATTCCATTTGATTGAAGCCGCTTCTACGGGCACATCAGGGATACAGGTGCAGCAAGGAGTACATAAGCAGTAAGGTATACACGTGCAACTAATCACCGCAAAATAAATCAGTATAAGCCCGGAGTCCGATATAATCTCAATTCTCACCATTCAACGAGCACCAAGTGAACCGCCGCCGTAAACGACAATGCCCCTGGGACAATCACCCCGACCGAGCGGAACCTTAGCTTTATCTATTTCGTGCTCGAGCCGTGCAACATGTGATCACATGTCACGACCTTCAATTCACCACATTTTCCCCGTCTTTAAAATGTAACTAGAGGCCCAACTAACGCACCATGATTACTTCAGCGCTACAGGAGTATACATTTCAAGCAACGCGAACTATCTAAACTACAGAAGCATACATGCCAAGCAGTGAGGGGTATTTTGAGTTGTAGGAGCATGGTCATGAGCATCGATATATTATGTAACGAGCATATAGGAGCATGAGCATCGAGGATGCCGATAATCCCCTTTACAGATTGAGTCGGCGAGGGGGTATTATCCGTCGACCTCTCCGGGAGTAAATGGCGGTTTCACTTGAGGGAGGCTTCCGATCCTCTTGGTGAGCCTCGACTCGTGCCGGGGATGACTCCCCGATCGCTCTCGGGTGGAACGCGGCAGCTCCGTCGCCACCATTCTCGGGTGGAGTTCCTGGGGGGGGGAACACCTGGGGAGGGGATGTCAGAGGGAGGAGTGCCAGATGGTGGTGTACCTGCGGGAGGAGTACCTGAGGGAGCCAAATGGCGAACCGACACAGTGGTCTCCCTGCCATCCGGGAGCCTGACATGAGCATACTCTGGATTAGTATCGATGAGTTCGACCCCCTCCGCCATGGGTTCATACTTGCTTTGTCGTACCGGGCGTTTCATGAACACTGTTCCGGGATGGGTTAGCCAGTTGGGCACCGTTTGACCGTCAACATAACGTCGTTGGTGAGTAAACATTCGTTCGTGAGGAGTTGCATTGGTGGACGTGCAGAGCAAAGAGCGTATGGAATTCAGAGCGTCGAGAAGGGTAACCTCCCACCGCTCGGGGCCCAGTCCTCTCGATTTCAACGCCAGAGTTACGGCTTTCCAAATAACTCCATTATATCGTTCCACCTGCCCATTACCCTGTGGGTTGTAACCCGTCGTTCGACTAGTTGCTATGCCGTGCTCTAATAGGAATTGTTTTAGCCCGGCCGACATGAAACACGGCCCTCTGTCTGAATGTATGTACGAAGGTTTCCCAAACATAGCGAAGAGGTCAGACAGACATTTCACGACAGTGCCCGAGGTCATATCCGAGCACGGAAATGCGAAAAGGGAACCTTGAATATTCATCAACAACAGTGAATATGTATCTGTTGTCTGTCTCGGTCGGCAGGGGCCCTTTGAAGTCAATGTTTAGTCTCTCGAAGGGAGAAGTGGCCTTGATCAATCTGCCAGAAGCCGCGCCATAGAATCTGGGTTTTAGTTCAGCACAAACAGGGCATGAAGCATTCATTTGTTTAATATCTTCGATAGAATAGGGAAGGTTTTGTCTGCGCACGAAATGTGCCATTCTGGTTACCCCCGGGTGGCACAGAGACACATGGAGGTCTTGCAAAGCCCGACTGATTGTCGCCGAACAGTAGACCCGAGAGAAGGTGTCTGCAGCAGGGTTTTCCCTCCCGGGCCGGTAAACTATGTCGTAACTATAGCAGGCTAGGTCTATCCGCCATCTCATAATTTTTTCATTCTTAATTTTCCCGTTATTTTTTCCCATCAAACCTGAATGCCACGGATCGTTGGTCCGTGACGAGCGTGAAATGGTTTCCCAGTAAATAGTGTCTCCATTTACGTAGGGCTTCGACAATGGCGTACGCTTCCTTCTCTATTGCCGAGTGTCTCTGCTCGCTTCCAGAGAGAGTTCTCGAGAAGAACGCGACAGGTCGCCCAGACTGATTAAGCGTAGCAGCTATCGCGTGATCAGAAGCATCTGTTTCCACCACGAAGGGCACCGAGCTATCAATCGATAATACCACGGAATTACTGATATCATCTTTGAGGCTGTGGAAAGCTTTTACAACAGCGGCATCTGGTGGGAAGTTTTTGCAATGCACTAGGGGATGTATTTTCTCAGAGTATTGGGAAATCCATCTTGCATCGTAAGCGAACATGCCGATCACCCGGCGCATTGTCTGCAGGTCCTGAGGTGGGGGTAGCTCACGAAGTGGGTGCAATCGTTCAGGATATGGCTTAATCGTGCCGTCGGCTATTGTGTAGCCGAGAAGGTCAATTGACCTCGCTGAGAATACGCATTTCTCGTAGTTGAGGGTCAGATTATATTTTCTAGCAATGCTCAAGAATCTGTCCAGATTCATATCATGTTCCCCCTGATCCCTACCGCACACTGTGACATTGTCCACGTAAACAAAAGTGTCTTTGAGGTTTTCATCTGAGATGATGTCGTCCATAACCCGTTGGAAGCAAGCTACTCCATTCGTGACACCGAACGGAATCCTCCTGAATTGGTAGAGGCGTCTACCTGCCTGGAATGCGGTGTAAGGTTTGTCTTCCTCTCGGATGGGAATTTGATGATAGGCGCTTCGCAAGTCGATGGTACTGAATACCTTATAATTGGCCACGCGTTCGACCATCTCATCTATGCGCGGCAGGGGGTAGGCATCGAGTTGGGTGAAACGATTTACCGTTTGAGAATAATCGACAACCATTCGTTTCTTATGATTCTGATTGGCGGTGACCAACACCTGTGCGCGCCATGGCGAATCGCTCGGTTCTATAATTCCTTCTTCCAGTAATCGCTTGGTCTCTGAAGTGATGAAGTTCATGTCAGCAGTGGTATATCGCCGCGATTTGATCGCTATCGGTTTACAGACCGGCGACAAGTTAGCAAACAGCTGTGGGGACGTTACCTCTGCGGTGGTCAAAGCATTTAAAATTAGACGAGGTTTGCTTCCTCCAAAGGGTATTTCGACGCTCGTGTGCTGCTTGAGGACATTATGACCCAGAATTACGTCTGCGCATAAATCACGAAGCACCAGTACCCTTACATCCCGATGCGTGTACCCTTTTACGTCCAATTCAACATTGCAGTACCCTCGTATGCAGGACTGTAGTGATGTGGCGGCCATGCATACCGTATTGTCTGTCGGGTGGATCTTCCATTTCCTGCCCTTCACTAGCGAGCTGTTGACGAAACTTTCAGAGCTACCGGTATCAATCAGAGCCTCAGCCATATGCCCGTTAATTCGTACGTTGATGATAGCCTTGGATAGATTCCCCGGTGAGGCTGCAGTTAGTTTCTTTTGTGAGTAGAGAGCCGCAGAAGTGGGTTTATTTCTCCTTAGAGTAGATTTACATACCCTGGCATAATGCCCTTTCTTGTCACAATTCATGCATGTGGCATCTCTGGCGGAGAATTTGTGGTGGGGGTGTCTTTTGTACCCACAAAAGAAGCATTTACCAACCGGAGTAGTTGCTGAGGAGTTTGACGAGGTCTGGTTATCCGACTCCTTGGGTTTTTCTCCATCCCCTGTGTCAGGCTGTGTCTGTGTCAGTGGGGTTCCTTGAGTTTCCACCGTAGCGGCGTTCATTAGCAGCATCGGTGTCCCAAATGACTCAGATTGCTGCTGAGCCGTATCCATCGCTCGAGCCTGGTCGACTACCTTTTCAAGAGTGGGTTGCGCTTTCTCTAGTAAGCGTTGCCGTATGTGGGCTGATCTGAGTCCTTGGATAAATGCCTCCCGGGTCGCTTCATTTCGGTGTTCCTCGGCGTTTACGGCCCGGAAGCTGCCGTCTTTTCCCAGCTGTTTCAGAGCTTGCAGGAACTGATCGATTGTCTCCCCGGCTGCTTGCTTGCATGTGTTGAGAAGATGTAGTATGTATACCTCGTTCTTGCGCTTCACGTAGAGTGCCTGCAGCACGTCGATCGCTGCTTCGTAGGTGTCACACTCCGAGAAGAGCCTGTATACGCTGGGCGAGACATGATTCACAAGGGCGGCCAATTTGTCGGCTCCCTCTTCGATGATGGTCAGATAGTGTGAGAAGGAACGGAACCAATGCGACCATTTCATTTCTGAGTCAGTCACGTTTGGGTCTGCGTCGAACCTCTCTGGTTTGTAGATCTTGTCCATCGTTGGTTGAGAGAGCCGAGAAAACCAAATGGAATAAATTGAAATGAAAACGAGAGAAGAACCTTCAGAGTGTAGGCTTTATTCCATTTGATTGAAGCCACTTCTACGGGCACACCAGGGGATACAGGTGCAGCAAGGAGTACATAAGCAGTAAGGTATACACGCGCAACTAATCACCGCAAAATAAATCAGTATAAGCCCGGAGTCCGATATACTCTCAATTCTCACCATTCAACGAGCACCAAGTGAACCGCCGCCGTAAACGACAATGCCCCTGGGACAATCACCCCGACCGAGCGGAACCTTAGCTTTATCTATTCCGTGCTCGAGCCGTGCAACATGTGATCGCACGTCACGACCTTCAATTCACCACAATCGTGATCTTTGATACGATCGTACCGAACTTACTCAATTGAGCACACAAATCATCATTCCGGATGAAAGGTTAGACACGTTCACCTTAACCGCAGGTGTGTCCCGCGGCGAAACAAGGAAAAACAGGTCGGGTGCACGGCAAGGCCTTGGTCCACCACGGAGGTTACCATGTGCACCTCGGAAACGAACACAACCACCTTCTTGTTCATACGAGAGGCTGCACGGATATGATGGAAAACCAACGATCTTTCCGGTTGCCAGAAACACGTCCTCAATCTTTACCTCCCTCGGGGATCACACATGAGGCCATTTTTTACGAGAAAGTGACTCGTACATACGATGGTTCAAACGAACGTTTGCCAGAGATAAAAAATAATTTTTAAAAAGAAATTTTAAATCAACAAAAGAAACCAACCACAAGCAACGACAGCAAATGGAGGAAAATAATAATAATAATAATAATAATAATAATAATTTGGACCAGGTCCAAGAATCGTTAAAGGAAGCCAAAAGCGTTGGCGAAAACTAGCAAAACACGTCAGATGGAAACCGGGCCTCAAAACCGGGAGGTGTTCTGAAAAACGCCCGAACACCACCAACCACCAACCGTGCGCGCTTTCCTTCTCTCTCTCGCTCAATAGATAAGACAAAACAAGGAGAAAAGGGGTAAAGAGAAACGAAGACTAAAACATTTAGACAATAAGAAGAGAGAAAGGAGAAGCAACACAGACTCCGCAGAAACAGCCTTTTGCGATTGCACATGCATGCCAAACGAACAACAGCTGTGCAAAGTGGGAAGAGAGAGAGAGGAGGGAGAAGAGAGAGACAGAGAGAGGGGGGGAGAGAGAGACAGAGAGAGGGGGGAGAGAGAGAGAGAGAGAGAGAGAGAGAGAGAGAGGGGGAGAGAGAGGAGGGAACAGAGAGAGAGGGGAGAGAAAGAGAGGGGGAAGAGGGAGAGGGGGGAAGAGAGAGAGGGGGGAGGAGAGAGAGGGGGAAGAGAGAGAGAGGGGGAAGAGAGAGAGGGGCAAGAGAGAGAGAGGGGAAAGAGAGAGAGAGGGGCAAGAGAGAGAGGGGGGAGAGAGAGAGGGGGAAGAGAGAGAGAGAGGGGGGAGAGAGAGAGAGGGGGGAAGAGAAAGAGAGAGAGAGGGGGAGAGAGAGAGGAGGGAACAGAGAGAGAGGGGAGAGAGAGAGGGGGAAGAGAGAGAGGGGGAAGAGAGAGAGAGGGGGGAAGAGAGAGAGGGAGAGAGAGAGAGGGGGAAGAGAGAGAGGGGGAGAGAGAGGGGGGAGAGAGAGGGGGGAGTGAGAGAGGGGGAGTGAGAGAGGGGGAAGAGAGAGAGAGAGGGGGAGAGAGAGAGAGGGGGAAGAGAAAGAGAGAGAGAGAGAGAGAGAGAGAGAGAGAGAGAGAGAGAGAGAGAGAGAGAGAGAGAGAGAGAGAGAGAGAGAGAGAGAGAGAGAGAGAGAGAGAGAGAGAGAGAGAGAGAGAGAGAGAGAGAGAGAGAGAGAGAGAGAGAGAGAGAGAGAGAGAGAGAGAGAGAGAGAGAGAGAGAGAGAGAGAGAGAGAGAGAGGAAGAGAGAGAGAGAGAGAGAAAGAGAGAAGAGAGAGAAAGAGAGAGAAAGAGAGAGAAAGAGAGAGAAAGAGAGAGAAAGAGAGAGAAAGAGAGAGAAAGAGAGAGAAAGAGAGAGAAAGAGAGAGAAAGAGAGAGAAAGAGAGAGAAAGAGAGAGAAAGAGAGAGAGAGAGAGAGAGAGAGAGAGAGAGAGAGAGAGAGAGAGAGAGAGAGAGAGAGAGAGAGAGAGAGAGAGAGAGAGAGAGAGAGAGAGAGAGAGAGAGAGAGAGAGAGAGAGAGAGAGAGAGAGAGAGAGAGAGAGAGAGAGAGAGAGAGAGAGAGAGAGAGAGAGAGAGAGAGAGAGAGGAAGAGAGAGAGGAAGAGAGAGAGGAAGAGAGAGAGAGAGGGGGAGAGAGAGGGTTGGATTCAAAAGGATACGGTCAATACCACAACCAATGAAATGATCAGAGACATACCCCGAACTGTTATAGCCCATGGGCCAGCGCCAGGAATGGATTTACCATTTCAGGGGGAAAAGTCTATGATTTTTTTTTTTAATCCATCTATGTCTATGGCATATGTTTTGGTATGATTACCACTACTAAACTCCCTCAGCAATGGTTATCAGCTGTTTAATATACCCACCCCAAGGAGAAATTTAGTTCTCAGAATGTTTCCATCCTGTCTCGGCAGTCTTTGTGTATCGTGCCTGGTCAAAGACCCCTACGATCTTGGACAACTCAGAGCATTGCATTATGGCAAGTGAGTGATTCATCACTTTGGTGACAGTCGACATTTGTGTTGCAAGAGCATTGATGGTGTGTCGATATCCAATGTTGTCCTGAAGGACTGTGATGTCACCTCGAATCAGGATATCGAAGCCAGTCCAGCTCCTGATTGATTGGTCTTCGTCCCCTGATATTCTTCCATCTCTCAGGCAGGATAATGGCAGAGTCGTTGTCTATACCTTCAGTTTGAGGTGACCCCTCTCTTTGCCCAACATTTGATGTGCGCAGCATTAGTGGTGATGTACTAATGCTCTTCTGTGTCTTGTCAACAAGAGGCAAGATTTTAGCTGGCTGTATGTCAATTCCCTTGACTCTGTGCGATGTCATTTCACCATTGCTCGTCTCCTCAAGTCAATCAATGTTGTCTCAGGCTCGGTTCATGAAAATTGGTGTTTGTTGGAGAGGCAACATCATCTTTTGACACTGAAAGTTTCTACAGACACAGGACTGTGTCAATCTCTTCCATCTGGGAGTAAGATGGCGGGAGTCGGATACACTGTGACAAAGTCAATTGAGCCTCTGTATGAAGGCCCAGTCACACCTTGACGTTTTAGCCAACGTATGCCGATTTTTGAAATTTTTTTCTAAAACGCTGGCACACGTTGAATACGTTATGGGTAAGTTTTGATAACATTGAGAGCACGCTGAAAAACACTGCCAGACGTCGTTGTACGCTGGCTTTAAACGTTGTACTTTTCGGTTGTCCTCAAATTTTTGCATGCTTGAAATTTCACGACGTATGCCGGCGTATGACTCACACGTTCCGCTACGCTGGCCACAAGTTGTATGCACGGTCTGCGATTGTTGACAGACGTCAACACATGCTACTTGTAAGTTAATCATAAGTTGAGATACGCCAAGGTAATGTTTAGCGTACCCGAAACTTATTTCTAACCTATGATTAACGTGTTGTTGGCACGTTACGCGATCGTTGCCACACGTCGACAGACGTTACTTTTAAGTTACTCATCGGCTGAAAGACGTCGGTATAATGGATCGTCCTTGCGTCAGCGTCCACGGCCACGGCCAGGACACTTATTTGCAGCATTCTTCAAACTTTTCTTCGGCATGACGAGGATGTTCACACTTCGATGTCTAGCTTGGCTATGATTCCAATTGTCCATCGGCAGCGTCTATTTTAAAGAGTCGAGTTTGAGCGATTGAGCACGTTCAATAGAAACGATTAAAATTTCCGAGCGCCAGCGTCAAAAAACAAAGGCGAGTGACAGCAATTTAAATCGTTCATTGTAAACAATGAAAATAGCTGAGTGGTACCGTTTAAAAGTCGTTGAGTGTAAAAAAAAAATCCAATTGTTGAGCGCAAGCGTCTACTTTCAATAGTGGAGATGCAGCCATTTAAATCGTTGAGTGGCAGCCTATGAATAGCAAACCCTACGTCACCGGCAAAGATAAACTGCCACACGATATGGATAAGTTAGGCTATCGTTGGGCATAGTTTGTGAACGCCGGCTACATGATAATTACTCGTTGGTATACTGTATCTATAAGTTATCGAAGCGCTCTATGCACATTATTAGTTCATTGTGCATTTGTCCAACCCGTTATGAATAGACCTAAATCGTAAAAACAAGCCATAGCTCATTGTTGAAAAAGCCCCATAAAAAATTAGCCGCGAAGAACTTCGAACAATGGTGCAAAGATGTCTCCTACCCATGGACACGCGGACGCAAGGAGGATCCATCATAACCCACACCCTCCCCCTCACACTCACCTACTACTGCCAACATGAACAAACTACGACTAATACTAATACTGATACTGATACTGATACTGATACTGATACTGTTACTGCTACTGCTGACATGGACATCGACTCAAAAAGGACTCAAAAACACTGTTGGGTTCCCCTTTTATGAACACCATTTTTATATACCAATTCCCAAAACCGCTGGGAACACGTCTTTATATGGCAGTTGTAAGTTAGAAACACGTTCATTTATTTTTTTTGTCGACCGGAAGACGTCATTGGAATATGTCTACATACGTCAATGTGTGTTGGGACTACGTAAAGAATTGGTTCAAAGCACATCAAACATAAGTTAGAAATAAGTTTCGCGGAAAAAAGACATTACCGCGACGTGTTTCGACTTATGAGTAGCTTATAAGTAGCCTTTGTGGACGTGTGTAAGCGTCCACATATCGTGTGTAAAACTTATCCCCATCGCATGCGGAACGTGTGTCATACGCCAAGTACGTCGTAAAATTTTGAACATGTTTAAAATTTCTTGACGTACTCTACTTACTACGACGTATGATAGCGTACTTTAGCGTTCTACTCACGTATACCAAACTTACTCATACCGTATTTGACGTGCCCCAACGTTTTAGACACATTTTTCTTAGGTCGGCATACGCTGGCAAGATCGCCAAGGTGTGACCGCGATGTTGACACTTCCATTTCTACGGCAGTTATGATTCGAATCGTTGTGCGTCAGCCTTTTAATAGGCTACGTCACGACATCGTCGGCGATGCGTGCAACGCGCTATGCCTAAGTTAGACTATCGTTGGGCATAGGTTGTGTAGGCCGATAACAGGTTCAGCATTCGTTGGTATAAGTTATCTATAACACAACGAAACGTTCTGTGTCCGTTACTAATGCGTTATACATAAGACCAAGTCGCTATGAATACGTCCGAATCTTTAAAAAAAAACATCAAAAGTTCAACGTAAGCCAGCGTTTTACATACATTTTAATATGTTGCCATCGCTGGCTAAAACGTCAAGGTGTGACTGGGCCTTGAGCTCTGCATTCCCAGTCAGAGACTTGACTGCAAATGGCAGAATGATGTGTTTAGGTGGCTTTGTCTTGCCATGAGTGATAGCATATATCGTCATGACCAAATGAGACTACTAGCTGTTGAACTCTTTGGGATGCATGGCTATTGTCCTTGGTACTTGTCAGCAAATATTGCAAAAAGAGGATGACAGACTCTGGGATGATGGGTCCACACATCTCTGCTTCCACTGCCAGTGGTGGCAAGGGCTGGGGGAAATCTTGCTTTCAACTGCTCATCTGAAGGGCTGCCAAACAATGTGGTTTTAGGGTAAATCCAATATGGCTGACAAACCATGCGACCGATGATGTCATATGTGTGAACATTTTGTTCCACATAGATACAGTATATGGTCATACGTGTAAAGTTTCGCCTCAATCTGTTCAGCCGTTTCAGAGATTTTTGAAGGTTAAAAAATAGAAAAATAACAATATGGCTGCTGAACCACATGATCAATGACATCATCAATTTATTTTTCTGTGGACCAATTTATCCTTAGATGACCCTCAAAATTTTTCATACTCATCAAATGTAGCGTTCTATGTATGCAATAATGACGTCATAACGAAGGCACCTATAACGTCATTAAAAACAAAAATCACACTTATTCCCCATGCGGAGTACTTGCCATGTGCCGTTTCAATTTTTTACACGATGCGGTTTTGGAGATACAGAGGTCCAAAGTTTTTTCCGTTTTTCCAACATGGCTGCCACACCACCTGACTAATGACGTCATAATTATCATTAATACATTCTACATGAGTAGTTAGTCACTCCTATGGTGAAAATTTCGTGTAAATCCGACAAGCGGTTGCAGAGAAAATGAATTTAAAAGGAAATATACCTGAAAATTGCCGCTGGAATAATAATAACGTAAAAGGAGAATAATCAGAAGAAGAAATAATAGGTTATCCAGCCTGAAAGGCTTGGTACCCTGAAAATACAAAAAAGAAAGGGAAATAGACATGTGAGGATGCAATAACCTGGTGTGGCTTCATGGTTAAGGTGGCTAGTTCAAGATTTTAGGGCCTCAAGTTCAGGCCCCTGTCATTCTGTTGAATCATTCTGTTGAACCAACACCAGGTGTAGTCCAGGCAAAATAAGGTTTGATCGGGAACAAATTGCAACAGAATTTATTTTAGTGCAATGCATTTTTATGAGGTCCCCACAACACCATACTAAAAGTCCTAAGAAATCCCTGTTGCGGAAATACGTCTAATTTGCATAAATCCAATATGGCGGCCAATTATCAATATTGTGCCATATCTTTGCTCACAGATGACATCTTTGAGTGATTTCAACTTCTAGAATGGGTATTTTGTATATAAGGATGCATTTAGAATACTTTTAAACTTCCCTGGAACAAAATCTCATTTGCATAAATCCAATATGGCCGCCAAATATCAATATTTTGCCATATATTTACTCTCAGACAACAGGTTTGAGCGGTTTATATTTCTGGAATATTTGAGGGGATCAAAGGATAAATTTGGCATAGTTTAATATTTTGATTGGATGGGTTTAAATAAAATGATGGATGAATTTAATAAAATCCAATATGGCCACCAAATATCGATATTTTGTGATCAAAGCCTTATTGGCCTGCAGGGGAAGGAAGGAAGATTCAAACAATGCTGAGGGGTAACGACACAGTTCATATTTGAAGAGTGACTGTAGATCTTCACAGCACTCCCCAATGGTTACCAGTCTCTGGAAGATCAACTGTGGATCTACCTTCACAGATTCTCCTTTGATCTTGACAGTTGATCTTGAATTAAGTGTCACTGCTCGATCACATTTCCGGAAGGTGAACTCTTCTACAGATTTCCCAACCATGGATGCTAGAATCTTTTCTCCAACTGTTCTTGATCTTTCAACGTTGACTCCTTCCTGGGCTGTCATCCCATTTGCAATGTTAAACAGGGACGGATCCCGTGCAAATGGATCTCTCTCCCTGAGATAGTTGATAAGATCAAGGGTGTCATTGACATCTCTAGCTTGTCTAGCTTTTGACAGGTCTTTGTGCTGGTCACTGGTTTCAAATGAGATGCCACTCAGCTTGTGCATGGCCTCGTTGATATTTGCACATGCTGGCATGGAAAGGACCCACACCAAACGCTGAGTTCTGTCATTCCTTTTCCTCTTGTCAGGCCTCCATGTGTCTTTATACTTCTCATCAGCACTTTCTCAATTGTGAGAAACGTGGATAGTCCTGCCCAGTACCTATCACTGTGCCTCACCACATAGTATCCTTTCTCAAATTGCTGATGGACATCTGGATGACTTTCTGGCAGATTAAGCATCATTTGCAGGTATACATATGCAGACTTTTCATATAGCATGTGTCCAGATGCTGCAAAGTATGGTAACATTTCTTGTACTGATTGAAGGTGTAATTTCCAGTTGCCTGTCCGCTCAGCTTTAAGAAATCTTCGCAGGATGTCCACCATGTTCAGATACTGCACCCAGAGTTTTGCTGTCCGCATAGTCATCATTTCTTTCTTCTCATTCAGTTTACTTTGGAGTTTTCCTAACACCTCTTCTGAACACACTTCTTCTATAGTAGAGGTAGAAGATACTGTTCTGTCATAGAGTTCTGCTGCTGTTGTTAAATCGTTTATGAAAGTACATGTATCTTGTTGCACAGCTATTGTCCCTACACAATCTGTCTCACAATCTACGCTTGCTCTACATGGTCCACTGTTGTCTCCTGGGTTGTAAATAACAAGTACACCGACTTAATATATTAAACATGTTAAAACCACCCATTAGGAGCCCCTTGGTAAGCTGGTTCGTTAAGCATCTCATATGTATAACTTATTTCTGTAAGAAAATGGGTAATTTGTCAATTTTATGTAACCTATGTAATTAATTGAAGGAATGTAATAACAATATTAAACTTTTTAACAGGTTACTCACCTTAATTTGCCTTTCTTGTGTAGAACATGATGATATCATCCATGTTGGAACTTCCATTGAAACAGCCAAAAGGGGATTTCCCGTGGGGATTCCCTAGGGTTTCCCCCCGGATTGCACCATTAAGTGAGGGGTACCTCAGGGGGATTGTAAAATAGCAACATATATCATGATGTATCTAGAAACAATAACATAATTAACCTCAAATTTGACCAGAGTCCACCAAATATTACTTTTGGGTCACGCCATTTTTATTGCGGATATCATGGATTGTAAGCAAATTATATTTGGTGGTCAGTTGGAATTATGCAAATGACCTTTTTATCTGGTTAAATACTGTAGTGTCCAAGATGCATCCAATTAAATTTTTAAGTATTACAAATGCATCCTTGGATCCAAAGATATCATTATAGAAATTTAAATCATTAAAATACATCATCTGAGAGCAAAGATTTGGCAAGATATTGATATTTGGTGGCCATATTGGATTTATGCAAATGAGATTTTGTTCCAGGGAAGTTTAAAAGTATGCTATATGCATCCTTATATACAAAATGCCCATTCTAAAAGTTGAAATCACTCAAATATATCATCTGTGAGTAAAGATATGGCACAATATTGATAATTGGCCACAATATTGGATTTATGCAAACTTGTATGGGCCCGTAGGGGCGGGCCCGTAGGTGCGTGCCCGGAGGTGAGTGCCAGTATGTGCAGCCCTCTCTCGCCCCTCTCTCACCCCCCTCGCTCGCCCCCTCTCTCTCGCCCTCCACTCTCATCCCCCCACTCTCGCCTCCCTCTCACCCCCTCTCTCACCCCCCTCTCGCCCCCTCTCTTGCCCCCCTCTATCCCCCTAGTCTCGCCCTTCCTCTCTTCCCCCTCCTCTCTCGTCCCGACTCTCATCCCCCCCTCTCCCGTCCCCCTCTCTCGCAGATATTGGTCGACAGATAAATGGCCGTAACTTGGGAACTGCTTGTCCGATTAATATCAAACCTCGAAAAGGCACATCCGAGGGTCTCCGGCAATATTCCTGGCAAGTTTCAATCAGATCGGACCGTCAATTGTGCAAATAAATAAATAAATAAATAAATAAATAAATAAATAACCCTTAATTGCAACGTCATTCAAGGCGTCATAGCACTGTGTCTTGTCATTGGTCGACAGATAAATGGCCGTAACTTGGGAACCGCTCGTCCGATTGATATCAAACCTTGAAAAGGCACATCCGCGGATCCCCCGGCAATATTCCTGGCAAGTTTCAATCACATCGGACCGTCAATCGTGCAAAAAATAAATAAATAAATAAATAAACGTTAATTGTAACGTCATTCAAGACGTCATAGCACCGTGTCTTGTCATTGGTCGACAGATAAATGGCCGTAACTTGGGAACCGCTCGTCCGATTGATATCAAACCTTGAAAAGGCACATCCGAGGGTCCCCCAGCAATATTCCTGGCAAGTTTCAATCCGATCGGACCGGTGATCGTTCGGTTATTAATAATTTTGGGAAAAAAATTGGCATGATAAGGTGAGAAGGTGGAACGACACCTTCAGCTGCCATATATACACCTTTTCAACACTGAAAAAAGCAGTAAAATGGCCGTAACTTGGGAACCGCTCGTCCGATTGACATCAAACCTCGAAAAGGCACATCTGCGGGGCCCCGGCAATATTCCTGGCAAGTTTCAATCAGATCGGACCAGCGGTCGTCGAGAAACGGCGGTCGCAGACAGACAGACAGACAGACAGACAGACACACAGAGATTGCTGGAATTATAGATAGATTAGACGTACTTCCACAACAGGGATTTCTTAGGACTTTTAGTATGGTGTTCTGGGGACCTCATAGAAAAGCATTGCGCTAAAAAAAATTCTGTTGCAATTTGTTCCCGATCAAGTGTAAAAATGGGCTTGAATGCCTGGACGAGTGGGGCGACAGCCTGTCATCCTTCTAAGGTCGGCAAAATGAGTACCAGCTTACTGGTGATGAAGGCACTGCATCAGCGGCACAGCAGTGCTTTCAGAAAATGATGCAACCAAGCAGCCAGAGGCTGCATATGCAAAAGTAAAAAGGTTACATTATTTTGAATCATCATGTAATTCCCTGTAATGTGCTTGTTTGTCAAACTACTACTCCTCCAGTTCTGGGCTGATTACATCCAGACTTTTCACATCATAGACTGATTACATCATACTGCAATATGCAATTTGGTGTCAACTGTCTCTGCATGTCTATGGCTGATGAATTCTGGAGTTAATGATCCAATCCCAACCAAACTTGCCAAGGGGACCAATTGTGTCAAAAGAGAATGGTTGTAGGTACTTTGATTGCCCCCTTCCCCTCCCCCCCCCCGACCTTTAGGGGTCGTAAGATGGTGTTGACACAAATTCGCAAACGCGAATGGCGTTGTTGAGTACCAAAAATGAAGTTAATTTTGGGTGATTTTCGATCATTTTGTATCCTGTTTAGATATTTTTCGCTTTTCAGTGCTGTTGGTGTTATTTAATTTTATCTTCAACTGCTCCAACACACTTTTAATTAAAAAAAATAGGAGATAAAACCCCTGGTAAAATAATGAGATGAAGGAGGACGTCAACATGAGATGGAATCAGCAAAATGTACAAAATGAACAAATGCTATGGCCCAGATTTTTAAAATCAGGTCAGGTTAAATATGGGAGCATGTGCTGGAGCAGCGCGTTGCTGCATCCATTTTCTGCCGGTACTCAAGGAGACTTCGTCTGGTCATCCGACAGGCAGATGCCTGGCCCATCCCCATCTCCTTGAGATGCTGATCAACCTGCTGCAACGACGAGGCACGTGGTCGGCCCATTGACCTCCTCCACTCACAAGGCTCCCTCGCTGAGAGAATCTGGAGAACAGGATCAGCATCAGGAAAATGAGCCACATGTCCATATAGCTGCAGCAAACGCTCACGGACAATGAAGGTAACAAATCTCATTTGAGTCTCTCTCAGCAACCTCTCATTGTCAGAAAGTCCAACCAATAATTGCCCAAGGATTCTCCAAAGAGACCTGGTACCAAAGGAATTAAGTCGCCGGCTCAGATCCCTGGTCAGAGTCCAAATCTCACATCCGTAGATCAAGACTGGAGGCACCAAGGACCTGAAGACTTGGACTTTCGTCCTCCTGCACAGATACCGGCAGTGCCACACCAAATGATCCAGTGAATCCATGACTCACCAAGCATGACCCACACGTCCAGTGACCTCTGGCTCACAGCCAGCAGAAACATGAATATCACTGCAAGGAAAGTGAATCTCTCTGTGAGCTCAACATCTTCACCACAAACAGGTACAGACAAGATATCAGCATGCAATATGTCATTGAAAGCCTGGATCTCAGTTTTGATCAAGAAAACACGTAATACCAGCGGCTCTGACTCCTCATTCAGCACCTTGAGGGCTCCCAAAAGGATATCTAGAGTTTCCGCAAAGATGACTGCATCGTCCGTGAAATCAAAATCAGAGATCTTGACATTCCCAAATGATGCACCGCAACTTGATCTCTCTGACATCCTCCCCAGAATCCAGTCCATACAAGTGCTGAAAAGTGTGGGGGCCAGTACACACTCCTGATGAACTCCAGTAACAACTGGAAATAAGTTGGAGATGGTATCACCACATCTCACGGCAATCTCAGTACCAGAGTATAGTTCAGACATCAGATCGATCAGTTTTGGTGGCACCCGACGAAGACCAATAATCCTCCAGAGGGCATCCCGGTTCACTGAATCAAACGGTTTACAGAGATCAATATACACTGCAAGTAGCCCCTACTGAAACTCTTGTCTGCGTTCGGTGAGGATCTGAAGAGCAAGGATACGGTCAATCGTTGACCTCTTTGATGTAAAGCTGACTGCTCTGGATGCTGGTGCTCAAGCATATGGTGGTGAACCCAATGAAGAATTATCCAAGCAAAGACCTTGCCTAGCACTGAGAGCAGGGTCACCCATCGGTAGTTGGTGCAGTCCTAGCGGTCACACTTCCCTTTCCAGCAAGGGACAACAAGGCCCCTCTTCCAGTCAGTTGGGATGATGCCTGTGTTCCAGGCAGAGCACAAAACTGCATGCAACGACACGAGTGCAGCATTTCCACCAGCCTTGAGAAGTTCAGCATGGATGCCACAGATCCCTAGAGCTTTGCCCCGTTTCAACCGGTTCACCGCAGCCAGTATTTCCACAAGCGAAGGTGGATAACATATGATTGGAGGGTCAGCAATAGGGACAGTAACACCCTTGACATCCACCTCAACAGATGGTGGATCAACCTGGTACAGCCGCTAAAAGTAACCCACCCAGCGGGCCTTCACTTTGGACTCCGCTGTCAAGAACCGACCACCCTCCACTCAAACTTCAGCACACCAAGGGACAGGCTTGGAGGAACGCAATGCGCAAATTCCCCTGTAAGCAGGAGAATCACCTGACCACAGGTGATGCTCTACCCCCTCACAGATATCTTGCACATAGGCCTCCTCGTCCATCCTCAGCACACGTACAGTTTTAAGCCTCAGCTCCCTGAAGAGCTCAGCTCTGCCATTAAGCCTGGCCCTGCGACTTTGGTCATTGGTATACAGTGTCCCTTGAGAGACAAAATTCTTCTTTGCCCTTCGTTAATTTCCAAGATATTCACCGGAAACATCAAGGATGGTGGTCTTGAAGGCACTCCACAACTCTTCAGAATTACTCAAAGCACCCAGACCCCCCAAATCCCCACTCCACCTGTTTGCAAACTCCTCAACTACCCTCTCATCCATGAGCTTACCAATATCCAGCCTCAGCTGGGATGGTACCATTCTCCTGGATTTAAGCTGCAACTTCAGAGTTGCTACCACAAGCCTGTGGTCGGTATTGAGGAACTGAGCACTCCCATAGACCCTGCAGTACTAGATCATCCTCCATCGACCATCAACGAGCACATGGTCAATCTCCTTTGCCACACTGCCAGCGTTGGAAAACCAAGTCCAGCAATGAGCCTGTGCACGCAGAAACCTTGAACCGGCCACCCTAGGTCCATGACTTCTTGCAAAGTCAAGGAACTTCGTGCTAATCTGGTTCACAGTTCCAGACCCATGGGGACCAACACACGTCTCATAACCATCCCTATCAGTTCGTCGATGCATTGAAATTTCCAAAGACTAGAAGAATTTCTTGCCTGGGGGCTCTGATCAACCACAGACTCGAGTGTGGCATAGAATGCGTCCTTCATGGTGAGTTCACTCGCCTCAGTAGGAGCATACACAGAGACCAGGGAAACGACACCCAAGGAGTGACTAATCCTTCATCTCATAATACGCTCTTTGACCGGTGTTAACTCAATCATCATTGGAATCAACTTTTTGGACACAGCTACAGCAACTCCTTGGGCATGGTAGCCATCAGAGCGACCAGATCAATAGTAGCTGTAACCACCTGCCATGATCTCGCCGCAATCCAGTCTCCGGACCTCAGAGAGTGCTGCTGTACCGTTGTTCAAAAGCTTGAGCTCAGATGATAACAGAGACAGGTGATCATCCTCTCTTTCGGGATAGGACATTCCAGGCACCCATCCAAAAGGGACCGCCTCAGGTTAACCCAAGGAGAACTCCGTCTGGTGGACGACCCCTCAGCACCACCCCGACACACACTACCGCAATCTGACCCTGGAAGGTTACCCTGTGGTTTTCCTCCGACCATCAAAGAGTAGGGGTCCCAAAAGCTTTTCCCAAATCCCGTCATCCGGTGAGCTCAGTCGGAGCAGACATACAATCCCATAATCCAGTGTCACATGTTGGACCTCAAACTCTTGTGGATGATTTTTTTTAATGCTGTGACAAACTTTGGCACATCACCGGTAATGAAGGTTGTGGTCAAGTTTCATCGAAAGTGTGTGTGTCATTTCGGAGAAAAAATCAAATAAATATTTTGGGAGGCAACCCACCTGTACTTCAGACCCCGATTTTTTGGTGGTGTGAACAAACTTTGGCACATCTTGGGTGATGAAGGTTGTGGTCAAGTTTCATCGGAATTGTGTGTGTGGTTTTTGAGAAGAAAGCAATAAAAAAAATTTGGGGGCAATCCCCCCCAGTAGACCGTCTTCGAGCCCAATTTTATTAATGCCGTGAACAAACTTTAGTACACACCGAGTGATGAAGGTTGTGGTCAAATTTCATCAAAATGGTATGTGTGGTTTCAGAGAAGAAGTTGCAAGTGCTTATGGACGGACAGACGGACGGACAGACTGATGGAGGGACAATGCGCCATCATAATCTCACCCCTTACTACTTTCCAGGTGAGCTAAAAAAATAAAACTGCAATGTTCCACCATGTAGGCACATGTGAGTGAGTCCATTTACTCATGAGCGGTTATTTGGTTGATCGTACAATGAATTGTAGTGTGGCTTTGCTCAACAATATCGATTTTGTTGTCACGTGACTCATGTTATTCCATTGATGATGTAAATGCTCCTTGAAGAGGGCGGAGTAAGGAGCTGGGGAGAGAGATGATGTGGCTGTGATAGGACACGAGAGGGCGCTCTTGAAGCAGAGAAAGAGAAAGAGAAAAAGAGAAAGAGAAAGAGAAAGAGAAAGAGAAAGAGAAAGAGAAAGAGAAAGAGAGAATATGGCGGTGATTGAGTCAAACTTGTGATCTGGATACGATTTCTTACAAACACAACATTCGGCGTTGTCTTCATTTTATTGTCATTCTTGATGCATTTCTATACATTAAATATAGTTAGTATTCAACTTACTCTGCTTTCTCTACTACGACCCTCAGTCACCGCCTAATTTTGTAAGTCTTGTCGAGTTAAACAACGGCGGAAACTTATTCTCCCACCCCAACCCCGATTCATCAAGTAACTTTTTCCCCCTTTTGCACTGTGTATTGAGTTGATGCACTTTTGGGGGTGGTAGTAGATATGGGGAGTTTTGATGCACTTTTGCACTGTGTATTGATTACACAAGTTGATGTGTTCATCAGCAAAGTGAGACAACCCCTCCCCCCCCCACCCACCACCACCACCACCCTCGGAGGCCCCATCTCGAAAGATTTATCGCATGACCGGCTGCGTGGGGGCCCCTTGTTGCCTCGGGGCCCCTTGAAATTGGGCATGGGTCGTGTGGTCTTAACGCTGCCTCTGCTCAGCACATGCAGCATTCAGATGCAGCACAACAGAGGATGCAGATTGGCAAATCAGCCAGGTATGCTTAATGTCAAACTTCAGGATATGTCGAAGGTGTGGAGGGAAAAATGGATGTAATACAGATATCGTTTACGTCTCTCTCGGCGATATACTTGTCGCCAGCAGGGTGGCGTCATTTGCTTTCTTTGGAGCCTGCAATGACATCATCCTCCCCGTGACACATCATCAGTCATGTTTGGAGTTAATGTGATGATACCAACAATATTTGTCGTGAGAACGAGGTATCCATGAGCAATCCCCGAAAACTCTTATGTGGACCATCTATTTATTACGAATGCAAATATGGCGGAAACGATGAGACCGACACAACAATGCACATGCAAACCGAGATATAGGATCAGGGATCCCGACTCGGCCCATCAAGCCAATGTCATCTCCACATTATAGGTACACACACACAAACACACACACACGCACGCGCACACACACGCGCACACACACACACACACACACACACACACACACACACACACACACACACACACACACACACACACACACACAAACACACACACAAAAACACACACAAAAACACACACAAACACACACAAACACACACACAACTACTTTTTAACACAGGAGAATGCAATTTTGTCCGCAATGCCTGTGCTACATCAACCCCACATTTAAAATGAAATTGACGAGCTTCTCGACTTCTTGGGGGAAGGAAGAGGGGCCTGAGGGGTGTGGGAGAACAGGTAAAACTATATCCCCACAAACAACACCTCTCCACACCCCCTCCCCACCCTCCATTCAACGACCACCACCTCCCCCCACCCATCTCTAATGCCAATCCTGTTTCTACTACCACAGTACCACCCCCAGTATCTACAACCACCAACTACCCCACCCCATATATACTCCCGTCCCCAGTATCTACAACCACCAACTTCCCCTCCCCTATATCTACTACCACACCCAGTATCTACAACCACCAACACCCATCCCCATATCTACTCCCACCCCCAGTATCTACAACCACCAACACCCCTCCCCCCATATCTACTACCACACCCAGTATCTACAACCACCAACACCCATCCCCATATCTACTCCCACCCCCAGTATCTACAACCACCAACACCCCTCCCCATATCCCCATGTTAAACTCATTGCCCAATCACGAAAGGACCGAATCGAAACTTTCCTGAATCGCCCTCTCTCTTCTTTCCCACTGTGCATACGTAATAAACCGACGGCCTCTGGATGCAGTACGAACATCGCTTCCTCCATAAAACACGGGTGGTTCGGCTTTTCCACGGTTCAAACCGAGCATTGCGGCTTTAACCCAAATTCACCCCCCAGTGCACAAGGCTCGAACGAAGCATCTCATGTGTATTAAGCGTCGAGGGCAGGGAAATGAGGAACACATTGGCGGGTTTATCACTCAAACACTATTGTGATGATCACATGTGCTCCACAAAGCCATTGAAGCAGCTGCGAGACATTGGAGCTCAGATGTGATGGTCCACAAACACATCGACTTCGTTGTTCCTCGTCCCAGGGAGTAGTCTGTGCAAATGCTATCGCTCATGACCGCTCGTTTTTAAACGTTACGTAACATCATGTGTGGATTATTTAATTTAGTGTGGAGACAACATTTGTTTGAAATATCCACGTGACTTCATGTGCCAAGATGTGGCTCACAGACACGGAATCAACTCTTTCAATGAAAACTACAAATTTGGCTTCAAATCTCCATTGGATGCACAAGTGTGCGATTTTCGAGGTAAACTATTGTATGGAGTA
Organism: Eptatretus burgeri; assembly: GCF_056783735.1. Lineage (NCBI taxonomy): Eukaryota > Metazoa > Chordata > Myxini > Myxiniformes > Myxinidae > Eptatretus > Eptatretus burgeri. The sequence continues at coordinate 71,975,459 of NC_140965.1, forward strand.
GAACATCAAAAATGTATCCAAACAACATATCGTGGCATTACTATCGCAACAAAACAAACATCGTAACCACAGTCACCAATCACCATCTGACTCGACAACATCGTTGCATTAAATAACATCTTCGAACCAAACACCATCCTGAGATTACCATAGTAACAAAACACCATCATGGCATAATTATCATAACAAAATCCCATACTGGCATGGCCCTCAGAACTAAAAACTATTGTAACCAGACATCATCATGGCATAACCACCATTATGACATTACCAGAGTAACAAAACACCTTCATGGCATAACCACCCGAGAACCAAACACCATCATAACCATCGAAACTAAACACTATCGTGGCATAACCACCATATAATCAAACACCATCATAATCATTGTAACCAAAAAGCATGGTGATAAAACATTATTGTAGCCAAACACAGAACACCATCATAACCAAACACCACCATTAACCATTGTAGCGAAACACGGAACACCATCGTAACCAAACACCACCATGACCATAGTAGCTAAACACGGAACACCATCGTAACCAAACACCACCATTAACCATTGTAGCTAAACACGGAACACCATCGTAACCAAACACCACCATGACCATTGCAGTTAAACACGGAACACCATCGTAACCAAACACCACCATTAACCATTGTAGCCAAACACAGAACACCATCATAACCAAACACCACCATGACCATAGTAGCCAAACACAGAACACCATCATAACCAAACACCACCATAACCATTGTAGCTAAACACAGAACACCATCGTAACCAAACACCACCATTAACCATTGTAGCTTAACACAGAACACCATCGTAACCAAACACCACCATAACCATTGTAGCTTAACACAGAACACCATCGTAACCAAACACCACCATTAACCAATGTAGCTAAACACAGAACACCATCGTAACCAAACACCACCATTAACCATTGTAGCTAAACACAGAACACCATCGTAACCAAACACCACCATGACCATAGTAGCTAAACACAGAACACCATTGTAACCAAACACCATCATTAACCATTGTAGCTAAACACAGAACACCATCGTAACCAAACACCACCATTAACCATTGTAGCTAAACACAGAACACCAACGTAACCAAACACCACCATTAACCATTGTAGCCAAACACAGAACACCTTCGTAACCAAACACCACCATGACCATAGTAACTAAACACGGAACACCATCGTAACCAAACACCACCATGACCATTGTAGCTAAACACGGAACACCATCGTAACCAAACACCACCATAACCATTGTAGCAAAACACGGAACACCATCGTAACCAAACACCACCATTAACCATTGTAGCTAAACACAGAACACCATCGTAACCAAACACCACCATTAACCATTGTAGCTAAACACAGAACACCTTCGTAACCAAACACCACCATGACCATAGTAGCTAAACACGGAACACCATCGTAACCAAACACCACCATGAGCATTGTAGCTAAACACGGAACACCATCGTAACCAAACACCACCATGACCATAGTAGCGAAACACAGAACACCATCGTAACCAAACACCACCATAACCATTGTAGCTTAACACAGAACACCATCGTAACCAAACACCACCATTAACCATTGTAGCTAAACACAGAACGCCATCGTAACCAAACACCACCATGAACATAGTAGCTAAACACAGAACACCATCGTAACCAAACACCACCATTAACCATTGTAGCTAAACACAGAACACCAACGTAACCAAACACCACCATTAACCATTGTAGCTAAACACAGAACACCTTCGTAACCAAACACCACCATGACCATAGTAGCTAAACACGGAACACCATCGTAACCAAACACCACCATGACCATTGTAGCTAAACACGGAACACCATCGTAACCAAACACCACCATGAACATAGTAGCTAAACACAGAACACCATCGTAACCAAACACCACCATTAACCATTGTAGCTAAACACGGAACACCATCGTAACCGAACACCACCATTAACCATTGTAGCTAAACACAGAACACCATCGTAACCAAACACCACCATTAACCATTGTAGCTAAACACAGAACACCATCGTAACCGAACACCACCATTAACCATTGTAGCCAAACACAGAACACCATCGGAACCAAACACCACCATAAACCATAATAGCTAAACACGGAACACTATCGTAACCCAACACCACCATTAACCATTGTAGCTAAACACAGAACACCATCATAACCAAACACCACCATGACCATTGTAGCTAAACACAGAACACCATCGTAACCGAACACCACCATTAACCTTTGTAGCCAAACACAGAACACCATCGTAACCAAACACCACCATGACCATAGTAGCTAAACACAGAACACCATCGTAACCGAACACCACCATTAACCATTGTAGCCAAACACAGAACACCATCGTAACCAAACACCACCATTAACCATAGTAGCTAAACACGGAACACCATCGTAACCAAACACCACCATTAACCATTGTAGCTAAACACAGAACACCATCATAACCAAACACCACCATGACCATTGTAGCTTAACACAGAACACCATCGTAACCAAACACCACCATGACCATAGTAGCTTAACACAGAACACCATCGTAACCAAACACCACCATTAACCATTGTAGCTAAACACAGAACACCATCGTAACCAAACACCACCATGACCATAGTAGCCAAACAGAGAACACCATCATAACCAAACACCACCATAACCATTGTAGCTAAACACAGAACACCATCGTAACTAAACACCACCATGACCATAGTAGCTTAACACAGAACACCATCGTAACCAAACACCACCATTAACCATTGCAGCTAAACACAGAACACCATCGTAACCAAACACCACCATGACCATTGTAGCTTAACACAGAACACCATCGTAACCAAACACCACCATTAACCATTGTAGCTAAACACAGAACACCATCGTAACCAAACACCATCATGACCATAGTAGCCAAGCACGGAACACCATCGTAACCAAACACCACCATTAACCATTGTAGCTAAACACAGAACACCTTCGTAACCAAACACCACCATGACCATAGTAGCTAAACACGGAACACCATCGTAACCAAACACCACCATTAACCATTGTAGCTAAACACGGAACACCATCGTAACCAAACACCACCATGACCATTGTAGCTAAACACGGAACACCATCGTAACCAAACACCACCATTAACCATTGTAGCTAAACACGGAACACCATCGTAACCAAACACCACCATTAACCATTGTAGCCAAACACAGAACACCAACGTAACCAAACACCACCATTAACCATTGTAGCTAAACACAGAACACCAACGTAACCAAACACCACCATTAACCATTGTAGCTAAACACGGAACACCATCGTAACCAAACACCACCATTAACCATTGTAGCTAAACACAGAACACCAACGTAACCAAACACCACCATTAACCATTGTAGCTAAACACAGAACACCTTCGTAACCAAACACCACCATGACCATAGTAGCTAAACACGGAACACCATCGTAACCAAACACCACCATAACCATTGAAGCTAAACACGGAACACCATCGTAACCAAACACCACCATTAACCATTGTAGCTAAACACAGAACACCATCGTAACCAAACACCACCATTAACCATTGTAGCCAAACACAGAACACCATCGTAACCAAACACCACCATAACCATAGTAGCCAAACACAGAACACCATCGTAACCAAACACCACCATGACCATAGTAGCTAAACACAGAACACCATCGTAACCAAACACCACCATTAACCATTGTAGCCAATCACGGAACACCATCGTAACCAAACACCACCATTAACCATTGTAGCCAAACACAAACACCATCGTAACCAAACAACACCATAACCATAGTAGCCAAACACGGAACACCATCGTAACCAAACACCACCATTAACCATTGTAGCTAAACACAGAACACCATCGTAACCAAACACCACCATGACCATTGTAGCTAAACACAGAACACCATCGTAACCAAACACCACCATAACCATTGTAGCGAAACACAGAACACCATCGTAACTCAACACCACCATGACCATAGTAGCTAAACACAGAACACCATCGTAACCAAACACCACCATGACCATAGTAGCGAAACACAGAACACCATCGTAACTCAACACCACCATAACCATTGTAGCTTAACACAGAACACCATCGTAACCAAACACCACCATGACCATAGTAGCTAAACACAGAACACCATCGTAACCAAACACCACCATAACCATTGCAGCTAAACACAGAACACCATCGTAACCAAACACCACCATGACCATAGTAGCTAAACACAGAACACCATCGTAACCAAACACCACCATTAACCATTGTAGCTAAACACGGAACACCATCGTAACCAAACACCACCATGACCATTGTAGCTAAACACAGAACACCATCGTAACCAAACACCACCATAACCATTGTAGCTTAACACAGAACACCATCGCAACCGAACACCACCATGACCATAGTAGCTAAACACAGAACACCATCGTAACCAAACACCACCATGACCATAGTAGCGAAACACAGAACACCATCGTAACTCAACACCACCATAACCATTGTAGCTTAACACAGAACACCATCGTAACCAAACACCACCATGACCATAGTAGCGAAACACAGAACACCATCGTAACCAAACACCACCATAACCATTGCAGCAAAACACAGAACACCATCGTAACCAAACACCACCATGACCATAGTAGCTAAACACAGAACACCATCGTAACCAAACACCACCATGACCATAGTAGCGAAACACAGAACACCATCGTAACTCAACACCACCATAACCATTGTAGCTTAACACAGAACACCATCGTAACCAAACACCACCATGACCATAGTAGCTAAACACAGAACACCATCGTAACCAAACACCACCATGACCATAGTAGCGAAACACAGAACACCATCGTAACCAAACACCACCATGACCATTGTAGCTTAACACAGAACACCATCGTAACCAAACACCACCATTAACCATTGTAGCTAAACACAGAACACCATCGTAACCAAACACCATCATGACCATAGTAGCCAAGCACGGAACACCATCGTAACCAAACACCACCATTAACCATTGTAGCTAAACACAGAACACCTTCGTAACCAAACACCACCATGACCATAGTAGCTAAACACGGAACACCATCGTAACCAAACACCACCATTAACCATTGTAGCTAAACACGGAACACCATCGTAACCAAACACCACCATTAACCATTGTAGCTAAACACAGAACACCAACGTAACCAAACACCACCATTAACCATAGTAGCTAAACACAGAACACCATCGTAACCAAACACCACCATTAACCATAGTAGCTAAACACGGAACACCATCGTAACCTAACACCACCATTAACCATTGTAGCTAAACACGGAACACCTTCGTAACCAAACACCACCATTAACCATTGTAGCTAAACACGGAACACCATCGTAACCAAACACCACCATGACCATTGTAGCTAAACACGGAACACCATCGTAACCAAACACCACCATTAACCATTGTAGCTCAACACGGAACACCATCGTAACCAAACACCACCATTAACCATTGTAGCTAAACACAGAACACCAACGTAACCAAACACCACCATTAACCATTGTAGCTAAACACAGAACACCTTCGTAACCAAACACCACCATGACCATAGTAGCTAAACACGGAACACCATCGTAACCAAACACCACCATAACCATTGAAGCTAAACACGGAACACCATCGTAACCAAACACCACCATTAACCATTGTAGCTAAACACAGAACACCATCGTAACCAAACACCACCATGACCATAGTAGCTAAACACAGACCACCACCATTAACCATTGTAGCCAAACACAGAACACCATCGTAACCAAACACCACCATGACCATAGTAGCTAAACACAGAACACCATCGTAACCAAACACCACCATTAACCATTGTAGCCAAACACAGAACACCATCGTAACCAAACACCACCATGACCATAGTAGCTAAACACGGAACACCATCATAACCAAACACCACCATGACCATAGTAGCTAAACACAGAACACCATCGTAATCAAACACCACCATGACCATAGTAGCTAAACACAGAACACCATCGCAACCAAACACCACCATGACCATAGTAGCTAAACACAGAACACCATCGTAACCAAACACCACCATTAACCATTGTAGCCAAACACAGAACACCATCGTAACCAAACACCACCATGACCATAGTAGCTAAACACGGAACACCATCGTAACCAAACACCACCATCACCATAGTAGCTAAACACAGAACACCATCGTAACCGAACACCACCATTAACCATTGTAGCCAAACACAGAACACCATCGTAACCAAACACCACCATGACCATAGTAGCTAAACACGGAACACCATCGTAACCAAACACCACCATTAACCATTGTAGCTAAACACGGAACACCATCGTAACCAAACACCACCATGACCATTGCAGCTAAACACGGAACACCATCGTAACCAAACACCACCATTAACCATTGTAGCCAAACACAGAACACCATCATAACCAAACACCACCATGACCATAGTAGCCAAACACAGAACACCATCATAACCAAACACCACCATAACCATTGTAGCTAAACACAGAACACCATCGTAACCAAACACCACCATTAACCATTGTAGCTTAACACAGAACACCATCGTAACCAAACACCACCATAACCATTGTAGCTTAACACAGAACACCATCGTAACCAAACACCACCATTAACCATTGTAGCTAAACACAGAACACCATCGTAACCAAACACCACCATTAACCATTGTAGCTAAACACAGAACACCATCGTAACCAAACACCGCCATGAGGATAGTAGCTGAACACAGAACACCATCGTAACCAAACACCATCATTAACCATTGTAGCTAAACACAGAACACCATCGTAACCAAACACCACCATTAACCATTGTAGCTAAACACAGAACACCAACGTAACCAAACACCACCATTAACCATTGTAGCCAAACACAGAACACCTTCGTAACTAAACACCACCATGACCATAGTAGCTAAACACGGAACACCATCGTAACCAAACACCACCATGACCATTGTAGCTAAACACGGAACACCATCGTAACCAAACACCACCATAACCATTGTAGCTAAACACGGAACACCATCGTAACCAAACACCACCATTAACCATTGTAGCTAAACACAGAACACCATCGTAACCAAACACCACCATTAACCATTGTAGCTAAACACAGAACACCCTCGTAACCAAACACCACCATGACCATAGTTGCTAAACACGGAACACCATCGTAACCAAACACCACCATGACCATTGTAGCTAAACACGGAACACCATCGTAACCAAACACCACCATGAACATAGTAGCGAAACACAGAACACCATCGTAACCAAACACCACCATAACCATTGTAGCTTAACACAGAACACCATCGTAACCAAACACCACCATTAACCATTGTAGCTAAACACAGAACGCCATCGTAACCAAACACCACCATGACCATAGTAGCTAAACACAGAACACCATCGTAACCAAACACCACCATTAACCATTGTAGCTAAACACAGAACACCAACGTAACCAAACACCACCATTAACCATTGTAGCCAAACACAGAACACCATCGTAACCAAACACCACCATAAACCATAGTAGCTAAACACGGAACACCATCGAAACCAAACACCACCATTAACCATTGTAGCTAAACACAGAACACCATCATAACCAAACACCACCATGACCATTGTAGCTAAACACAGAACACCATCGTAACCGAACACCACCATTAACCTTTGTAGCCAAACACAGAACACCATCGTAACCAAACACCACCATTAACCATAGTAGCTAAACACGGAACACCATCGTAACCAAACACCACCATTAACCATTGTAGCTAAACACAGAACACCATCATAACCAAACACCGCCATGACCATTGTAGCTTAACACAGAACACCATCGTAACCAAACACCACCATTAACCATTGTAGCTAAACACAGAACACCATCGTAACCAAACACCACCATGACCATAGTAGCCAAACAGAGAACACCATCATAACCAAACACCACCATAACCATTGTAGCTAAACACAGAACACCATCGTAACCAAACACCACCATGACCATAGTAGCTTAACACAGAACACCATCGTAACCAAACACCACCATTAACCATTGTAGCTAAACACAGAACACCATCGTAACCAAACACCATCATGACCATAGTAGCTAAACACGGAACACCATCGTAACCAAACACCACCATTAACCATTGTAGCTAAACACAGAACACCTTCGTAACCAAACACCACCATGACCATAGTAGCTAAACACGGAACACCATCGTAACCAAACACCACCATTAACCATTGTAGCTAAACACGGAACACCATCGTAACCAAACACCACCATGACCATTGTAGCTAAACACGGAACACCATCGTAACCAAACACCACCATTAACCATTGTAGCTAAACACGGAACACCATCGTAACCAAACACCACCATTAACCATTGTAGCCAAACACAGAACACCAACGTAACCAAACACCACCATTAACCATTGTAGCTAAACACAGAACACCAACGTAACCAAACACCACCATTAACCATTGTAGCTAAACACAGAACACCATCGTAACCAAACACCACCATTAACCATTGTAGCCAAACACAGAACACCAACGTAACCAAACACCACCATTAACCATTGTAGCTAAACACAGAACACCAACGTAACCAAACACCACCATTAACCATAGTAGCTAAACACAGAACACCATCGTAACCAAACACCACCATTAACCATAGTAGCTAAACACGGAACACCATCGTAACCTAACACCACCATTAACCATTGTAGCTAAACACGGAACACCTTCGTAACCAAACACCACCATGACCATAGTAGCTAAACACGGAACACCATCATAACCAAACACCACCATAACCATTGTTGCTAAACACGGAACACCATCGTAACCAAACACCACCATAACCATTTTAGCTAAACACGGAACACCATCGTAACCAAACACCACCATTAACCATTGTAGCTAAACACGGAACACCATCGTAACCAAACACCACCATTAACCATTGTAGCTAAACACAGAACACCAACGTAACCAAACACCACCATTAACCATTGTAGCTAAACACAGAACACCATCGTAACCAAACACCACCATGACCATTGTAGCTAAACACAGAACACCATCGTAACCAAACACCACCATAACCATTGTAGCGAAACACAGAACACCATCGTAACTCAACACCACCATGACCATAGTAGCTAAACACAGAACACCATCGTAACCAAACACCACCATGACCATAGTAGCGAAACACAGAACACCATCGTAACTCAACACCACCATAACCATTGTAGCTTAACACAGAACACCATCGTAACCAAACACCACCATGACCATAGTAGCTAAACACAGAACACCATCGTAACCAAACACCACCATAACCATTGCAGCTAAACACAGAACACCATCGTAACCAAACACCACCATGACCATAGTAGCTAAACACAGAACACCATCGTAACCAAACACCACCATTAACCATTGTAGCTAAACACGGAACACCATCGTAACCAAACACCACCATGACCATTGTAGCTAAACACAGAACACCATCGTAACCAAACACCACCATAACCATTGTAGCTTAACACAGAACACCATCGCAACCGAACACCACCATGACCATAGTAGCTAAACACAGAACACCATCGTAACCAAACACCACCATGACCATAGTAGCGAAACACAGAACACCATCGTAACTCAACACCACCATAACCATTGTAGCTTAACACAGAACACCATCGTAACCAAACACCACCATGACCATAGTAGCGAAACACAGAACACCATCGTAACCAAACACCACCATAACCATTGCAGCAAAACACAGAACACCATCGTAACCAAACACCACCATGACCATAGTAGCTAAACACAGAACACCATCGTAACCAAACACCACCATGACCATAGTAGCGAAACACAGAACACCATCGTAACTCAACACCACCATAACCATTGTAGCTTAACACAGAACACCATCGTAACCAAACACCACCATGACCATAGTAGCTAAACACAGAACACCATCGTAACCAAACACCACCATGACCATAGTAGCGAAACACAGAACACCATCGTAACCAAACACCACCATGACCATTGTAGCTTAACACAGAACACCATCGTAACCAAACACCACCATTAACCATTGTAGCTAAACACAGAACACCATCGTAACCAAACACCATCATGACCATAGTAGCCAAGCACGGAACACCATCGTAACCAAACACCACCATTAACCATTGTAGCTAAACACAGAACACCTTCGTAACCAAACACCACCATGACCATAGTAGCTAAACACGGAACACCATCGTAACCAAACACCACCATTAACCATTGTAGCTAAACACGGAACACCATCGTAACCAAACACCACCATTAACCATTGTAGCCAAACACAGAACACCAACGTAACCAAACACCACCATTAACCATTGTAGCTAAACACAGAACACCAACGTAACCAAACACCACCATTAACCATTGTAGCTAAACACGGAACACCATCGTAACCAAACACCACCATTAACCATTGTAGCTAAACACAGAACACCAACGTAACCAAACACCACCATTAACCATAGTAGCTAAACACAGAACACCATCGTAACCAAACACCACCATTAACCATAGTAGCTAAACACGGAACACCATCGTAACCTAACACCACCATTAACCATTGTAGCTAAACACGGAACACCTTCGTAACCAAACACCACCATTAACCATTGTAGCTAAACACGGAACACCATCGTAACCAAACACCACCATGACCATTGTTGCTAAACACGGAACACCATCGTAACCAAACACCACCATTAACCATTGTAGCTCAACACGGAACACCATCGTAACCAAACACCACCATTAACCATTGTAGCTAAACACAGAACACCAACGTAACCAAACACCACCATTAACCATTGTAGCTAAACACAGAACACCTTCGTAACCAAACACCACCATGACCATAGTAGCTAAACACGGAACACCATCGTAACCAAACACCACCATAACCATTGAAGCTAAACACGGAACACCATCGTAACCAAACACCACCATTAACCATTGTAGCTAAACACAGAACACCATCGTAACCAAACACCACCATGACCATAGTAGCTAAACACAGACCACCACCATTAACCATTGTAGCCAAACACAGAACACCATCGTAACCAAACACCACCATGACCATAGTAGCTAAACACAGAACACCATCGTAACCAAACACCACCATTAACCATTGTAGCCAAACACAGAACACCATTGTAACCAAACACCACCATGACCATAGTAGCTAAACACGGAACACCATCATAACCAAACACCACCATGACCATAGTAGCTAAACACAGAACACCATCGTAATCAAACACCACCATGACCATAGTAGCTAAACACAGAACACCATCGCAACCAAACACCACCATGACCATAGTAGCTAAACACAGAACACCATCGTAACCAAACACCACCATTAACCATTGTAGCCAAACACAGAACACCATCGTAACCAAACACCACCATGACCATAGTAGCTAAACACGGAACACCATCGTAACCAAACACCACCATCACCATAGTAGCTAAACACAGAACACCATCGTAACCGAACACCACCATTAACCATTGTAGCCAAACACAGAACACCATCGTAACCAAACACCACCATGACCATAGTAGCTAAACACGGAACACCATCGTAACCAAACACCACCATTAACCATTGTAGCTAAACACGGAACACCATCGTAACCAAACACCACCATGACCATTGCAGCTAAACACGGAACACCATCGTAACCAAACACCACCATTAACCATTGTAGCCAAACACAGAACACCATCATAACCAAACACCACCATGACCATAGTAGCCAAACACAGAACACCATCATAACCAAACACCACCATAACCATTGTAGCTAAACACAGAACACCATCGTAACCAAACACCACCATTAACCATTGTAGCTTAACACAGAACACCATCGTAACCAAACACCACCATAACCATTGTAGCTTAACACAGAACACCATCGTAACCAAACACCACCATTAACCATTGTAGCTAAACACAGAACACCATCGTAACCAAACACCACCATTAACCATTGTAGCTAAACACAGAACACCATCGTAACCAAACACCACCATGACCATAGTAGCTAAACACAGAACACCATTGTAACCAAACACCATCATTAACCATTGTAGCTAAACACAGAACACCATCGTAACCAAACACCACCATTAACCATTGTAGCTAAACACAGAACACCAACGTAACCAAACACCACCATTAACCATTGTAGCCAAACACAGAACACCTTCGTAACTAAACACCACCATGACCATAGTAGCTAAACACGGAACACCATCGTAACCAAACACCACCATGACCATTGTAGCTAAACACGGAACACCATCGTAACCAAACACCACCATAACCATTGTAGCTAAACACGGAACACCATCGTAACCAAACACCACCATTAACCATTGTAGCTAAACACAGAACACCATCGTAACCAAACACCACCATTAACCATTGTAGCTAAACACAGAACACCATCGTAACCAAACACCACCATGACCATAGTAGCTAAACACAGAACACCATCGTAACCAAACACCACCATGCCCATTGTAGCTAAACACAGAACACCACCGTACCCAACCACCACCATCAACACAGTAGCTAAACACAGAACACCATCGTAACCAAACACCACCATGACCATAGTAGCTTAACACAGAACACCATCGTAACCAAACACCACCATTAACCATTGTAGCTAAACACGGAACACCATCGTAACCAAACACCACCATTAACCATTGTAGCCAGACACAGAACACCATCGTAACCAAACACCACCATGAACCATAGTAGCTAAACACAGAACACCATCGTAACCAAACACCACCATTAACCATTGTAGCTAAACACAGAACACCATCGTAACCAAACACCACCATTAACCATTGTAGCTAAACACAGAACACCATCGTAACCAAACACCGCCATTAACCATTGTAGCCAAACACAGAACACCATCGTAACCAAACACCGCCATGACCATAGTAGCTAAACACGGAACACCATCATAACCAAACACCACCATGACCATTGTAGCTAAACACGGAACACCATCGTAACCAAACACCACCATTAACCATTGTAGCTAAACACGGAACACCATCGTAACCAAACACCACCATTAACCATTGTAGCTAAACACAGAACACCATCGTAACCAAACACCACCATTAACCATTGTAGCTAAACACAGAACACCATCGTAACCAAACACCACCATTAACCATAGTAGCTAAACACGGAACACCATCGTAACCTAACACCACCATTAACCATTGTAGCTAAACACAGAACACCATTGTAACCAAACACCACCATTAACCATAGTAGCTAAACACGGAACACCATCGTAACCTAACACCACCATTAACCATTGTAGCTAAACACAGAACAACATTGTAAGCAAACAACACCATAAACCATTGTAGCTAAACACAGAACACCATCGTAACCAAACACCACCATTAACGATTGTATCTAAACACAGAACACCATCGTAACCAAACACCACCATTACCCATTGTAGCTAACCACAGAACACCAACGTAACCAAACACCACCATTAACCATTGTAGCTAAACACAGAACACCATCGTAACCAAACACCACCATTAACCATAGTAGCTAAGCACGGAACACGATCGTAACCAAAGACCACCATTAGCCATTGTAGCTAAACACGGAACACCTTCGTAACCAAACACCACCATGACCATAGTAGCTAAACACGGAACACCATCATAACCAAACACCACCATAACCATTGTAGCTAAACACGGAACACCATCGTAACCAAACACCACCATAACCATTTTAGCTAAACACGGAACACCATCGTAACCAAACACCACCATTAACCATTGTAGCTAAACACGGAACACCATCGTAACCAAACACCACCATTAACCATTGTAGCTAAACACAGAACACCAACGTAACCAAACACCACCATTAACCATTGTAGCTAAACACAGAACACCTTCGTAACCAAACACCACCATGACCATAGTAGCTAAACACGGAACACCATCGTAACCAAACACCACCATAACCATTGAAGCTAAACACGGAACACCATCATAACCAAACACCACCATTAACCATTGTAGCTAAACACAGAACACCATTGTAACCAAACACCACCATTAACCATTGTAGCTAAACACAGAACACCATCGTAACCAAACACCACCATTAACCATTGTAGCCAAACGCAGAACACCAACGTAACCAAACACCACCATGACCATAGTAGCTAAACACAGAACACCATCGTAACCAAACACCACCATTAACCATTGTAGCCAATCACGGAACACCATCGTAACCAAACACCACCATTAACCATTGTAGCCAAACACAAACACCATCGTAACCAAACACCACCATAACCATAGTAGCCAAACACGGAACACCATCGTAACCAAACACCACCATTAACCATTGTAGCTAAACACAGAACACCATCGTAACCAAACACCACCATGACCATTGTAGCTAAACACAGAACACCATCGTAACCAAACACCACCATAACCATTGTAGCTTAACACAGAACACCATCGCAACCGAACACCACCATGACCATAGTAGCTAAACACAGAACACCATCGTAACCAAACACCACCATGACCATAGTAGCGAAACACAGAACACCATCGTAACTCAACACCACCATAACCATTGTAGCTTAACACAGAACACCATCGTAACCAAACACCACCATGACCATAGTAGCTAAACACAGAACACCATCGTAACCAAACACCACCATAACCATTGCAGCTAAACACAGAACACCATCGTAACCAAACACCACCATGACCATAGTAGCTAAACACAGAACACCATCGTAACCAAACACCACCATTAACCATTGTAGCTAAACACGGAACACCATCGTAACCAAACACCACCATGACCATTGTAGCTAAACACAGAACACCATCGTAACCAAACACCACCATAACCATTGTAGCTTAACACAGAACACCATCGCAACCGAACACCACCATGACCATAGTAGCTAAACACAGAACACCATCGTAACCAAACACCACCATGACCATAGTAGCGAAACACAGAACACCATCGTAACTCAACACCACCATAACCATTGTAGCTTAACACAGAACACCATCGTAACCAAACACCACCATGACCATAGTAGCTAAACACAGAACACCATCGTAACCAAACACCACCATAACCATTGCAGCTAAACACAGAACACCATCGTAACCAAACACCACCATGACCATAGTAGCTAAACACAGAACACCATCGTAACCAAACACCACCATGACCATAGTAGCGAAACACAGAACACCATCGTAACTCAACACCACCATAACCATTGTAGCTTAACACAGAACACCATCGTAACCAAACACCACCATGACCATAGTAGCTAAACACAGAACACCATCGTAACCAAACACCACCATAACCATTGCAGCTAAACACAGAACACCATCGTAACCAAACACCACCATGACCATAGTAGCTAAACACAGAACACCATCGTAACCAAACACCACCATTAACCATTGTAGCTAAACACAGAACACCATCGTAACCGAACAACAGCATAACCAAACACCATCGTGACCATACACCATTATAACCACGAACCATTATACCAAAACCACATCGTGACCAAACAACAGCATAACCAAACACCATCGTGACCAAACACCATCATAACCACGAACCATTATATCAAAACCATATCATGACCAAACAACAGCATAACCAAACACCATCGTGACCAAACACCATTGTAACCACGAACCATTATATCAAAACCACATCGTGACCAAACAACAGCATAACCAAACACCATCGCAACCAAACAACATCGTAAGAAAATACCATCGTGACCAAACACCATCGTAACCACGAACCATTATACCAAAACCACATCGTGACCAAACACTGTCGTGACCAAACAACCCCATTACCAAACACCATCGTGACAAAATACCATCGCAACCACGAACCATTATACCAAAACCCCATCACACCAAAACACCAAAACACTATCACACCAAAACACCATTGTGACCAAACACCATCATGACCAAATACCATCATAACCAAACACTATTGTAACTAAGCAAAATCGTAATCAAACACCATCCTGACCAACCACCATCGTGACCAAACACCATCGTGTTTTACCAAGCACCATCATAACCAAGCACCATCGTAACCAAGCACCATCGTAACCAAGTAAAATCGTAACCAAACGCTATCATAACCAAACACCATTATGACCAAACACAATTGTGACCAAACACCATCATAACCAAGCACCATTGTACCAAACACCATCGTGATCAAATACAATCATGGCCAAACACCATTGTGACCAAATACGATCATAACCAAGCACTATTGCACCCAAGCACCATTGTAGCCAAGTACCATCATGACCAAACACCATTGTTACCAAACACCATCGTGACCAAGCACAATCATGACCAAGCACCATTGTACCAAGCACCATCGTGATCAAACACAATCGTGACCAAACACAATCATGACCAAATACCATCATAACCAAGCACTATTGTACCCAAGCACCATCGTAGCCAAGCACCATCATGACCAAACACCATTGTGACCAAACACCATCATAACCAAGCACCATTGTACCAAGCACCATTGTGATCAAACACCATCGTGTTTTACCAAGCACCATCATCCGAAGATGAACCATTGCTCCAGCCACACGCTACTTGACGAGTTCAGCCAGTCAGATCTTTTTTTCCATCAACTGCTAATAGTGACAAGTCTGAAGACGACCATGGTTCACGAGCGGTATTTGACGATGTCGATTGTTTCAGAAGTCAAGGATGAGACAATGTGATAATGTTTGACCAAGTTATAAAAATGATCAACATGATGTGGTACGAGTGACAGGTTATTAGCTGCAACATGTCGAAAACCCGGTTTCGTTCAACAACTTAAAAAATGACCTTTGCATAACCTTGAAAGGTCACAAAACAATGTTGTGGACATTAAAATAAGGAAACAGGATACGTGCTATAGCTTAATGGAGTTAGTTCGTCGAAGAAGGTCGAAAACCCGGTTCGATTCCCACAACTTTGAAAATTTGACCTTTGTGAAGTTTAAAGGTCAAAGGTCACGGATTATGACCTTTGGTGCAAAACTTCCTCTGGAACATTCCAGGAACAATATAACGTCATATAGACTATATGGCATTTCACACTCCTCGGATTATCCATACTTTGATGAAATCAGCGTAAAAACAAACTTGAAGGGGGCGCCACGGGCAAGGTGTTTGAGATAGAGAAAAATTGTTTCAAGACTTTAGGTAGGGAATGGCCTCAAGATTATGCATAAAAAATGTCATCCGAGCTCTCAAAGTTTGGGCGGTCATCTAATTTTTATGTCAAAATTCGAAATTTTCTAAGTTCATGACTTTGTGACCTTGACCTTGGGACTAAAATGAAAAATCGAGCTCCGTGGGGCTATGCAGGTGCCATTGGGCTAACGAAAAACCGAAACCACTGTCAGATTCGACAAACCCCCAAGGAGAAGATGGATTTTTATGTCAAAATCGCAATTTTCTAAGTTCGTAACCTTGTGACCTTGACCTTGGGACTAAAATGAAAAATCGAGCTCCGTGGGGCTATGCAGGTACCATTGGGCTAACCAAATACCGAAACCACTGTCAGATTCGACAAACCCCCAAGGAGAAGATGCAAATTGAAATCGGCTACCCCCTAAAAACACACGTTTTTTGGGCGTGGCTCCGCCCATAATGGGCGCACCACGCCCATTTTCAGGAAAACACAACTTGATCATGATATAAACCTCCCACCAAAATTTCATCAGGATCGGATCAAAACCCACGGAGCTATGCTCGGGACAGACAGACAGACAGACAGACAGACAGACACACAACAATAACGAATATAGTGGTCACTTATTATATTTTTCATGAAAATATTTTTTCGTGAACCAATAACTTCCACTGGATGTTCCAGATTATTGTTCGTATTTAAGTATATCTGCATTTGGAGCACTTATCAAACCGGAAGTATTACTGGTGGTGGCATATGAGCAACGTTGTTGGTAGAAAATCCGAACTTAGGATTTTGTACAGTTCCACGACTTTCGAATATTCGGATAGGAACACTTTTGCTTTTCTAGCTTTTATCATACCAGTCTGAAGGCATTTTTAAAATGTACATTTTGTCACAGTTTAACATTGAAAGTCCAGTATACACTCTCACAGCAATGAAAGGGTATAACATACATTCCATTACAATCACATGGTGATCAGAAAAGCCAGATTGACTTATGCATGTTCTCTGAACTAGATTCACCATTCCTTGGTTTACATACAATCTGTGCAGTCAGCCCATGGTTATCTGGCTCTTTGAACAGTTTTTGCACAAGTACCAAAAACCTTGCACTGGGTGGATGGGGCTCAGGAGTATTCCAATCCAGCCAGGGGTTGAGTGTGCAGTTATAATCTCCTCCCATACAAATTAAACTGGTCAAGTCAAGATCGTTTTAAAAAACCTGCTAACTTTGGAAGAAATAGAGCCCATTCCACACTGTTGTTGGGGCCATTCACATTAATGATACAAATCTTTTGATTACTGCTAATAAATTCCACAGCAATCAAGAAGCCTTAACAAACCACCCCACCACAAATCTCTGAGAGTTGGATTCTAGGGTGCACAACCCTCTGCCGTGTTCGACAGGACAGACTGACCCGGCGGAGTTTTGTTTTCTTGCAACTTTTTAAGAATTTTTTTTTGTTTGTTTGATCTTTCTCCCATGTGCCAAAAAAAGGGTTTTTCACATTCCTGTGTGTTTGCTTAATTTTTCCTTTTTCGGGATTGTTCGAAAAATGTCATTAAGAATTTCATATGAAACAAGCTCGAATGAGCTAAGATCCTCGTCCTCTTAATGATGACGTCATAAAAACGAATATGACGTCATTGTGATGTATTAGGTTTGCGATAAATTATCTGTGCTAATGCCCGGCTTGATTCCCGCAAACAAAATTCAAACAGCTTGCCTAGTTTCGGAGATAATGGTATAGGCGATTTCCATTTGCGGCGATATTATGACGTCAACTTTTTTTCTCGGAAGAATTTCCAAAATCGGAGATGGTTACTGCCTGCGCGTGGGCGTTCTCCATATACATGGCAAGTTTCACGAAGATCCGATGAAAACTCTGGGTTGTGAAACAAAAAGTCAAAAAATAGGAATGACGGCATAAAAATTGGTATGACGTCATAGTGATGTATCATATGTGCGGTAATTCATCTCTGCTAATGCCCTGTTCGATTCCCGCAAACAGAATTCAAAAAGCTTGCCGAATTTCGGAGATAATTTTTAAGGCGATTTCCATTAGCGGAGATATTTTGACGTCATAACTTTTTTTCTCGGAGGATTTTCAAAATCGGAGATGGCTATTGTCTGTGCAGGGTATTTTTACATATATCCGCCAAGTTTCAGGAAGTTTCGATGAAAACTGTAGGCGGTGAAACAAAAAAGTCCACTAGAACAACAACGTGAGCAAGACTTAGAGATCCTCCACGAGGACCTAAAAACCACGTTACAACCACAATTCATGGGTCAGATTGACCCGGCAGGGTTTTTGTTTCCCTATAATTTTGTTATCAAAGCGTTTTTATCTGTGATCTTTCATATATGCTTTGAATAAAGGGTAATTCATAATCCTGTATGAGTGTTTTGGGGTTTTTTCCAATCAGGATCATGGGAAATTCCACTCCTACAATGCAGTAGTGAGTAATTTATCCCCAGGCTATGCAAAAATAATTGTTTCGCTATAATTTTAATTTTAATTTTTTTTTCATATCTGCTTTGAATAAACAGTAATACATGTAACTGTGTGTTTGTTTTTGTTTTGTTTTTGTCTTTTGGGGTCGTGGGAAAAAATATTTTAGGCATTCAATAATTTGAGTGAGGAAAGTGAAAACAACAATCTTATCTTTAACAAATCGTTGCGGCCTGTTCCAAGTTATGACATGGTTGAGCAGGCCAAAAAACATGGCGGAATCAGACCCCAGAGGTTACCCAGGAAACACCGAAAGACCCAGAGAGTGAGGTGGCTGAGGATCGCCTGATGAAGGATATAATTAAATGAGGACGTTAGTTATCTTCAAGAGTGGTGTTTTAATTAACCCAAACATCCAATTTTCACTCTTGACCTTCGTTGGAGTTTTCTTAGTGTACACGCAAAGTGTCAGGCTGCTCGGTTTTATCATTTTGGAGTTATGAAGGAGACACACTTACACACACACACACACACACACACACACACACACACACACACACACACACACACACACACACACACACACACACACACACACACACACACACACACACACACACACACACTACCTTTTATTAGTATAGAAGCAGCGCATGCTTGTCAGTGGCATCATTGGCTGAGGGCACGCCTGTGCTGCTGATGCAACATTCTCTGAAGGTCAGTTAACAAATTTGTAATTCGTTACTGGCTTCGTAACTGACACCAAAAGCTCTTTAAACACCGGGATGACAGTTTATAGCTGGGCCAAGATTCAAAACCCAGGCTAGATCGCTCAAAGAAAAATGTGCATACCTCTAATCTCGGCCATCCTTCTATCCCTTATGTCAGGTCAGGTATGGGAGCATGCGCCAGAGCAGCGCGTCGCTGCGTCCACTTTCCGCTGGTACACCAGGGGCCTCCTTCTGGCCATCCCCCAGGCAGATGCCTGGCCCATCCCAATCTGCTTGAGATGCCGATCAACCTGCTGCAACCACGAGGCACGTGGTCGGCCCATAGGCCTCCTATAATCATGAGACTCCCTCACTCAGAGAATCTGGTGAGCAGGATCAGCATCAGGAAAATGGCCCACAGGTCCATACAGCCGCAGCTGATGCTCATGGACTATGCAGGTAACAAATCTCATTTGAGTCTTTCTCAGCAACCGTTCGTTGGACGCAAAGTCCGACCAGCGATAGCCAAGGATTCTCCAAAGAGACCTCGGACCAAAGGAATTAAGTCTCCATCTCAGATCCTTGGTTCGAGTCCAAGTCTCACATCCATAGAGCATCAAGACTGGAAGCACCAAGGACCTGAAGACTTGGACTTTCGTCCTCCCGCAAAGGTACCGGCAGTGCCACACCCCATTATCCAGGGAATCCATGACTCCCCAGGCCCGACCCAGACGTCTATTGCCCTCTGACTCACAGCTAGCAGAGACATGAATATCACTGCTGAGGTAAGTGAATCTCTCCACGACCTCAACATCCTCACCACAAACAGGCACAGACAGGACAGCAGCATCCAAGATGTCATTGAAAGCCTGGATCTTAGTTTTGACCCAGGAAACCCGTAATCCCTGCAGCTCTGATTCCTCATTCAGCACCTCGAGGGACCCCAAAAGGATATCTAAAGTCTCCGCAAAGATGACTGCATCATCTGCGACATCAAGGTCAGAGATCTTGGCATTCCCAAACGATGCACCGCAGCTTGAACTCTCCGACATCCTCCCTAGAATCCAGTCCATACAAGTGCTGAAAAGTGTGGAGGCAAGTACACACCCCTGACGAACTCCAGTAACAACTGGAAATAAGTCAGAGATTGTACCACCACATCTCACAGCAATCTCAGTACCAGAGTAGAGTTCAGATATCAGATCGATCAGTTTTGGTGGCACCCCACGAAGACCAAGAATCCTCCAGAGGGCATCCCAATTTACTGCATCGAACGCTTTACAGAGATCAATATAGGCTGCAAGAAGCCCCTGCTAAAACTCTCGTCTGCGTTCGGTGAGGACACGAAGAGCAAGGATATGGTCAATCGTTGACCTCTTTGATGTAAAGCTGACTGCTCTGTACGCTGGTGCTCAAGCACATGGTGGCGAACCCTATCAAGAATTATCCGAGCAAAGACCCAGCCTGGCACTGAGAGCAGCGTCACCCCTCGGTAGTTGTTGCAGTCTTGGCGATCACCCTTCCCTTTCCAGAGAGGAACAACAAGGCCCCTCTTCCAGTCAGTTGGGATGATGCCTGTGTTCCAGGCAGAGCACAAAACTGCATGCAACGACATGAGTACAGCATTTCCACCAGCCTTGAGAAGTTCAGCATGGATGCCACAGATCCATGGAGCTTTACCCCATTTCAACCGGTTCACCGCAGCCTGTTTTTCTACAAGCGAAGGTGGACCACAGTTGATTGGAGGGTCAGCAACAGGGATTACAACACCCCTCACGTCCAACTCGACAGCTGGGGGATCAGCCTGGTTCAACCGCTCAAAGTAACCAGTCCAGCGGGCCTTCACTTCACTCCTCTGTGAAGAGCCTCCCACTCTCTGCTCTCAATGCAGTACACCGAGGGATGGGCTTGGATGAACGCAATGCGCGAATTCCCCTGTAAGCGGGATGAGAATCACTTGACCACTGGTGATGCTCTACCCCCTCACAGAGTCCTCACACATAGGCACCCTTGTCCACCCTTAGCGCACGTACAGTTTTACGCCTCAGCTCCCTGAACAGCTCAGCTCTGCCATTCAGCCTGGCCCTGCGACTCTGGTCAATTGCATCCAGCGTCCCTTGAGAAACAAAATTCTTCTTTGCCCGACGGTGAGTTCCAAGACATCCACCGGCAACCTCAAGGACGGTGATTTTGAAGGCACTCGACAACTCTTCAAGACCTCTCAAAGCACCCAGACCCCCCAAATCTCAACTCAGCTTGTTCGCAAATTCCTCAGCTACCCTCTCATTCTTGTGCTTGCCAACATCCAGCCTAGGCTGGGATGGTACCATTCTCCTGGATTTAAGGTGCAACTTCAGAGTTGCTACAACAAGCCGGTGGTCAGTATTGAGGAGCTGAGCACTCTGGTAGACCCTGCAGTTCTGGATCATCCTCCAGCAACCATCAACGAGGATATGGTCAACCTCCTTTGCCACACCGTCAGCGTTGGAATACCAAGTACAGTGATGAGCTTGTGGGGGCTGAAACCATGAAACAGCCACCCTAAGTCCATGACTTCTTGCAAAGTCAAGGAACTTAGTGCTATTCAGGTTCACAGTTCCAGACCCATGGGGACCAACACACGTCTCATAACCATCACTGTCAGTTCCAGTCGATGCATTGAAATCCCCCAAGACTAGAAGTGTGTCTCGTCTGGGGCACTGATCAACCACAGACTCGAGTGTGGCGTAGAATGCATCCTTCACGGTGAGATCACTCGCCTCAGTCGGAGCATAAACAGAGACCAGGGAAATGACACCTAAGGAGTGATGAATCCTTAGTCTCATAATATGCTCGTTGACCGGTGTTACCTCAATTACCTCAATCAATGGAGTCAGCTTGTTGGACACAGCTACAGCCACTCCTTTGGCATGGTAACCATCAGAGCGACCAGACCAATAGTAGGTGTAACCACCCACCATGATCTCGCCGGAAGGCGGTCTACGAACCTCAGAGAGTGCTGCAATACCGATGTCCAAACACTTGAGCTCAGTTGATAACTGGTGTATGGGTGATAGTATCTGGTGTATGTTGTGGTGCAGGCATGGCCTCCTCCTGTGCCGAAGTTCCTTGTATATTATTCTTTGTTGAAAATGAGAGAACAAAATGGACAAATTTAAGGACAAGAACACAAATCGTGACATTTAAAAGAAAGAATAAAATAATCAAAACAAATGAAGTTAGCATCTGCAAATAAACCGAGTACAGTATGATTAATCTGAAGAAGTAAAGAGCAAACATGGAGTCATCAGGAGGAACCTGGACAGGATTCGCGTTTCAGCCGCAACTCCACTTCCCTCAAAAACCCATGCAGGTGCAGTCAAGTGAGACTTACAGAAAAAATTCTGCAAAAATTCACTTCTCCTTTGAGATAGATTACGAAAGAAAAAATATTGAGATGAAAGAGAAGAAAAAGCAAGAATGAGAATAGATAAAGAGAATGATGAAAAACCCCAAAAAATGGCATCACGTCATGAGTGACATCAGAATTGGTCTTCTTCTTTCGTCATAGCCCAAGGCCGGGAGGTAATATTATTGGCTGAGGGTGCGGCCTGGTGCTGATGCAGTACCCCCTGTAGGTTAGAGCAGGAATTTGGAAGTTGCCCAGGGCGGCGGAAATATCTCACCTACTATTCGCGAAAGACACCGTGGGATCTTTGAGGTCCACCAACTAATGCGAGTAGACGGGACGCCCAGTTCAACGTCCATCCAAGGGATGGCACGCACGTTGATGAATCACCCTGCCTGTGAAACACTGAGATGACAGTTTATAGCTGGATCGGGATTCAAACCCTGGCTAGACTGCTTAGAGACAAGATCAGAATTGGTAATCAGGCGACTCATAATAAAGAGATGTCAGCAGAGGCACGTAAAGAAAGAGATGAAAAAGTAAAACCTCCAGCTCCTCCATATAGGGCTCGTGGAGTTTGGCAAAAGAGCTGAGAAAACCTTTATTCATATGAGCTCTTCCAGTTATCCTCACAAGTTTCCAATTACATCATTCCAGAGTTTCTTTCACTAACCATGCTGTGCCTTAGAAGATTCCTCCACATCAGAGTGGTCTTTTTCTTTGTATTGAAGCCAAAAACTCTCCGTAATGCTCTTCAAAGCTGGAGTGAATCCTTCAATTTTAATAAGGGAACAGTATAGATCATACAGGTGCTGTGAGCTGGTTTGGGGTGCAACATGATGGTGTGTTTACTGCTTGTCAAGTTTTAATTCAGTATTGGACTTAAAAGACAGTCGCCTTACTGTGGTGTTTCAGTGTCAAAGTAATGTCTCTGTCTTTGTCTTCTTGTTCATGAGACCCTTTGAAAGCTGCATTGTGGTCTGAACATAGGATGTAATATGTGAACCAACCGAAGAGGACACCATAATTTTTTTTTAATTGAGACTGTTAAACTAGGATGAATGGGAGTAATAAATATCCTGGGTCGGGATAGGGGATGACATGAGGTGGCGGTGCACTGCTCGCGTGAAGTCATGGAGGGAAAAGTGAGACAGAAGTCTCTGGAAAGTGGTTCCATAGACAGTAAAAAAAAGAGGAATAAAAGAGTTGAGGTGTGCAGTTAGCCTGAATTTTGGTAGTTTAACCAGGCTGGGGTTACTCGAGGAATGCGTGCATCTTGGAGTTGCTGGGGAGGGTCAGAGGATTGAGAGAGCGGAGGGAGCAATGTTGGAGAACAGACAATAGAAGAACAGAGACAGCACCGACTTGCCTGTGATATGACAGCAACAGACCTTGTGTTTCGGCTTCATAATAGGAAATTCCAATTATTCTGAGAGCTTGCGATTCCAGATTCTTTAGGAGAGACAGATGTTATGCTGGAGAACCAGACCAGAGCAGTACTCCTTTGAGCTACAAAAGAAGTCCTTGTAAACTATGGAAGGCTATGACTTTGCAAGGAAAGATGGATTGATTGAGGCTGCTCAATCTGTGACTAGCTTTGGAAGCCAGCTTTGATATGTGGGTGGCCCAGGAAAGGTCGTGGCTGGTGGTGAGGTCAAGAAGTTCAAGAGGCTGAATCTCTTCCAGTGGTTGACCATTGAAAAAGATCAGTGGGTTTATTTGATGATCACTTTGGAGCAACATGGTGAGACTCCAAAATTTTGGAGGATTGAAAGACATGTCCCATTTACTGGATTAGTATCAAATCGATCTACATCAGCAAAGAGTGATGCAGCTGCTATTCATCTCGTGTCATCACACAACTGCCTGTCATTGGTGGGCATAGTTCAGGGGGCTCTGTGATTACCCTCTGCCAGATTCTTTGACTGAAGAATGCCTCATCTATCATTACCACATCTCATTCGATGTTCCAGAGTCTGGGGTGCAAGACTGCACTCACAATTGGTCTCAGCTTTGCTGTAACCCCATCTCAACATATTGGCTTTACACCTTTCAACTCCAGTACTGTCTCTTCAGGTTGCACCAGGTTGTCCATGGTTGATCAGTGCCTAGTGGTAGTTTATCTATTGGCTCAAGATTCATGAGCTCATCCTCTGAGGCCAACTGCAATCTTTCATTCCAAAAGTTCAGCATCCTTGAGATTGCATTGCTGTCAAGTGAATTGAGTGATGATAGGAAGCTCCTACGAGATCACTTGATGACCATGAGGAAGGTGTCCCTCATTATCTGAATGTATAAGATGTTCTATCTGGATTACTACTGTACTCGTAATATGGAGTGGTGCAATAGGAGCAAACAGACATAGATGGATGGTATTGGTGGGTTTCAGACACCAGTAATGTAACAACAGCTCGAGTTTGGCAACGTGTCCAGCTTCTTGGCATGGCTGATCGGTCCCAAACTGGGCAAGCTTATTCCACGATGATAAAGTCGATTGCTTGTACTTCTGATCAAATTGTTGTTGGGTTGCTCCCCGCTTAGAATTCACCAACTTTCCGAGGAGTGCATTACAGGTACTGACTTTTGCCATCAATATACTGAGACATTGGCTCTGTACATCAGGTAACAATAGAAGGTCACCACAAGGTACACATGATTTGTGCAGTGCTCCAGCATGGTTCCATTCCATGATATCAACATTTTTTTCTGCTTGCATTTTGTTCTTCAGGTGGAAATGGAAGGCACAGACATGAGTTTTGTTTGTGTCATACGATACTCCTTACTGACAAGTAGCTGCTGTCCGCTTGTCAGTGTGGGTATTGTATTACAAATTGTGGAGTCATCTGCAAAGAGTAAGATATCTTTTCCAGAGCAACAGAGAGGTCATTTATTTAGTGGGTGAGGAGAGGGTTCCATTGAAAGCAATACATCGACTGCACGAGTTTAGGAAGTCAGAACGCAATGTATGAAGGCGACCTTGTATGCCAGAGGCATAGACTTTCGCAAGCAAAGCAGGATGCTAGACTTTGTCAAATACTCAAGATATGTCGAGGGAGATGGTCCTGACCTCTTGATTGATTTAGGGCCTCCAGCGATTCCTGTGAGAGGAGCAGTAGCATGTCCAGCGTTGCCTAACTAGGACAGAATTTAAAGTGATGGTCAGGGATCAGCATGTTTGAAATAAGGAGACTTGAAGTCGGCAGGAATGATGGTTTCCTTGATTTTCCTTGGAATTGGAAGTAAGCTTCCTTGCCTGTAGTTCAATCAGTTGAAATGATTTGTTTTGATACAATTCTTGTGAATGAGTCTTGCTAGTTATGTGAATGGCATTAGCTTGCCGCAGTATGGACACAAACTTGTTATGAACCTTACGGAATGGTTGCCCTCAGTCGGGTTAGCTTTCTCTGATGTTGAGAAAGCAAGCTGCTTGACCACAACTATGTCTCCACAGAGTTCAGCGTACCAGGGCCAAGAAGATGGATAGGATAGCCTCAGTTGGGATGGGATAAAGCGGTGCATGAAAGAGAGCATGTTTTTGTGGAAGTAAACCCAGGTGGAATCCACAGTAAACACTGTCCTCTCACAAAACGATTTCCTACCATATCCACAAATTGAAGTCTATGCAATTTGGCCTGTGCAAACAACCAGGTTTGCCTCTACACTTAGAACTTTGTGCTGTGTTTAGTGGGACCCAGATCCTCAATGTTGCATTTATGTTCGTGTGTAATCTTTCCAACTTGCTTAGAATGTGAGACTACCTTTTAGTACATTGCCTGAGGTTATATGTTTACTAGTGCGGTGTGCTTACACATTGTGTAAGCATATGAACTGTCCTTCCCATTGTCTCAGGTCGCTCACCTACATTTGATTTTTCATTTATTTATTTTCATTTATGGATGCTTTCCGGTGGTTCAGTGATTTTTCCTGGTGTATCGGTTTCAATGTCCATCGTAACACGAAATTACCATGTTTCACCATTGTCTCGGGTCGCTCACCTGAATTTTTTTCATTTATTTATATTTTCATTTCTTTATGTTGTCCGGCGATTCTGTGTCTCTTTGTGGTGTACTGGCTTCGATGTCCATGAGCACGCAAAATTTCAGCTTTCTACGTCACCCTGAAGGTATCGATCTGTAATATCAGTCAGTGAATGAGTGAGTCAGTGGTTAGAAAGAGCTTTATATATTAGATTAGCCAAATAACCCTTGAATTTTTACCTTAAGTACAATTGGCTCGACCATAGTTCTTTTGACTCACGCACCTCCCGCAAGTAAATGTTGACTATCCTGGTCATGCTAAACCACCGGATATTTATTGAGATCATGAAGGACAGAAAACAGCTTGGCATGTCCTGCAATTATTTTGCAACAAGTCTGTATCCATCGGCCCTCACACGAGTGGAGGAAAGCCAATTGTAAAATGGCATCTGGATATCAAGCCAGATTAAGTTTGTGGCTTAATGCACACACACCAATAATGCTATTCACCACCAAATATGTTCACTATTTATTTTCATTTTCCGTTTGTTCAAAAGTTGGGTATTTTTTTTCGACTGAGTGAGTTTTAACTGCCAAAATCATTGTACCACAATTTTATGTGCTCACCTGTTGAAAAGAGCAGCTCGAGTTCTCAACCTTCTTTGATTATTTTGTCATTTATTTAAGTCTACTATACAGGAATATTTCCTGTAGTACCATGTCTGGATAATACAGACACTATGCCCATGTACATTCACCGATTCAAAAGGAAGCGAGTCTGGAACTTGCTGTAATGTCATTGTCTGAATCGAATTGTGTTTTGAAACCTTGCGTTCCTTCCTGTGTTTTTAATCATTCAAAAAGGAATGCCCAGTCCATATATGCACACATTTATCAAACCAATTCTTATGCAAATCAAAAATGCACCAATGTGCACCAATGCTTTGTGTCCTCTACTGGAGGTATTCAATAAAAGTTGCTTTATCGAGAAAAATCTTTGAAATAAAAAAAACTGCCAAAACAAAAACTTTTTCCTTAAACAAATCGATTGAAAACAATGTAAGCTGATTATAAGGATAAAGTGTAACGCGCATTTATGTAAAGCTCGTCTGTTAAGTTAATGTACATTGTCTGGTTCTGGGTCTGTTCTTCCTGATGACATTGGATTTGAAGTCCTTCATTGAAGCTTAAGGCTACGAATTCTGCACCGACTATATCCTGTTTTTCTGTTCTTGTTTCATCCCTGTGTTGTTAATGGTTTTTTTAAAACCTTTCCCTTGTGTAATCTGGACCTTTTTGGTTTGTATTGTTGAACCCAAATTCATGTGTCATGGCCTAATTACCAAGGCCTCAGCTAGAAAGTGTACCTCATGGTCTCAAGACTGACACACAGTATGTCGCATAAGGTTTATTATATTGCTGAGTGACTTCCTTTTATGCTTCTTAATTTTCTATTTGACTTCCTTCTCTTCTTTTCAACTCCCCCCAAGAAAGGACAACTTAATTAAAAACAAATAAATCACCAACTCATTGTGCCTGTATTTCCTTCCTTTGCTCATTCTATATATCTAATTTGCTTCTCACTTTAAAATAATTTCATGACATTTTAAAATGTTTCATTTTCCAAACTTGCCCATCATGAACTCCACATATTTTCTCCTTCCTCATCTCGATCGCTTCCCCTTCTTCCTCACGCAATTTATTTTCCAAATCTGTCGATCACGCGCAAATGCCCGGTCCATGGACTGTCCCTGTGAACTTTTAGCGTGACTTTCCTCCGTGTTTTCAATAACCCTTAATTTCATCCCTATCGCGATGTCTGTCTTTGTTTATCAAAATTGGGAATCATGGAATGTCCAGTCTGCAGAGAATGCCAGCACACAACAATTAATGCTTCCAAATCTGTACCCCTCATGTGTCCCACTCAACCCCTCATGTGTGACCTGTGACGTGACTCTCTCTTTGTTGCCCTCCCCTTCCCCAAGACTGTCTCACTCCCCCCCCCCCCACATTTCCTACTCCTGCTCCCCCTGATGCACATGCTGCGACTCCTCCCGCACTCAGGATATTGTTCCCACAGGTAGTGACTTTTGCTTTCAATTTACTGAGACATGGGCTCTGTACATCAGTGATCAATATATGGTAACCGTGAGGTACACATGATTTGTGCAGTGCTCCAGCGTAGTTCCATTCCACGATATCTAAAATTTTCAGTCTGCATTTTGTTCTTCAGGTGAAATTAGAAGGCTCAGAATTCCCCACTATGGGTCTTGGCCCCACCCCTTACCCCCAGCCGACCACACATCCCGCTCGCCCTCCTCGCACTGCACTCCACCTCCTCCACATCTCTTCCTCCGCCTTCCCTCACTGTGTGGTCCACCAATATTTGAGGTCTCCATTCTAATATTTCCGATCTCTCAATTCAGATTTCAGCTGCTGCTGAGGAAATTGTATGTTTAACAGAAACGTTTGTCTCTTTAAGATGCTTCCAATTCCTCACATCGTAGCTCACCACATTTTAGCTCTCATACGAGCCTCGACAATGTATACAAAAAGAAAAATTCCTCTCCGTCTCTATCTGGCTATTCTCTTATCTCCTTTGATAGGTCCCTCCCCTGTGTATGTCAAGAACTCGATTGCCCTCAATCACCACCCCCCCTCAAACCTCTTTAGAATACGTGTAATACCATTCCACAAGCACCTCATGTTTATCTGTGTTTGTGTGTGCACATAACGATGATAACTGTCTCGACACCTCTATTTCCTCCAACATGGATCACATTGTAACTCTGTTTCTCATCTGCGGCGATTTCAACTGTCATTGATTCTACCTGGGAATATTTTCACAAAAGTCGACGTTCTCTCAAGCACGTTTATCCCAACCTGTCTGCGACTTTCCTCTCCATCCTCTTGACCCTTTGGCACCCACCAAGAAAGGATGCAGCGGTGCATCAGGGTTCGTCACACAAGTCAGCCGTGTACTGTCTCGTACACTCCTCAACTGTTTCTTGCTGTCAACATGCACCTGCGCCCAGTTAAGGTAACGTTGGTGATGATTGCTTAATTGCATATCCGCTCCATGCACATGAGTGTTTGGTAAGGGTAACAAGAGCGACAATTGCTTTGCAATACATGTCCCCTACCGATGTGATATTTTTTTAACACCAAAAAGGGTACAACTGTGAAAAATTGACGAAACTCCCTGTAACTCGAACTTGTTCTGTAACTTATCATAATAAAGCTGTGTACCAAGTTTCAGATGAATATGTTCAAGGGTATGGGGAAAAAAGTCTGAAAAATCACAGGTGGGGCGGACGGACGGAAAGCAAACCTGTTGTGCCCTCTATTGAAACCTGTAGGGGACTAATAACGGGCAATGTTTTGCTTGATGACAATAGTGATGTACATATTTGTGTGTGTAAATAAAACTGCTTGGTCTTTATAAGCATCCATCCATCCATTGGGACCATACTCTGCAGAGCATTGGTGCTGCCAAAGCAGTCTCCTTCGCTCATGGGCACAAACCTGGAGGGGTCACCACTCCACCACAGGACAGCAGGAAGCTGGCACTCATTTTGCCGACCTGAGAAGGATGACAGGCAGTCAACCCCACCTGGTATTAATTCAACAGCCCAGTGGAATTTGAACTCGGGATCCCAATAAGATCACAAACCCACCACCCTAACCATTAAGCCAACACTCGACATTTTTAAAAGCATGGTGCACTTTGTTTGCGAAAGTGGCAGCATACGGTGGTGTGGAGGTTTGTAGCACAATTGGCGGGTCGTAGGTCATCGCATGGCGAGGTAAGCTTGGCCTCCTTAAAGGGTATCGGTCATGTGGTAACTCGGTGGAGGCCCCGCTCAAACCAGTGGCTACACCGAGCAGCAGCGCGGCACATAGGACAGAATGCTTTGCCTAGGAGCCGCAGGATCAACTGGCACCTTCATTCACATCAACATGACTCACGGATTCAAACTGGGCAACTGGGATGATGGACTGTATATGTGAGTGTGGTGGTTCTGTAGAAGCAATCTCATGGCAATGATTAGGTTGGGTGGTTTGGTTATGTTGTGTGGTTTTCCATTGCCTTTCCAGTCAGTCAGGGCAGGAATTTGTACTTTGTTCAAGGTGCCAGCAATAGCTCACCCACTATTCGCAAAAGACTCTGTGGGATCGACTTGAATGTGCCCCAATTAATGCTGGCACATAGTATACCCAGATTAACGTCCATCCACAGGATGGTGGACTTTGTGATGGATGGTGGCCTGGCCTGCGAAACAACGATCCAACAGTTTATAGTCGGGCCGAGAATTGAACCCACACTAAACAGCTCAAAGGTAAATATGCACTGTTGATTGGATAAAGATATAAAGAAAGATATAAAGAAAGATATAAAGATATAAAGAAAGAAAGATATAAAGACATAAAGAAAGATATAAAGATATAAAGATATAAAGAAAGATATAAAGATATAAAGAAAGATATAAAGATATAAAGATATAAAGAAAGATAAAGATATAAATAAAGATATAAAAATATAAATGATATAAAGATATACAGATATATATATATATATATATATATATATATATATATATATATATATATATATATATAATTTCTTGTTTCTACAAGTTTGCTTCAATTTGGTATATTTCTTGAGGAATGAAACTCAAATGAAAGAGATGGCATCCAATAGAACATCTTGTAAAATGAAACAAAAATTGCTCGGTTGTGAAAATAAATAACATTAGTCCAAATATGCATGCTTGATTCAAAGTTTCTGTTGGTACAGATCCTTTCCAGGCACAATAGTAATGGCAGAGGAAATTGTTTCAGCATGACGTAGCAGCACAAGTCAGACCATGGGACTCCCGCCAACGTTTCCTGCCTTTTATGGTATTAACAAAGCAGGGGAATCCCAGTACTCCAGCCATCGCATCTAATGCTGCAAGTTAAGAAGATGCAATTTTCCCAAAACTTTCTCAGAGATGCACAGACTTTCACATAAGGATATGTTATATTAACAATAAAGCTTCAACAGTAAGGAGTTCAGTACAGTTAAATACTGTCCAAGTGAAAGCTCTGGTTCGTGAATGGTGAAATCGGATTCAGCACACTCCGTACTTTCACAGTGGTAAGTGGATATTCAGCCAAAATGGCAAAACCTTCATTCTACTGTGAGCTTGATCACAAGTTAGTTTTATTTTGGCTACAAAGCATTCTTTCACCATGATCGTCATCCCGCCTTTCTTTTGGCTCCAAAGCATGCAACCGTTTGGATTTGCTGCCGTTCAAATTATTTGACTCACAATAGCCCAGGGAGCACATTGTTGTTCCTGGTCGTGGTATGTACTGAGCACTGTCTTAGTTGGTCATCCTTTCTGAGTACTCTCCTCATGATGCCGTGAGTCGACAAAGACATCCCAAATACTGTGTTCATTTGCCCATTTCATGTACTACTGAGGCTGTATTTTATGTGAAAACTATTGTCATGTTTTCTGATGTCATGGTCCTGCATATGGTATTTGTAGACCTCCAATGAGACACCAATAAACACTTCCCGAAAAAGATTCCTCAAGAACCCCTCTGCAATAGACCCGGTGTCAATTTAGACATATGAACCCCATTTGTACATCAGATCGAGTCCCATCTCATTGCTCCCAAGCCAATAAAATGTTTTTACGGCCTCTTCACAATATCACTTTCATCGTACTTTCCTTTGGCATACATTTGACTGGCTTGTCCCTCAAACTCATCGACGTTTTAATTCAATAACTTCATATTCCGATGGTGCAAGCTAAAGTCCAACTTTATTCAAGTTCCCCAAACTCTGCACCTCTCACCACGACCGTCGTCCCATCATTCCTACCAATGCCGACCGCTGTCATCCACTTTCCAAACTACAATTGCTAGGATAATTGGGAATAAACAACAAACTCTGAACAATTAATTCAGATCACCAAAATAAAAATAAAAACCCACCAACTTCAACTGCAACATTTTTGTGGAAACATTTTCTATTTCTTAGAAAAAAAAAAAAACTTGTTTGCCTATGATAAAGAGGAAACATTTGGCAACCACAATCGTTTTCCGCTCTCTTGTGGGCTCACCACAATTGTGGTGTAAAACCATTCTGTGTGCATGAGAGTGGTGGTTCAGAAATTTCTCGGTGTTTGGACTTTTCTGAACAATGTATAACCATGCTTCCACACTGAACATGAAGATAAATTGCATTCATTGCATTGATTACAATGAATTTGATTTTGCAAGATGTATGTATTACGATGACAAAGTAAAGTATTAGTGAGATTAAAAAAATGTGGTTTGAAAGTCTTCCCTTTCATCAAAAACCAAGTTTTGGAGAGGTAAGTAGGAGCACCACGAGTGTAAAATCTCTCGTGGTCTTTGGCAGGGACTGCCAACGGTCCTTCAACAAGACACACCAAAGCACCAAATGATCAAATAAATATATGTGCCAAATTCCCTGCAAGGGCATGGAGTCAAGTGCAGATCGTGACACAAGTTATACTCCAGCCGTGATTCACAAACGAATATACCGACTTGTAGTGACTTCATATGGTTGAGTAAGGTAATGCTGGAAGTGAAATAACCGCAGGACATGTTTTACAAACTGAAACAGTGACTGTGAATGAATTATAAATCCATAAATTCCATACCATTATGTCACAATTTGACTGCTAAAAACACAGATTCACATCAAGTTAGTGTGTGTATGTATATATATATATATATATATATATATATATATATATATATATATATATATATATATATATATATATATATATATGTGTGTGTGTGTGTGTGTGTGCGTGTGCGTGCGTGTGCGTGCGTGTGCGTGCGTGTGCGTGCGCGTGTGTGTGCGTGTGTGTGCGTGTGTGTGCGTGTGTGTGCGTGTGTGTGCGTGTGTGTGCGTGTATATATATATATATATATATATATATATATATATATATATATATATATATAAAGATATATAGATAAACAGGGGGCTGCAAAAGTAGGTATACAGTAATGAAAAACAAAAGGTGCACACAAAACATATTTTATTCATTATACAAGCATATCAATAATAACATACGAATAATAAACATATTAATCCCTCAAATTTTGATGAATTAAATGAATTATAGTATTAAATGAATCTGAGCACCACTATTATAATACTGGTAACACTGGTATAATCCTTACTGTATCCCGACTTTTGCAGCCCCCTGTATATATATATATATATATATATATATATATATATATATATATATATATATATATATATATATATATATATATATATATATATATCTATATATATATATATATATATATATATATATATATATATACATACATACACACACACCCCCGACCAAAGAAGCACGCCCACCTTGACACAATGCTGATGTCATGTCCATAAATTACACAAACACATCACTTCAAAACGAGGACAACATACTGCTGATTCAGTTACATTAATGAACCTTATATGGTCACAAATAAAGGATTGGCAGAATGTTGTCCTGATGAGCCCACAACAAGGGCGAAATCGAGATCGACATCTCTGCTTTCGTCTATTTGTGACCATTGGCTTCAATCTCAGTCTGCAAAGGCTTGAGGGCCATACAGATGCCTCCTAGTTTGAAGGTGATGTGTTGGTATAATTTGTGTACATGACGTCAGCATCATGTCAGAGAGTCAGCATGCTTTTGTTGGGTTTCATATTCCTGATTGCAAACCTCCTGACTGGTGAGCAGCAGGGCAGAGACAATGTGCTCGCATGGCAAGTGACATTTGTTGCTGACAGGTAGTGCAGCAAGCGCTGTGATGGGACTCGATCTGTGCCATGCTGCCTCATCAAGTTAGGGGATTCGAATCAGATATATACAAACATGCATGTTTATACATGGTTTTCTTTATATATTTCGTCTGACACAACATCATGCAGAATTTATATATTTCTCTTTTTCCAAGGCAAACGTTGAATGAGAAGGAAACGTCCAATTGGGTAATATAACGAACTGAATAATAAGCAAATCAAGTTTAACCGTGATGGTGAAAAGGTGAAAACGAAATCTTATTTTCACTTAGACAACGAATACCCGTTTATGGAGGTTTTCTAGTGCAAAAGTTAATTCCAGGAAGGCTGGTTCTTTCATTGGTAAAAGTTTATAACATGCAACAGATGTACGTGAATGAGCATCAGATGCACTCGACTTGGGAAGAGTCGACAGAAATGATGTAACATGAGGCAACATGCCAGTTTGACCCTTCGAGTCACAACATTTCGCACATTCTTTCACTGCCATGAATTTTTATTTAATTCCACAAAACAGAAAGTTATCCGACGAGAAATAAGCAAAGAAGGACAAGTGTGAGGACAAAACTTGCCAAGCGCGTTTGAGAATATATAGTGTTCCGTTCCAGTGAATCAGATTGGGTCATGCTCTTTCATTGGATTATTTATTGAGTTTTCCTTCAATAAAATGGTCTTTGTCTCTGTGTCTCTTCTGGTGGGCGTGTCCATGGTGGATGGGTAGTACGTCTTGGCTGTGCTTGCTATCTTTGTTGAGGAGAGAGAGAGATAGAGATAGAAAGAGAGAGAGAGAGAGAAAGAAAGAGAGAAAGAAAGAGAGAGAGAGAAAGAGAGAGAGAAAGAAAGACTTTTATGTCCTTTTATTACAAAAAGTATAAAGGGTAAAAATTCAATACAACAAAGCAAAGGATTATATACAAGAGTTGAAAAAAGAAGAGAAGAAACCAATTCAATTTTCAAGTAATCGATAAAGCATTGATAACAGTTTATACACAAGGAACACCCCCAAAAAATACATTAGAGAGAGGAGAAGATGATAAGAAGAGAGAAAGCAACACAGGCTCCACACGTACCGCCAGAGACTGAGCAACAGCCCCTTGCGTTTGCACGTGTGTGCCAAGAGAGAGAGAGAGAGAGAGAGAGAGAGAGAGAGAGAGAGAGAGAGAGAGAGAGAGACAGAGACAGAGACAGAGACAGAGACAGAGACAGAGACAGAGACAGAGACAGAGACAGAGACACTTTTGGCCTCTTGATTGTTTGGGATCATGATGTGACAAGAGAAGTTATACCAGTACAAGCAAATGCCTGAGCATTGCCCAACAAAGAAACAAGGTAAATTAAAACTTCAATGTAAGTACACCATCAACAAGTTCACATCAGGATGTGTTCACACACCACTGTCGTGAGAACAGTGTACAATCACTCGAATGAATTTCAAGGTGCACGCGTGCTGTGACCAAGGTTTTAAAGAGGTAAACAACATCGGAAACAGAATCACAAACATCTTGAATTTTGCGTTTCCTTGACATGTATATAGCAAGCTTCGCTTCAGAGGACAAATAATTTGCTAACAGGCACTCGTATTTACGCTGGTGGAATATGCTAAAACCGTAAACAAAACCACAAGTAAAAGTTAGGCCGAGTCCCCGGATAGCACGTGATAAGACTGTAAAAAGGGGTGCCAACCTTGAGCAATCAATAAAAATGTGAAAAATAGTTTCTGTGGCACCGCAGAAGGGACACAATTCTGTGTTATCAGGAGATATACGATGAGATAAAACATTGGATGGTAAAATGTAATGTGCCAGTCGCCACTGCAAATCTCCGGAGCGCTTGGCAGTGGGTGCCTTGTACATAACATGCCAGTTGATCGAAGTGGAATGAGTGGTCTGAAGCATTCTCCCCCAATGTGCTTGTGGTTCCGCAGGTCTATCGGGAACAAGGGTTTTAACACACAAAGCGTAAACAGAAGATTTTTCCATCAATTTAAAGGAGGTGAAACCTTGAAAATGAAGCAAAAGCTCTGGAAAGGGATGTTGGGATGAAGAAAGGTTAGCTTCCACCTGTGGAATCCATTTCAGATTGGTTTGCTTGAAAAAGCGCAGAATCACAGAAAAGATTCTCCCAATAATTCGAATGGACCTCACTCCAGTGGCCACAGCGATGTCAGCAGCTGGCTTCCACTTGTAAGGAGAAGGAGTTCTGAGATCTTTTACCTTCGTACATCCAGCATCAATAAACTTCTGCACAAGAATATAATTGCTGCAGACCCCTTCAAAAATGGGGTTTAAAAAGATAGGCTCATTTAAGAACATTTCCAGGGAGTAGTCATTGTTATTTCGGCGAACAGTGACTGCCTGCCATGCCTTCAGCATGCTTCTATAAAACAGGGGGACTGATGCTATATCAACTTTCTTGGTGTCAATAAGGAACAGCTGCTGATCGTAGCCGAGTTTCCCCGCCTGCCGAAGCAGGCAGTGAGCCAAGGCCTTCCACGAGACGTCCGTGTACAGCAGTCTGCGAAGCGAAAGGAGGTGAAAAAGCCATCACCTTGCTGGTAATAGCAATCAGCCCCTGTCCTCCTTCAGAAACAGGCAGGTTTAACACACCAGGTTGGAGCCAATGCTCTCCTCCCCAAAAGAAGTCAATAAGAATTGATTGTAATTTTTTAAGAAACAAATCTGGGGGCTGCAGTGCTATAAAAACGTGCCAAAGCATTGATGCTGCAAGGTTGTTTATAACAAGGGTTCGGCCCCGATAGGAGAGTTGACAAAGTAAGCCCTTCCACTTTCGTAAATGTCTCTCAGTTTTAATTATTAGAGATTCCCAGTTTTTTAAAATGAAGTTCTCAGTTCCAAGAAAGACGCCTAGGTAAAGAATTCCATCCCTTTCCCATTTAAGTTTCTCGGGAAGAGTCGGAGGAATGGCGCCATTTTGTGGACCAAGATGGAGAGCTCTGCTTTTTCCCCAGTTCACTTTTGTGGAACTCGCCAAACCAAATTCATGAATGCAACGGACCAAGGCTGAGACGTCCTCATTCGAGCGAACGATTGCACAAAGATCATCTGCATAAGCAATCACTTTAAACGGGTTCGCCATTGGTTGAGGAAGGAAACCAAGAAGACGTGCACGCAACCGAACGAGCAAAGGCTCAATCGCAAGAGAGTACAGGAGGCCAGAAAGAGGGCACCCTTGACGAATGCCTCTATTAACCGGGAAAGGGGGACATAAAATGTTGTTAACCTTTAAGAGACTAAAAGTGTTGTTATACAGTAACTGCACATGAGAGATAAAATTTTCCCCAAAACCAAACCCCCGTAAAACAGAGAAAAGATAAAAATGATCAATGGTATCAAAGGCCTTTTCTTGATCGAAGAACACCAACCCGACATTCCTTTGCTCAAGAGAACAGATGTAAATTATATCACGCACAACGAAGATACTGTCATGAATTGTCCTCTTCGGGACACAGTAAGACTGATCTGGGTGTACGATCTCCTCGATTATGGCTTTAAGGCGGTTGGCAAGGGCCTTGGAAAATATTTTGTAGTCTGCACAGAGTAATGAGATGGGGCACCAGTTGAGTGGTTGCTGAAGGTCTCCTTTTTTGGGGATAAGGGCGAGGACAGCCCTCCGGCAGCTTAATGGCAGTGAGCCTGATCGTCGACCGTCGATTATAACCTCAAGTAGTTCTGGTCCAAGGAGGTCCCAAAAGGTTTTATAAAATTCCGCAGGAATTCCATCCAGGCCGGAGGCCTTACCCGAGGGTAGAGTTTGAAGAGCAGCTTGGAGTTCCTCCAAAGTTACTTCCTTGTCCATTTGTAGAACTGCAGATTTTGACAAGGTAGGTAAGGAAGAAGTCAGCACTGTCACCATTTTGTTGTCGATTTTCGGAGCATGATAAAGTTCAGTAAAGTAGTGTCTGAGTGAGGCTCTGACATCTTTTTGATTGTGTGTTATCCTTCCTTCCTTTGTCCTTACTGAAGTTATCTGCTGACTTCTCTTTGTTTGAGCTTCCAGTCCAAAAAATAACTTAGAGGAGGTGTCCAGGTAACACAAATTCTCCAGTCAGAGACGAATCAGCGCTCCTCTGGCTTGCTTTGCACAAAGTCCAGCAAGAAGAGCTTTTTTCTTCGCCAGCAAGAGGTTGGTTCTTTCATGATTTGAGGCCAAGAGGTTGGTCTGCAAATATAATATTTCTTTGGCAAGCAAGGATTGAAGGGCAGAGTCATATTTGGTGTGGTAGGCTCCATATTGTTGGCAAAAGGATCTTATTTGCACTTTGACATTGTCCCACCATTTTCCAAGGCAGGGGAAGGAAGTTTTACGTTGGAGCAAGGCTCTCCAGAACACACCAAAGGCATCGACAAACAGTTGGTCATCCAAAAGGCTTGCGTTGAAGGTCCAGTAGGCAGCACCACGATTCCGAACTGGTTGGTGAATACGAAGTGCGACCATGTGATGGTCTGAGAAGCCGCTCGGAATAATGTTCATATTGCTCACAACATTTAAAAAGTTACTGTTGATGTAGAAACGGTCCAATCTTGCAAGTGATACGTGGCCTTTTGTACACCAACTCCACGTGTATTGGCGGAGAGAAAGATTGCAGATTCTCCACACATCAACCAGGGAAAACTTGGACAAGGCTCTCAACAAAGGCGCTGCGCTTGCTGGGTACGGCTCCTCTCCATTACGATCAATGGTGGGGTCCATCGTGCAGTTAAAATCTCCACCCAAGCAGACAAGTCCATCAAAATCAATGTGTACAAGGGACGTTTCTAAGTGTGTGTAAAAGGCGAGTCTCTCCGTGCTATCGCTAGGTGCGTAGACATTCAGTACGGTGTGTTTAAAGCCATTGTGTGTGAAGGTGAGTGAAATCAAATACCCTTTGATAATCTCATTAAAAACAACACTGGGACTACAAAAGGAAGGTTGTAAATAAACAGCCACCCCAGCCCTTGGGTGTTCCAGACTACTAAAAAACCATTTTCCCCTCATTGTCCTTTGCTATTCACTTGCACAAGAGGAGCTACATCTAGTTTCTTGCAAAAGCAAAACATCAATGTGATTGGTCTCAACAAACTGTTTAACTTCTGCTTTACGGATGGAGGAGCGTCCCCCATTAATATTTAAACTCGCTATAGAGAAGGCCATAGGCTAACATCGAGTTTGGGTGTGTCAAAAACTTAGTCTCTCTGTGTCTGCAGCTCATTCTTTGCTTTGAGGATGCATTTCCGGAGTTGATACACTTGTGATTCCGTCACACCAAGCTGTCCAGCTTTGAGGAGCAAAAGCTTCGCAGAGATTATAAAGCCGAGCAAGTCAGGGAAAAAGTTTTTAATTTTAACATGTTTCTTGCGAAAGGTGTCATGAAGAAACTTTATGATATCAGCAGGTGGAACACTGGTAACACTCTCCGAATCTTGGGAAACTGGATCATTCCATGCTTCAGCACTGTCACAAGAAGCAAGTGATGAGGCCCCGTCCGAATCATAATCCGAGTACCGATCGGTGTCTATTACATTAACGTTATGCTCCAAAGATGGAGCTGATGGTTTAATAAGGGAAGCCTCACATTCCGCTTACAAAGGGGGAGAAGGAGTCGGAGGAGTCGGGGAAGGAAGAGTGGAGGGAGGAGGAGTGGGGGGAGGAGGAGTGGGGGAGGTGGAGTAGGGGGAGGTGGAGTAGGGGAGGTGGTGTAGGGGGAGGTGGAGTGGGAGGAGGAGGAGGGGTGGGAAGAGGAAGAAGATTAGAAGTGGGAGGGGGAGGAGGAGGAGGAGTGGGAGGGTGAAGAGGACGGGGAGGAGGAAGAATACTAATGGAAGGAACGTTATATTCCGCTTGAGATGAACCTGGTGTTTCACTAGTTGAAGCTTTACACCCTGATTCACCCAGTTTTGGAGTAATTGGTGACTTAGAAACGGCACACATTTCACTGTTGGTCTTTACAGGGAGGGGGGTTACAGTGGATTCGGTGTTAATATCCAAGACGATGGGAGTGGTCACGTGTGCTCCCTGCTGCACAAAACCAATCTCCTGCTCATGTTCACCAACCCCACCGACAAAAAAGTCATCATCCTCTGGAGCAATTACATCAAATCGATTTTTCGTTTTAAAAAGAGCATCTATTGTTGCTTCCAAACACGAGTCATTATTCTCGGCAGCCGGCGCCATCTTTTTTGCACAGCTCACCGTCACATCTTGACTATTGTTATCATTTAGATGCTTCAATTTATGTTTCCTTTTTGAAGGAACAACGGTGAAGCTTCCGTCATCTGCCAGGGGGGGATTTACCTCCACTTTCGACGGCCCAGGCAGATTGTTCGAGTTTAAAGCTTCACCAACGTGCCCAACTCTAGATATACCACTATTCGTCTCAATGGGTTCGACCACACTAGATATGCCACCTAATATATTCTTGGGGCAATCACTTTTTAAATGTCCCGATTCACCACAGATAAAACAAGTTGTGGTCTCCGTTGCAATATAAATCTGGTAATTGCGGTTTTTATTTTTTAAAGTCATAACTGCATTGAGCGATTGAGTGTTGTTTTTTAGAATGATATAGCAATGACGTCAGAACGACATGATGTGGCAAACCGAAGCGTTAGAGCGCAGACGAAGTGGAATCATGGAGATTCGTGATACAACTGTGCCAAAAACGCCTAATGCAGCTGAAATGAAGACGAGAGAAGAACCTTCAGAGTTTAGGCTTTATTCCATTTGATTGGAGCCGCTTCTACGGGCACACCAGGAAATACAGACGCAGCATGGAGTACATAAGCAGTAAGGTACACACGCGCAACTAATCACCGCAAAATAAATCAGTATTATATATCAATCAGTGTTCTCACCATTCAATGAGCACCAAGTGAGCCGGCGACATACAACGGCAATGCCCCAGGGACAAAACCCCGCGGCCGAGCCGAACCTCAGCTTTATCTCTTCTGTGCTCGAGCCGGGCATCATGTGATCACACGTCACGACCTTCCATTCACCACATTCTCCCCGTCTTTAAAATGTAACTAGAGGCCCAGCTAACGCACCAGGATTACTTCAGCGCTACAGGAGTATACATTTAAAGCAATATATCCGATCCTTTTCATATCCGAGCACGGAAACGCGAAAGGGAACCTTGAATACTCATCAACAACAGTGAATATGTATCTGTTGTCTGTCTCGGTCGGCAGGGGCCCTTTGAAGTCGATGTTTAGTCTCTCGAAGGGAGAAGTGGCCTTGATCAGTCTGCCAGAAGCCGAACCATAGAATCTGGGTTTTAGTTCAGCACAAACAGGGCATGAAGCATTCATTTGTTTAATATCTTCAATAGAATAGGGCAGGTTCTGTCTGCGTACGAAATGTGCCATTCTGGTTACCCCGGGGTGGCACAGAGACACATGGAGGTCTTGCAAAGCCCGACCGATAGCGGCCGAGCAGTAGACCCGCGAGAAGGTGTCTGCAGCAGGGTTTTCCCTCCCGGGCCGGTAAACAATGTCGTAACTGTAGCAGGCTAGGTCTATCCGCCATCTCATAATTTTTTCATTCTTAATTTTCCCGTTATTTTTCCCATCAAACATGAATGCCACGGATCATTGGTCCGTAACGAGCGTGAAGTGGTTTCCCAGTAAATAATGTCTCCATTTGCGCAGCGCTTCGACGATAGCGTACGCTTCCTTCTCTATCGCTGAGTGTCTCTGCTCGCTTCCAGAGAGAGTTCTCGAGAAGAACGCGACGGGTCTCCCAGACTGATTAAGCGTAGCAGCTATCGCGTGATCTGAAGCGTCGGTCTCCACCACAAAGGGCACCGAGCTATCGATCGATAAAACCACGGAATTACTGATATCGTCTTTGAGGTTGTGGAAGGCTGTCACAACAGCGGCATCTGGTGGAAAGTTTTTGCAATGCACTAGGGGATGTATTTTCTCGGAGTATTGCGAAATCCATCTTGCATAGTAAGCAAACATGCCGATCACCCGGCGCATCGTCTGCAGGTCCTGAGGTGGGGGTAGCTCACGAAGTGGGCGCAATCGTTCAGGATCAGGCTTAATTGTGCCGTCGGCTATCGTGTAGCCGAGAAGGTCAATTGACCTTGCCGAGAATACGCATTTCTCGTAGTTGCGAGTCAGATTATATTTTCTAGCAATGCTCAAGAATCTGTCCAGATTCATATCATGTTCCCCCTGATCCCTACCGCACACTGTGACATTGTCCACGTAAACAAAAGTGTCTTTGAGGTTTTCATCTGAGATGATGTCGTCCATAACCCGTTGGAAGCAAGCAACCCCATTCGTGACACCGAAAGGTA
Source organism: Eptatretus burgeri (assembly GCF_056783735.1). Classification (NCBI taxonomy): domain Eukaryota; kingdom Metazoa; phylum Chordata; class Myxini; order Myxiniformes; family Myxinidae; genus Eptatretus; species Eptatretus burgeri. The sequence continues at coordinate 72,019,813 of NC_140965.1, forward strand.
TTCTCCTGAATTGGTAGAGGCGCCTACCTGCCTGGAATGCGGTGTAAGGTTTGTCTTCCTCTCGGATGGGAATTTGGTGATAGGCGCTTCGCAAGTCGATGGTACTGAATACCTTATAATTGGCCACGCGTTCGACCATCTCATCTATGCGCGGCAGGGGGTAGGCATCGAGTTGGGTAAAGCGATTGACCGTTTGGGAATAATCGACAACCATTTGTTTCTTATGGTTCTGACTGCTGGTTACTAACACCTGTGCGCGCCATGGCGAATCGCTCGGTTCTATAATTCCTTCTTCCAGTAATCGCTTGGTTTCTGAAGTGATGAAATTCATGTCAGCAGTGGTATATCGCCGCGATTTGATCGCTATCGGTTTGCAGACCGGCGACAAGTGAGCGAACAGCTGGGGGGACGTTACCTCGGCGGTGGTCAAAGCATTTAAAATTAGACGAGGTTTACTTCCTCCAAAGGGTATTTCGACGCTCGTGTGCTGCTTGAGGACATTATGACCCAGAATTACGTCTGCGCACAAATCACGAAGCACCAGTACCCTTACATCCCGATGCGTGTACCCTTTTACGTCCAATTCGACTTTGCAGTACCCTCGTACGCGAGACTGTAGTGAGGTGGCGGCCATGCATACCGTATTGTCTGTCGGGTGGATTATCCATTTCCTGCCCTTCACTAGCGAGCTGTTGACAAAACTTTCAGAGCTACCGGTATCAATCAGTGCCTCAGCCATATGCCCGTTAATTCGTACGTTGATGATAGCCTTGGATAGATTCCCCGGGGAGGCTGCAGTTAATTTATTTTGCGAGTAGAGAGCCGCAGAAGTGGGTTTATTTCTCCTTAGAGTAGATTTACATACCCTGGCATAATGCCCTTTCTTGTCGCAATTCATGCATGTGGCATCTCTGGCAGGGCATTTTTGGCGGGGTGCCTTTTGTACCCACAAAAGAAGCATTTACCAACCGGAGTAGCAGCTGAGGAGTTTGACGTGGCCTGTGTATCCGGCTCCTCGGGTGTTTCTCCATCCCCTGTGTCTGGCTGTGTCTGTGCCAGTGGGGTTCCTTGAGTTCCCATCGTAGCAGCGTTCATTAGCAGCATCGGTGTCCCAAATGACTCAGATTGCTGCTGAGCCGTATCCATCGCTCGAGCCTGATCGACTACCTTGTCAAGAGTGGGTTGCGCTTTCTCTAGTAAGCGTTGCCGTATGTGGGCTGATCTAAGTCCTTGGATGAATGCCTCCCGTGTCGCTTCCTTTCGGTGTTCCTCGGCGCTTACGGCCCGGAAGCTGCAGTCTTTTCCCAGCTGATTCAGAGCTTGCAGGAACTGATCGATTGTCTCCCCGGCAGCTTGCCGGCGTGTGTTGAGAAGATGTCGTATGTATACCTCGTTCTTGCGCTTCACGTAGAGCGCCTGCAGCACGTCGATCGCTGCTTCGTAAGTGTCGCACTCCGAGAAGAGCCTGTACACGCTGGGCGAGACATGATTCACGAGGGCGGCAAATTTGTCAGCTCCCTCTTCGATGATGGTCAGATAGTGTGAGAAGGAACAGAACCAATGCGACCATTTCATTTCTGCGTCAGTCGCGTTTGGGTCTGCGTCGAACCTCTCTGGTTTGTAGATCTTGTCCATCGTTGGTTGAGAGAGCCGAGAAAACCAAATGGAATAAATTGAAATGAAGACGAGAGAAGAACCTTCAGAGTTTAGGCTTTATTCCATTTGATTGGAGCCGCTTCTACGGGCACACCAGGAAATACAAACGCAGCATGGAGTACAAGCAGTAAGGTACACACGCGCAACTAATCACCGCAAAATAAATCAGTATTATATATCAATCAGTATTCTCACCATTCAATGAGCACCAAGTGAGCCGGCGACATACAACGGCAATGCCCCAGGGACAAAACCCCGCGGCCGAGCCGAACCTCAGCTTTATCTCTTCTGTGCTCGAGCCGGGCATCACGTGGTCACACGTCACGACCTTCCATTCACCACAGCAGCGACAATCTCCTCACTCGAGAAGAAGGGCGGGATGTTAGACAGTGTTAATTTTACCGCCATCGTATCGAGATAACTAACGTTAACGAAGACGTCCGGCGGTACGGATAGACCGGTTTCGACCGCCTGAGCCACGTGTCTCTCCTCCGACAAGAAAACCACGACACGTTGGCTCATTTTCGAAGCAGCGAGAACATTCTCGATTCCTACGAGCTCTCCCAGAGCCATCACCACGTTCTCAACACTAACTCCATCAGGTGGAGTAATTGTCACTCCATTTTTCCGAGTGAGTGACTCGTACACACTATTGTGCAAACGTCCGTTTGCCATAGCTTAAAGCAAAAGAAGAGAAGTTTAAGTTTAACAAAGGAAAACCGTCACAAGCAACCAGCAAGTGGGGTCAAATGAAGTATAAGGGAAAAGAAGAGTATAAGGAAGAAGCTAAACCACCGATAAACGGCAGGCCTATGAAAACAAGGCAGATGAAAAAGTAGGCCCAGAAACCCGAAGGTTTCAAGGAAAACCCACAAAGCACCTACCGTGCGCGCTCTCCCTCTCTCTCTTGTCTCAGCAGGAAGGGAAACAGGGAAAGAACTCCACAAACACATACGGGGACACAGAGGGAAAAGAAATAGGGACAGGAACAACACGAACACAGCACAGTACTCACAGCTGCACACACAGAGCCGCCATGACGCCACACCCATGCACGACTCACCAACAACCAGCAGGGGGTGAGAGAGAGAGATAGGAGAGAAAGATAGGAGAGAGAGAGAGAGAGAGATAGGAGAGAGAGATAGGAGAGAGAGATAGGAGAGAGAGATAGGAGAGAGAGATAGGAGAGAGAGATAGGAGAGAGAGATAGGAGAGAGAGATAGGAGAGAGAGATAGGAGAGAGAGATAGGAGAGAGAGATAGGAGAGAGAGATAGGAGAGAGAGATAGGAGAGAGAGAGATAGGAGAGAGAGATAGGAGAGAGAGATAGGAGAGAGAGATAGGAGAGAGAGATAGGAGAGAGAGATAGGAGAGAGAGATAGGAGAGAGAGATAGGAGAGAGAGATAGGAGAGAGAGATAGGAGAGAGAGATAGGAGAGAGAGATAGGAGAGAGAGATAGGAGAGAGAGATAGGAGAGAGAGATAGGAGAGAGAGATAGGAGAGAGAGATAGGAGAGAGAGATAGGAGAGAGAGATAGGAGAGAGAGATAGGAGAGAGAGATAGGAGAGAGAGATAGGAGAGAGAGATAGGAGAGAGAGATAGGAGAGAGAGATAGGAGAGAGAGATAGGAGAGAGAGATAGGAGAGAGAGATAGGAGAGATAGGAGAGATAGGAGAGATAGGAGAGATAGGAGAGATAGGAGAGATAGGAGAGATAGGAAAGATAGAGAGATAGAGAGATAGAGAGATAGAGAGAGAGAGAGAGAGAGAGAGAGAGAGAGAGAGAGAGAGAGAGAGAGAGAGAGAGAGAGAGAGAGAGAGAGAGAGAGAGAGAGAGACTTGACTTTTGTTTGCTTTTATTATAAAAGTATCAAAACACACCAGAAAAAGCTCTCTTTTTTTTGTCTCTCTTACTTGTGGAACATTTACTTTTGGCTCAACAGAAAGTTCTGCTCTGTTTACGGACCCCTCCGAATTTGCCTTGTCCATGTCCTTCCCCTCTACAACCCTTACATCATCATCTGTGAGGGAGGGGTTGACATATAACTCACAGGGATTTTCACCTTTATCTATTTCTCCATCACTGTCAGACATAGCTGTTAACTCGTCTGAACAAGTTTGGCAAATAGGACAAACACTTAAAACATCCCGAGATACTTCACTGTTCTCTGTGTCCCACTCAGAGTTGGCCAGTGGAACAAGCGAAGTTTCCACATCCGTACACGACTCCGGTACCACCAAGGGGTTTCCAATGTGAGACGGACCTTGGGGCTCCACCGAGCTTGATACGATCTGGACCTTATTCTGATACTTAGCATCAACATTTGACAGTTTTTGGCCTTTTTTCCTGGTATCCATAAGAGATACCTCCGTATCGTCCACACTGTCCTGTACAGTGGATGGTAAAGGAGAGGAAGCAACCACTTTCACTTCCTCGTTTGGTGGGGGTGGAATAATTACGTCACGATTACACACCCTCTCTCCAACGCCGGTCGGGGTGGACAAGTCCAATTTGTCGTACACCTCAGCCGGTGAGGGGGGGGCTCGGCTCCCGATTCACCTTCTCCCCCTTATTTTGTGGTGAGGAAGAATCGTTCTTCACCGCACCTTCACTTTCTTGCGGTGTAACCGCATTGGGACAAACACTCTTCACATGCCTGTAAGCTCCACACCCAAAACACGTCATAACCTCTGAGGAGGCAAACATTTTATATTGAAACCTGTCGATTTTTACACCGAGTACAACATTCAGTGTTTTTCCATTTTCAGGTCGTGTCATATAAACCACTCTTTTAAAAGACATGACGTGATTACATTTATCGCTAACATGACGCATCGGCACCATTGACACATTCACACCAACAACAAAACGACCTCCATTTTTCAATTTAACTAACCCCCTAACTCACTCTACACTGACCCCGGGGTCCCTTGGGCGGGAGTCACTCCTCCCCCCAATCACTCATCGCACCATGCATTCCCCATTCACTCCACACACACAGACCCGCTGGCCTCACTCACTCATCATGTACTCACCTCACAACTCTTCAACACACACACCGCTGAACTCTGCCATCCTTCTAACTACCTCCCCTAACTAACTCGTGCTCCCACGTCATCCCTTAAACTATAGCACGTTCCTTTTAAAACTACGTAGCTGAACTACGTTCCCTCTACACACTCACAAGTCTGTCACTGTCTTCTGAATCTATTCCCATTTTCCCATCCTAAATCTGACTACATTCCCTCTAACTAATCCATTCCACGGGCCCCATGAGGACTTACCCCTGCCCCATGGAGCCGGTCTAGCGAAGCTAACCCTTCCCCCTTACTAGTTTCCATCCTGTGCCCTGGTCAAGGGGGTCTTCCACCCCTAGCCCAGGAATCCTGTGCACCCGAAAGTGAGGCTTGCTTTTTTTTTCTTTTTTTTTTTCTAATTGCGCAGCACCAGCGCGGTAACTCACAGCTCACGCACTTTGCACCTGCCCGTGACGTCATGCAGCTGCACGTGTACCTCGTCCCTCCTTGGACGGTACCATCCGGCAGGGATACCCTTCCTGCCGGATTCCAACACCGCGTGCAGCCATGACGTCACCATGCGCATAAAAAAAACACAAGCCCCACGTCTCGAGGGGTTCCCCACGCGAACACATGTGCTTTGCCCGTTGGAGCTTAACACACACAATCGCGTGGAGAACGCGTCCGGTCCAAATCCGTAATCCTGCCTAAACTTTGTCCGTCCGCGGGATCAGCAAATCCACCGCTGGCGTTTCCGGACCGGAACTTCACTCTCGCAAGCGAGCACGTGGGGGCCTCGTGCGTTGCACAGCACGGACCTCGTGCTCGCTGCTGGGTGAATCCGGCACGGTCCCCGAAACAACTACAGCCGCTACTCGGCTTTCTTTCCTCTGTCGCAGTCTCCGTCTCCATTCCACACACGCACTCCCGCGTGTTACGACGCTAACACACCTCACCATTAAACTCACACCGGGAGACGCGGCTGCATGTTCACACATGCCGACCGACATCTCCCTTACACACAGCGACCTTGCACACGCTGTCTCTCTCACACTCGGCCGCTCACTCACGCATGCTACCTCCCTCGCGCACGTGGCTCCACTCACTCGCGGCCTTTCACTCACTCGTGCCATTTCCCTCACACAAACCATACCACTCACACACGCGGGGGCACTCGCCCGCGGTGCCTCACTCATACTGGCCGTTTTACTCACACACACGGCCTCTTCCACTTGCGGTGCCCCTTTTACACACGGCGTGCTGGGAAGCACGCACTCCGCCACACTCGCCACCACACCACTCACACACGGGGTCGCTTCCACACACGGGGTCTTTGTCACCCACCCGGTCGCTCTCACACACGCCCTTGCACCCACGCTATGCGTGCGTTGCAGCACGCATTTCGCCACACTCGTGAACACACACCTCGACACCACACACACCGGGACAACCACACTGGGGATTCGTATCCCCACAAGGGTCTCCGGGGCCTCTATACCCCCCAAGCTCGGCGTGCACCCGTCCACAGCACTCCTCCCCTCGAACTCGCAAAGCACGACCGAACTCACCTGGTCGTGACTCGCCTCAAGGGGGCATACTCCCTCCCCTCGTTCCTGGAGGAGGCCATCCAGCTGCTCGCACTGGGTCCCTACACGCTCCGCGAGCTCACCCTCACTATCCTCCACTACCTCCGAGTGTGTGTGTACGTCTCTAGCCTTGTCATTATCATGCAGTCTCTCCTCTATTTTTTCTGTCTCCCGTGTCTCTATACATTAATAAGTTTCTGTTGTCCCCTCCTGTCTATTAGTCTCCGCTTCTTTCTGGCGTCTTTCCCTTATCTTTATGCAGGTCAAACTTGCTTTCTCTTTAAGTCGCTCCCGTCCTTCCCTGTTTTTCACTCCTTGCTCTTTCACGATCTCCGCGTACCTCATCCTTGCTTTCCGTATTAATTGTTCTTTTCTCTCCCTCCCAATTACTTTCACCTCGTCT